>NC_090445.1:1387189299-1387504299 GCF_031143425.1 Pleurodeles waltl
ACAGGAAATGCCCCCAAAACACAAAGTGGACATATCACATTTTCTCAAAATAAACAGAGGTGTTCTTTGTAAAGTGCCTACCTGTGGATTTTGGCCTCTAGCTCAGCCAGCACCTACGGAACCCTACCAAACCTGTGCATTTTGTAACAATTAGAGACCTAGGGGAATCCAAGATGTGGTGGCTTGTGGGGCTCTCACCAGGTTCTGTTACCCAGAATCCTTTGCAAACCTCAACATGTGGCTAAATAAACACTTTTTCCTCACATTTCGGTGACAGAGAGTTCTGGAATCTGAGAGGAGCAATAAATGTTCTTCCACCCAGCGTTCCCCCCGAGTGTCCCGATAAAAATGGTACCTGACTTGTGTGGGTAGGCCTAGTGCCCGCGACAGGAAATGCCTCAAAACACAACGTGGACACATTGCATTTTCTCAAAGAAAACAGGTGTTTTTTGCAAAGTGCCTACCTGTGGATTTTGGCCTCTTGCTCAGCCGGCACCTACGGAAACCTACCAAACCAGTGTATTTTTAAAAACTAGACACCTAGGGGAATCCAAGATGTGCTGACTTGTGGGGCTCTCACCAGGTTCATTTATCCAGAATCCATTGCAAACCTCAAAATTTGGCTAAAAAAACACTTTTTCCTCACATTTCGGTGACAGAGAGTTCTGGAATCTGAGAGGAGCCACAAATTTCCTGCCACCCAGCGTTCCCCCAAGGGTCCCGATAAAAATGGTACCTCAGCTGTGTGGGCAGGCCATAGTGCCCACGACAGGAAATGCCCCAACACACAAAGTAGACACCACATTTTCTCAATGAAAACAGAGGTGTTTTTTGGAAAGTGCCTTCCTGTGGATTTTGGCCTCTAGCTCAGCCAGCACCTACGGAACCCTAGCAAACCTGTGCCTTTTTAACAACTAGAGACCTAGGGAAATCCAAGATGGGGTGACTTGTGGGGTTCTCACCAGGTTCTGTTACCCAGAATCCTTTGCAAGCCTCAAACTTTGGCTAAAAAAACACCTTTTCCTCACATTTCGGTGACAGAGAGTTCTGGAACTCGAGAGAAGCAATACATTTCCTTCCACCCAGCGTTCCCCCAAGTGTCCCGATAAAAATGGCACCTCACTTGTGTGGGTAGGCCTAGTGCCCGCGACAGGAAATGCCTCAAAACACAACGTGGACACATCACATTTTCTCAAAGAAAACAGAGGTGTTTTTTGCAAAGTGCCTACCTGTGGATTTTGGCCTCTTGCTCAGCCAGCACCTACGGAAACCTACCAAACCAGTGCATTTTTAAAAACTAGAGACCTATGGGACTCCAAGATGTGGTGACTTGTGGGGCTCTCACCAGGTTCTGTTACCCAGAATCCTTTGCAAACCTCAAAATGTGGCTAAAAAAACACTTTTTCCTCAAATTTCGGTGACAGAGAGTTCTGGAATCTGAGAGGAGCGACAAATGTCCCTGCCACCCAGCGTTCCCCCAAGAGTCCCCGATAAAAATGGTACCTCTGTTGTGTGGGTAGGCCTAGTGCCCGCAACAGGAAATGCCCCAAAACACAAAGTGGACATATCACATTTTCTCAAAATAAACAGAGGTGTTTTTTGGAAAGTGCCTACCTGTGGATTTTGGCCTCTAGCTCAGCAAGCACCTAGGGAACCCCTACCAAACCTGTGCATTTTGTAACAACTAGAGACCTAGGGGAATCCAAGAAGGGGTGACTTGTGGGGTTCTCACCAGGTTCTGTTACCCAGAATCCTGTGCAAAACGTCAAAATTTGGCTAAATAAACACTTTTTCCTCACATTTCGGTGACAGAGAGTTCTGGAATCTGAGAGGAGCAATAAATTTCCTTCCACCCAGCGTTCCCCCAAGTGTCCCGATTAAAATGGCACCTCACTTGTGTGGATAGGTCTAGTTCCCGCGACAGGAAATGCCCCAAAACACAGAGTGGACACATCACATTTTCTCCAGGAAAACAGAGCTGTTTTTTGCAAAGTGCCTACCTGTGGATTTTGGCCTCTTGCTCAGCCGGCACCTACGGAAACCTACCAAACCAGTGCATTTTTAAAAACTAGAGACCTAGGGGAATCCAAGATGTTGTGACTTGTGGGGCTCTCACCAGGTTCTGTCACCCAGAATCCTTTGCAAACCTCAACATTTGGCTAAATAAACACTTTTTCTTCACATTTCGGTGACAGAGAGTTCTGGAATCTGAGAGGAGCCACAAATTTCCTTCCACCCAGCGTACCCCCAAGTGTCCCGATAAAAATGGTACCTCACTTGTGTGGGTAGGCCTAGTGCCCGCGACAGGAAATGCCTCAAAACACAACGTGGACACATCACATTTTCTCAAAGAAAACAGAGGTGTTTTTTGCAAAGTGCCTACCTGTGGATTTTGGCCTCTTGCTCAGCCGGCACCTACGGAAACCTACCAAACCAGTGTATTTTTAAAAACTAGACACCTAGGGGAATCCAAGATGTGCTGACTTGTGGGGCTCTCACCAGGTTCATTTATCCAGAATCCATTGCAAACCTCAAAATTTGGCTAAAAAAACACTTTTTCCTCACATTTCGGTGACAGAGAGTTCTGGAATCTGAGAGGAGCCACAAATTTCCTGCCACCCCAGCGTTCCCCCAAGGGTCCCGATAAAAATGGTACCTCAGCTGTGTGGGCAGGCCTAGTGCCCACGACAGGAAATGCCCCAACACACAAAGTAGACACCACATTTTCTCAATGAAAACAGAGGTGTTTTTTGGAAAGTGCCTTCCTGTGGATTTTGGCCTCTAGCTCAGCCAGCACCTACGGAACCCTAGCAAACCTGTGCCTTTTTAACAACTAGAGACCTAGGGAAATCCAAGATGGGGTGACTTGTGGGGTTCTCACCAGGTTCTGTTACCCAGAATCCTTTGCAAACCTCAAACTTTGGCTAAAAAAACACCTTTTCCTCACATTTCGGTGACAGAGAGTTCTGGAACTCGAGAGAAGCAATACATTTCCTTCCACCCAGCGTTCCCCCAAGTGTCCCGATAAAAATGGCACCTCACTTGTGTGGGTAGGCCTAGTGCCCCGCGACAGGAAATGCCTCAAAACACAACGTGGGACACATCACATTTTCTCAAAGAAAACAGAGGTGTTTTTTGCAAAGTGCCTACCTGTGGATTTTGGCCTCTTGCTCAGCCAGCACCTACGGAAACCTACCAAACCAGTGCATTTTTAAAAACTAGAGACCTATGGGACTCCAAGATGAGGTGACTTGTGGGGCTCTCACCAGGTTCTGTTACCCAGAATCCTTTGCAAACCTCAAAATGTGGCTAAAAAAACACTTTTTCCTCAAATTTCGGTGACAGAGAGTTCTGGAATCTGAGAGGAGCGACAAATGTCCTGCCACCCAGCGTTCCCCCCAAGAGTCCCCGATAAAAATGGTACCTCTGTTGTGTGGGTAGGCCTAGTGCCCGCAACAGGAAATGCCCCAAAACACAAAGTGGACATATCACATTTTCTCAAAATAAACAGAGGTGTTTTTTGGAAAGTGCCTACCTGTGGATTTTGGCCTCTAGCTCAGCAAGCACCTAGGGAACCCTACCAAACCTGTGCATTTTGTAACAACTAGAGACCTAGGGGAATCCAAGAAGGGGTGACTTGTGGGGTTCTCACCAGGTTCTGTTACCCAGAATCCTGTGCAAACGTCAAAATTTTGGCTAAATAAACACTTTTTCCTCACATTTCGGTGACAGAGAGTTTCTGGAATCTGAGAGGAGCAATAAATATTCCTTCACCCAGCGTTCCCCCAAGTGTCCCGATTAAAATGGCACCTCACTTGTGTGGGTAGGCCTAGTTCCCGCGACAGGAAATGCCCCAAAACACAGAGTGGACACATCACATTTTCTCCAGGAAAACAGAGCTGTTTTTTTGCAAAGTGCCTACCTGTGGATTTTGGCCTCTTGCTCAGCCGGCACCTACGGAAACCTACCAAACCAGTGCATTTTTAAAAACTAGAGACCTAGGGGAATCCAAGATGTTGTGACTTGTGGGGCTCTCATCAGGTTCTGTTACCCAGAATCCTTTGCAAACCTCAACATTTGGCTAAATAAACACTTTTTCTTCACATTTCGGTGACAGAGAGTTCTGGAATCTGAGAGGAGCCACAAATTTCCTTCCACCCAGCGTACCCCCAAGTGTCCCGATAAAAATGGTACCTCACTTGTGTGGGTAGGCCTAGTGCCCGCGACAGGAAATGCCTCAAAACACAACGTGGACACATCACATTTTCTCAAGAAAACAGAGGTGTTTTTTGCAAAGTGCCTACCTGTGGATTTTGGCCTCTTGCTCAGGCCGGCACCTACGGAAACCTACCAAACCCAGTGCATTTTTAAAAACTAGACACCTAGGGAAGTCCAAGATGGGGTGACTTGTGGGGCTCCCACCAGATTCTGTTACCCCAGAATCCATTGCAAACCTCAGAATTTGGCTAAAAAAACACTTTTTCCTCACATTTCGGTGACAGAGAGTTCTGGAATCTGAGAGGAGCAATACATTTTCTTCCACCCAGCTTTCCCCCAAGTGTCCATATAAAAATGGTAACTCAGTTGTGTGGGTAGGCCTAGTGCTCGCAACAGGAAATGCCCCAAAACACAAAGTGGACATATCACATTTTCTCAAAATAAACAGAGGTGTTCTTTGTAAAGTGCCTACCTGTGGATTTTGGCCTCTAGCTCAGCCAGCACCTACGGAACCCTACCAAACCTGTGCATTTTGTAACAACTAGAGACCTAGGGGAAGCCAAGATGGGTGACTTGTGGGGTTCTCACCAGGTTCTGTTACCCAGAATCCTTTGCAAACCTCAACATTTGGCTAAATAAACACTTTTTCCTCACATTTTGGTGACAGAGAGTTCTGGAATCTGAGAGGAGCAATAAATGTTCTTCCACCCAGCGTTCCCCCGAGTGTCCCGATAAAAATGGTACCTGACTTGTGTGGGTAGGCCTAGTGCCCGCGACAGGAAATGCCTCAAAACACAACGTGGACACATTGCATTTTCTCAAAGAAAACAGGTGTTTTTTGCAAAGTGCCTACCTGTGGATTTTGGCCTCTTGCTCAGCCGGCACCTACGGAAACCTACCAAACCAGTGTATTTTTAAAAACTAGACACCTAGGGGAATCCAAGATGTGCTGACTTGTGGGCTCTCACCAGGTTCATTTATCCAGAATCCATTGCAAACCTCAAAATTTGGCTAAAAAAACACTTTTTCCTCACATTTCCGGTGACAGAGAGTTCTGGAATCTGAGAGGAGCCACAAATTTCCTGCCACCCAGCGTTCCCCCAAGGGTCCCGATAAAAATGGTACCTCAGCTGTGTGGGTAGGCCCAGTGCCCCCAACAGGAAAGGCCTCAAAAACGCAACGTGGACACATCACATTTTCTCAAAGAAAACAGAGGTGTTTTTTGCAAAGTGCCTACCTGTGGATTTTGGCCTCTTGCTCAGTCAGCACCTACGGAAACCTACCAAACCAGTGCATTTTTTAAAACTAGAGACCTATGGGAATCCAAGATGAGGTGACTTGTGGGGCTCTCACCAGGTTCTGTTACCCAGAATCCTTTGCAAACCTCAAAATGTGGCTAAAAAAACACTTTTTCCTCAAATTTCGGTGACAGAGAGTTCTGGAATCTGGGAAGAGCCACAAATTTCCTACCACACAGCGTTCCCCCCAAGAGTCCCGATAATAATGGTACCTCTCTTGTGTGGGAAGGCCTAGTGCCCGCAACATGAAATGCCCCAAAACACAACGTGGACACATTACATTTTCTCAAAGAAAACAGAGGTGTTTTTTGCAAAGTGCCTACCTGTGGATTTTGGCCTCTTGCTCAGCCAGCACCTACGGAAACCTACCAAACCAGTGCATTTTTAAAAACTAGAGACCTATGGGAACTCCAAGATGAGGTGACTTGTGGGGCTCTCACCAGGTTCTGTTACCCAGAATCCTTTGCAAACCTCAAAATGTGGCTAAAAAAAACACTTTTTCCTCAAATTTCGGTGACAGAGAGTTCTGGAATCTGAGAGGAGCGACAAATGTCCTGCCACCCCAGCGTTCCCCCAAGAGTCCCGATAAAAATGGTACCTCTGTTGTGTGGGTAGGCCTAGTGCCCGCAACAGGAAATGCCCCAAAACACAAAGTGGACATATCACATTTTCTCAAAATAAACAGAGGTGTTTTTTGGAAAGTGCCTACCTGTGGATTTTGGCCTCTAGCTCAGCAAGCACCTAGGGAACCCTACCAAACCTGTGCATTTTGTAACAACTAGAGATCTAGGGGAATCCAAGAAGGGGTGACTTGTGGGGTTCTCACCAGGTTCTGTTACCCAGAATCCTGTGCAAACGTCAAAATTTGGCTAAATAAACACTTTTTCCTCACATTTCGGTGACAGAGAGTTCTGGAATCTGAGAGGAGCAATAAATTTCCTTCCACCCAGCGTTCCCCCAAGTGTCCCGATTAAAATGGCACCTCACTTGTGTGGGTAGGCCTAGTTCCCGCGACAGGAAATGCCCCAAAACACAGAGTGGACACATCACATTTTCTCCAGGAAAACAGAGCTGTTTTTTGCAAAGTGCCTACCTGTGGATTTTGGCCTCTTGCTCACCCGGCACCTACGGAAACCTACCAAACCAGTGCATTTTTAAAAACTAGAGACCTAGGGGAATCCAAGATGTTGTGACTTGTGGGGCTCTCACCAGGTTCTGTTACCCAGAATCCTTTGCAAACCTCAACATTTGGCTAAATAAACACTTTTTCTTCACATTTCGGTGACAGAGAGTTCTGGAATCTGAGAGGAGCCACAAATTTCCTTCCACCCAGCGTACCCCCAAGTGTCCCGATAAAAATGGTACCTCACTTGTGTGGGTAGGCCTAGTGCCCGCGACAGGAAATGCCTCAAAACACAACGTGGACACATCACATTTTCTCAAAGAAAACAGAGGTGTTTTTTGCAAAGTGACTACCTGTGGATTTTGGCCTCTTGCTCAGCCGGCACCTACGGAAACCAGTGCATTTTTAAAAACTAGACACCTAGGGGAGTCCAAGATGGGGTGACTTGTGGGGCTCCCACCAGATTCTGTTACCCAGAATCCATTGCAAACCTCAGAATTTGGCTAAAAAACACTTTTTCCTCACATTTCGGTGACAGAGAGTTCTGGAATCTGAGAGGAGCAATACATTTTCTTCCACCCAGCGTTCCCCCAAGTGTCCATATAAAAATGGTAACTCAGTTGTGTGGGTAGGCATAGTGCTCGCAACAGGAAATGCCCCAAAACACAAAGTGGACATATCACATTTTCTCAAAATAAACAGAGGTGTTCTTTGTAAAGTGCCTACCTGTGGATTTTGGCCTCTAGCTCAGCCAGCACCTACGGAACCCTAACCAAACCTGTGCATTTTGTAACAACTAGAGACCTAGGGGAAGCCAAGATGGGGTGACTTGTGGGGTTCTCACCAGGTTCTGTTACCCCAGAATCCTTTGCAAACCTCAACATTTGGCTAAATAAACACTTTTTCCTCACATTTCGGTGACAGAGAGTTCTGGAATCTGAGAGGAGCAATAAATGTTCTTCCACCCAGCGTTCCCCCGAGTGTCCCGATAAAAATGGTACCTGACTTGTGTTTGTAGACCTAGTGCCCGCGACAGGAAATGCCTCAAAACACAACGTGGACACATTGCATTTTCTCAAAGAAAACAGGTGTTTTTTGCAAAGTGCCTACCTCCGGATTTTGGCCTCTTGCTCAGCCGGCACCTACGGAAACCTACCAAACCAGTGTATTTTAAAAATTAGAGACCTAGGGGAATCCAAGATGTGCTGACTTGTGGGGTTCTCACCATGTCTGTTACCCAGAATCCATTGCAAACCTCAAAATTTGGCTAAAAAAACACTTTTTCCCCTCACATTTCGGTGACAGAGAGTTCTGGAATCTGAGAGTATCAATACAGTTTCTTCCACCCAGCGTTCCCCCAAGTGTCCCAATAAAAATGATACCTCACTTGTGTGGGTAGGCCTTGTTCCCCGCGACAGGAAACGCCCCAAAACACAGAGTGGACACATCACATTTTCTCCAGGAAAACAGAGCTGTTTTTTGCAAAGTGCCTACCTGTGGATTTTGGCCTCTTGCTCAGCCGGCACCTACGGAAACCTACCAAACCAGTGCATTTTTAAAAGCTAGAGACCTAGGGGAATCCAAGATGTTGTGACTTGTGGGGCTCTCACCAGGTTCTGTTACCCAGAATCCTTTGCAAACCTCAACATTTGGCTAAATAAACACTTTTTCTTCACATTTCGGTGACAGAGAGTTCTGGAATCTGAGAGGAGCCACAAATTTCCTTCCACCCAGCATACCCCCAAGTGTCCCGATAAAAATGGTACCTCACTTGTGTGGGGTAGACCTAGTGCCCCGCGACAGGAAATGCCTCAAAACACAACGTGGACACATCACATTTTCTCAAAGAAAACAGAGGTGTTTTTTGCAAAGTGCCTACCTGTGGATTTTGGCCTCTTGCTCAGCCGGCACCTACGGAAACCTACCAAACCAGTGCATTTTTAAAAACTAGACACCTAGGGGAGTCCAAGATGGGGTGACTTGTGGGGCTCCCACCAGATTCTGTTACCCAGAATCCATTGCAAACCTCAGAATTTGGCTAAAAAAACACTTTTTCCTCACATTTCGGTGACAGAGAGTTCTGGAATCTGAGAGGAGCAATACATTTTCTTCCACCCAGCGTTCCCCCAAGTGTCCAGATAAAAATGGTAACTTAGTTGTATGGGTAGGCCTAGTGCCCGCAACAGGAAATGCCCCAAAACACAAAGTGGGACATATCACATTTTCTCAAAATAAACAGAGGTGTTCTTTGTAAAGTGCCTACCTGTGGATTTTGGCATTTAGCTCAGCCAGCACCTATGGAACCCTACCAAACCTGTGCATTTTGTAACAACTAGAGACCTAGGGGAATCCAAGATGGGGTGACTTGTGGGGTTCTCACCAGGTTCTGTTACCCAGAATCCTTTGCAAACCTCAACATTTGGCTAAATAAACACTTTTTCCTCACATTTCGGCGACAGAGAGTTCTGGAATCTGAGAGGAGCAATAAATGTTCTTCCACCCAGCGTTCCCCCGAGTGTCCCGATAAAAATGGTACCTGACTTGTGTTTGTAGACCTAGTGCCCCGCGACAGGAAATGCCTCAAAACACAACGTGGACACATTGCATTTTCTCAAAGAAAACAGGTGTTTTTTGCAAAGTGCCTACCTCCGGATTTTGGCCTCTTGCTCAGCCGGCACCTACGGAAACCTACCAAACCAGTGTATTTTTAAAAATTAGAGACCTAGGGGAATCCAAGATGTGCTGACTTGTGGGGTTCTCACCAGGTCTGTTACCCAGAATCCATTGCAAACCTCAAAATTTGGCTAAAAAAAACACTTTTTCCTCACATTTCGGTGACAGAGAGTTCTGGAATCTGAGAGTATCAATACAGTTTCTTCCACCCAGCGTTCCCCCAAGTGTCCCGATAAAAATGATACCTCAGTTGTGTGGGTAGGCCTAGTGCCCGCGACAGGAAATTCCCCAACACACAAAGTGGACACCACATTTTCTCAAAGAAAACAGAGGTGTTTTTTGGAAAGTGCCTTCCTGTGGATTTTAGCCTCTAGCTCAGCCAGCACCTACGGAACCCTAGGAAACCCGTGCCTTTTTAACAACTAGAGACCTAGGGAAATCCAAGATGGGGTGATTTGTGGGGTTCTCACCAGGTTCTGTTACCCAGAATCCTTTGCAAACCTAAAAATTAGGCTAAAAAAACACTTTTTCCTCACATTTCGGTGACAGAGAGTTCTGGAATCTGAGAGAAGCAATAAATGTTCTTCCACCCAGCGTTCCCCCAAGTGTCCCGATAAAAATGGCCCCTCACTTGTGTGGGTAGGCCCAGTGCCCGCGACAGGAAATGCCTCAAAACGCAACGTGGACACATCACATTTTCTCAAAGAAAACAGAGGTGTTTTTTGCAAAGTGCCTACCTGTGGATATTGGCCTCTTGCTCAGCCAGCACCTACGGAAACCTACCAAACCAGTGCATTTTTAAAAACTAGAGACCTATGGGAATCCAAGATGAGGTGACTTGTGGGGCTCTCACCAGGTTCTGTTACCCAGAATCTTTGCAAACCTCAAAATGTGGCTAAAAAAAACACTTTTTCCTCAAATTTCGGTGACAGAGAGTTCTGGAATCAGAGAGGAGCCACAAATTTCCTGCCACCCAGCGTTCCCCCAAAAGTCCAGATAAAAATGGTACCTCTCTTGTGTGGGTAGGCCTAGTGCCCGCAACAGGAAATGCCCCAAAACACAAAGTGGACATATCACATTTTCTCAAAATAAACAGAGGTGTTTTTTGTAAAGTGCCTACCTGTGGATTTTGGCCTCTAGCTCAGCCAGCACCTAGGGAACCCTACCAAACCTGTGCATTTTGTAACAACTAGAGACCTAGGGGAATCCAAGATGGGGTGACTTGTGGTGTTCTCACCAGGTTCTGTTACCCAGAATCCTGTCCAAAGGACAAAATTTGGCTAAATAAACAATTTTTCCTCACATTTCGGTGACAGAGAGTTCTGGAATCTGAGAGGAGCAATAAATTTCCTTCCACCCAGCGTTCCCCCTAGTGTCCCGATTAAAATGGCACCTCACTTGTGTGGGTAGGCCTAGTTTCCCGCGACAGGAAATGCCCCAAAACACAAAGTGGACACATCACATTTTCTCCAGGAAAACAGAGCTGTTTTTTGCAAAGTGCCTACCTGTGGATTTTGGCCTCTTGCTCAGCCGGCACCTACGGAAACCTACCAAACCAGTGCATTTTTAAAAACTAGAGACCTAGGGGAATCCAAGATGTGGTGACTTGTGGGGCTCTCACGAGGTTCTGTTACACAGAATCCTTTGCAAACCTCAACATTTGGCTAAATAAACACTTTTTCTTCACATTTCGGTGACAGAGAGTTCTGGAATCTGAGAGGAGCCACAAATTTCCTGCCACCCAGCGTTCCCCCAAGTGTCCCGATAAAAATGGTACCTCACTTGTGTGGGTAGGCCTAGTGCCCGCGACAGGAAATGCCTCAAAACACAACGTGGACACATCACATTTTCTCAAAGAAAACAGAGGTGTTTTTTGCAAAGTGCCCACCTGTGGATTTTGGCCTCTTGCTCAGCCGGCACCTACGGAAACCTACCAAACCAGTGTATTTATAAAAACTAGACACCTAGGGGAGTCCAAGATGGGGTGACTTGTGGGGCTCCCACCAGGTTCTGTTACCCAGAATCCATTGCAAACCTAAGAATTTGGCTAAAAAAACACTTTTTCCTCACATTTCGGTGACAGAGAGTTCTGGAATCTGAGAGGAGCAATACATTTTTTTCCACCCAGCGTTCCCCCAAGTGTCCAGATAAAAATGGTAACTCAGTTGTGTGGGTAGGCCTAGTGCCCGCAACAGGAAATGCCCCAAAACACAAAGTGGACATATCACATTTTCTCAAAATAAACAGAGGTGTTTTTTGTAAAGTGCATACCTGTGGATTTTGGCCTCTAACTCAGCCAGCACCTAGGGAACCCTACCAAACCTGTGCATTTTGTAACAACTAGAGGCCTAGGGGAATCGAAGATGGGGTGACCTGTGGGGTTCTCACCAGGTTCTGTTACCCAGAATCCTTTGCAAACCTCAACATTTGGCTAAATAAACACTTTTTCCTCACATTTCGGTGACAGAGAGTTCTGGAATCTGAGAGGAGCAATACATTTTCTTCCACCCAGCGTTCCCCCGAGTGTCGCTATAACAATGGCACCTCACTTGTGTGGGTAGGCCTAGTTCCCACGACAGGAAATGCCCCAAAACACAAAGTGGACACATCACATTTTCTCCAAGAAAACAGAGCTGTTTTTTCCAAAGTTCCTACCTGTGGATTTTGGCCTCTCGCTCAGCCAGCACCTACGGAAACCTACCAAATCAGTGCATTTTTAAAAACTAGAGACCTAGGGGAATCCAAGATGTGGTGGCTTGTGGGGCTCTCACCAGGTTCTGTTACCCAGAATCCTTTGCAAACCTCAACATTTGGCTAAATAAACACTTTTTCTTCACATTTCGGTGACAGAGAGTTCTGGAATCTGAGAGGAGCCACAAATTTCCTGCCACCCAGCGTTCCCCCAAGGGTCCCGATAAAAATGGTACCTGACTTGTGTGGGTAGGCCTAGTGCCCGCGACAGGAAATGCCTCAAAACACAACGTGGACACATTGCATTTTCTCAAAGAAAACAGGTGTTTTTTGCAAAGTGCCTACCTGTGGATTTTGGCCTCTTGCTCAGCCGGCACCTACGGAAACCTACCAAACCAGTGCATTTTTAAAAACTAGAGACCTAGGGGAATCCAAGATGTGGTGTCTTGTGGGGCTCTCACCAGGTTCTGTTACCCAGAATCCATTGCAAACCTCAAAATTTGGCTAAAAAAAAACACTTTTTCCTCACATTTCGGTGACAGAGAGTTCTGGAATCTGAGAGGAGCAATACAGTTTCTTCCACCCAGTGTTCCCCCAAGTGTCCCGATAAGAATGATACCTCAGTTGTGTGGGTAGGCCTAGTGCCGGCGACAGGAAATGCCCCAACACACAAAATGGACACCACATTTTCTCAAAGAAAACAGAGGTGTTTTTTGGAATTGCCTTCCTGTGGATTTTGGCCTCTAGCTCAGCCACCACCCACGGAACCCTAGCAAACCTGTGCCTTTTTAACAACTAGAGACCTAGGGAAATCCAAGATGGGGTGACTTGTGGGGTTCTCACCAGGTTCTGTTACCCAGAATCCTTTGCAAACCTAAAAATTTGGCAAAAAAAACACTTTTTCTTCACATTTCGTTGTCAGAGAGTTCTGGAATCTGAGAGAAGCAATACATTTTCTTCCACCCAGCGTTCCCCCAAGTATCCCGATAAAAATGGCCCCTCACTTGTGTGGGTAGGCCTAGTGCCCGCGACAGGAAATGCCTCAAAACGCAACGTGGACACATCACATTTTCTCAAAGAAAACAGAGCTGTTTTTTGCAAAGTGCCTACCTGTGGATTTTGGCCTCTTGCTCAGCCAGCACCTATGGAAACCTACCAAACCAGTGCATTTTTAAAAACTAGAGACCTATGGGAATCCAAGATGAGGTGACTTGTGGGGCTCTCACCAGGTTCTGTTACCCAGAATCTTTTGCAAACCTCAAAATGTGGCTAAAAAAACACTTTTTCCTCAAATTTCGGTGACAGAGAGTTCTGGAATCTGAGAGGAGCAATACATTTTCTTCCACCCAGCGTTCCCCCAAGTGTCCCGATAAAAATGATACCTCAGTTGTGTGGGTAGGCCTAGTTCCCGCGACAGGAAATGCCCCAACACACAAAGTGGACACCAAATTTTCTCAAAGAAAACAGAGGTGTTTTTTGGAAAGTGCCTACCTGTGGATTTTGGCCTCTAGATCAGCCAGCACCTACGGAACCCTAGCAAACCTGTGCCTTTTTAACAACTAGAGAACTAGGGAAATCCAAGATGGGGTGACCTGTGGGGTTTTCACCAGGTTCTGTTACCCAGAATCCTTTGCAAACCTCAAAATTTGGCTAAAAAAACACTTTTTCCTCAAATTTCGGTGACAGAGAGTTCTGGAATCTGAGAGGAGCAATACATTTTCTTACACCCAGCGTTCCCCCAAGTGTCCCGATAAAAATGATACCTCAGTTGTGTGGGTAGGCCTAGTGCCGGCGACAGGAAATGCCCCAACACACAAAGTGGACACCAAATGTTCTCAAAGAAAACAGAGGTGTTTTTTCGAAAGTGCCTACCTGTGGATTTTGGCCTCTAGCTCAGCCAGCACCTACGGAACCCTAGCAAACCTGTGCCTTTTTAACAACTAGAGACCTAGGGAAATCCAAGATGGGGTGACTTGTGGGGTTCTCACCAGGTTCTGTTACCCAGAATCCTTTGCAAACCTCAAAATTTGGCTAAAAAAACACTTTTTCCTCACATTTCGGTGACAGAGAGTTCTGGAATCTGAGAGAAGCAATACATTTCCTGCCACCCAGCGTTCCCCCAAGGGTCCCGATAAAAATGGTACCTCACTTGTGTGGGTAGGCCTAGTGCCCGCGACTGGAAATGCCTCAAAACACAACGTGGACACATCACATTTTCTCAAAGAAAACAGAGCTCTTTTTTGCAAAGTGTCTACCTGTGGATTTTGACCTCTAGCTCAGCCGGCACCTACGGAAACCTACCAAACCAGTGTATTTTTAAAAACTAGAGACCTAGGGGAATCAAAGATGCGGTGACTTGTGGGGCTCTCACCAGGTTCAGTTACCCAGACCCATTGCAAACCTCAAAATTTGGCTACAGAAACTTGGAATCTGAGAGGAGCAATATATTTTCTTCCACCCAGCGTTCCCCCAAGTGTCCCGATAAAAATGGTACCTCAGTTGTGTGGGTAGGCCTATTGCCCGCGACAGGAAATGCCCCAACACACAAAGTGGACACCACATTTTCTCAAAGAAAACAGAGGTGTTTTTTGGAAAGTGCCTACCTGTGGATTTTGGCCTCTTGCTCAGCCAGCACCTACGGAACCCTAGCAAACCTGTGCCTTTTTAAAAACTAGAGACCTAGGGAAATCCGAGATGGGGTGACTTGTGGGGTTCTCACCAGGTTCTGTTACCCAGAATCCTTTGCAAACCTCAAACTTTGGTTAAAAAAACACCTTTTCCTCACATTTCGGTGACAGAGAGTTCTGGAACTCGAGAGAAGCAATACATTTCCTTCCACCCAGCGTTCCCCCAAGTGTCCCGATAAATATGGCACCTCACTTGTGTGGGTAGGCCTAGTGCCCGCGACAGGAAATGCCTCAAAACACAACGTGGACACATCCCATTTTCTCAAAGAAAACAGAGGTGTTTTTTGCAAAGTGCCTACCTGTGGATTTTGGCCTCTTGCTCAGCCAGCACCTACGGAAACCTACCAAACCAGTGCATTTTTAAAAACTAGAGACCTATGGGACTCCAAGATGAGGTGACTTGTGGGGCTCTCACCAGGTTCTGTTACCCAGAATCCTTTGCAAACCTCAAAATGTGGCTAAAAAAACACTTTTTCCTCAAATTTCGGTGACAGAGAGTTCTGGAATCTGAGAGGAGCGACAAATGTCCTTCCACCCAGCGTTCCCCCAAGAGTCCCGATAAAAATGGTACCTCTGTTGTGTGGGTAGGCCTAGTGCCCGCAACAGGAAATGCCCCAAAACACAAAGTGGACATATCACATTTTCTCAAAATAAACAGAGGTGTTTTTTGTAAAGTGCCTACCTGTGGATTTTGGCCTCTAGCTCAGCAAGCACCTAGGGAACCCTACCAAACCTGTGCATTTTGTAACAACTAGAGACCTAGGGGAATCCAAGAAGGGGTGACTTGTGGGGTTCTCACCAGGTTCTGTTACCCAGAATCCTGTGCAAACGTCAAAATTTGGCTAAATAAACACTTTTTCCTCACATTTCGGTGACAGAGAGTTCTGGAATCTGAGAGGAGCAATAAATTTCCTTCCACCCAGCGTTCCCCCAAGTGTCCCGATTAAAATGGCACCTCACTTGTGTGGGTAGGCCTAGTTCCCGCGACAGGAAATGCCCCAAAACACAGAGTGGACACATCACATTTTCTCCAGGAAAACAGAGCTGTTTTTTGCAAAGTGCCTACCTGTGGATTTTGGCCTCTTGCTCAGCCGGCACCTACGGAAACCTACCAAACCAGTGCATTTTTAAAAGCTAGAGACCTAGGGGAATCCAAGATGTTGTGACTTGTGGGGCTCTCACCAGGTTCTGTTACCCAGAATCCTTTGCAAACCTCAACATTTGGCTAAATAAACACTTATTCTTCACATTTCGGTGACAGAGAGTTCTGGAATCTGAGAGGAGCCACAAATTTCCTTCCACCCAGCGTACCCCCAAGTGTCCCGATAAAAATGGTAACATACTTGTGTGGGTAGACCTAGTGCCCGCGACAGGAAATGCCTCAAAACACAACGTGGACACATCACATTTTCTCAAAGAAAACAGAGGTGTTTTTTGCAAAGTGCCTACCTGTGGATTTTGGCCTCTTGCTCAGCCGGCACCTACAGAAACCTACCAAACCAGTGCATTTTTAAAAACTAGACACCTAGGGGAGTCCAAGATGGGGTGACTTGTGGGGCTCCCACCAGATTCTGTTACCCAGAATCCATTGCAAACCTCAGAATTTGGCTAAAAAAACACTTTTTCCTCACATTTCGGTGACAGAGAGTTCTGGAATCTGAGAGGAGCAATACATTTTCTTCCACCCAGCGTTCCCCCAAGTGTCCATATAAAAATGGTAACTCAGTTGTGTGGGTAGGCCTAGTGCCCGCAACAGGAAATGCCCCAAAACACAAAGTGGACATATCACATTTTCTCAAAATAAACAGAGGTGTTCTTTGTAAAGTGCCTACCTGTGGATTTTGGCCTCTAGCTCAGCCAGCACCTACGGAACCCTACCAAACCTGTGCATTTTGTAACAATTAGAGACCTAGGGGAATCCAAGATGGGGTGACTTGTGGGGTTCTCACCAGGTTCTGTTACCCAGAATCCTTTGCAAACCTCAACATTTGGCTAAATAAACACTTTTTCCTCACATTTCGGTGACAGAGAGTTCTGGAATCTGAGAGGAGCAATAAATGTTCTTCCACCCAGCGTTCCCCCGAGTGTCCCGATAAAAATGGTACCTGACTTGTGTGGGTAGGCCTAGTGCCCGCGACAGGAAATGCCTCAAAACACAACGTGGACACATTGCATTTTCTCAAAGAAAACAGGTATTTTTTGCAAAGTGCCTACCTGTGGATTTTGGCCTCTTGCTCAGCCGGCACCTACGGAAACCTACCAAACCAGTGTATTTTTAAAAACTAGACACCTAGGGGAATCCAAGATGTGCTGACTTGTGGGGCTCTCACCAGGTTCATTTATCCAGAATCCATTGCAAACCTCAAAATTTGGCTAAAAAAACACTTTTTCCTCACATTTCGGTGACAGAGAGTTCTGGAATCTGAGAGGAGCCACAAATTTCCTGCCACCCAGCGTTCCCCCAAGGGTCCCGATAAAAATGGTACCTCAGCTGTGTGGGCAGGCCTAGTGCCCACGACAGGAAATGCCCCAACACACAAAGTAGACACCAAATTTTCTCACTGAAAACAGAGGTGTTTTTTGGAAAGTGCCTTCCTGTGGATTTTGGCCTCTAGCTCAGCCAGCACCTACGGAACCCTAGCAAACCTGTGCCTTTTTAACAACTAGAGACCTAGGGAAATCCAAGATGGGGTGACTTGTGGGGTTCTCACCAGGTTCTGTTACCCAGAATCCTTTGCAAACCTCAAACTTTGGCTAAAAAAACACCTTTTCCTCACATTTCGGTGACAGAGAGTTCTAGAACTCAAGAGAAGCAATACATTTCCTTCCACCCAGCGTTCCCCCAAGTGTCCCAATAAAAATGGCACCTCACTTGTGTGGGTAGGCCTAGTGCCCGCGACAGGAAATGCCTCAAAACACAACGTGGACACATCACATTTTCTCAAAGAAAACAGAGGTGTTTTTTGCAAAGTGCCTACCTGTGGATTTTGGCCTCTTGCTCAGCCAGCACCTACGGAAACCTACCAAACCAGTGCATTTTTAAAAACTAGAGACCTATGGGACTCCAAGATGAGGTGACTTGTGGGGCTCTCACCAGGTTCTGTTACCCAGAATCCTTTGCAAACCTCAAAATGTGGCTAAAAAAACACTTTTTCCTCAAATTTCGGTGACAGAGAGTTCTGGAATCTGAGAGGAGCGACAAATGTCCTGCCACCCAGCGTTCCCCCAAGAGTCCCGATAAAAATGGTACCTCTGTTGTGTGGGTAGGCCTAGTGCCCGCAACAGGAAATGCCCCAAAACACAAAGTGGACATATCACATTTTCTCAAAATAAACAGAGGTGTTTTTTGTAAAGTGCCTACCTGTGGATTTTGGCCTCTAGCTCAGCAAGCACCTAGGGAACCCTACCAAACCTGTGCATTTTGTAACAACTAGAGACCTAGGGGAATCCAAGAAGGGGTGACTTGTGGGGTTCTCACCAGGTTCTGTTACCCAGAATCCTGTGCAAACGTCAAAATTTGGCTAAATAAACACTTTTTCCTCACATTTCGGTGACAGAGAGTTCTGGAATCTGAGAGGAGCAATAAATTTCCTTCCACCCAGCGTTCCCCCAAGTGTCCCGATTAAAATGGCACCTCACTTGTGTGGGTAGGCCTAGTTCCCGCGACAGGAAATGCCCCAAAACACAGAGTGGACACATCACATTTTCTCCAGGAAAACAGAGCTGTTTTTTGCAAAGTGCCTACCTGTGGATTTTGGCCTCTTGCTCAGCCGGCACCTACGGAAACCTACCAAACCAGTGCATTTTTAAAAGCTAGAGACCTAGGGGAATCCAAGATGTTGTGACTTGTGGGGCTCTCACCAGGTTCTGTTACCCAGAATCCTTTGCAAACCTCAACATTTGGCTAAATAAACACTTATTCTTCACATTTCGGTGACAGAGAGTTCTGGAATCTGAGAGGAGCCACAAATTTCCTTCCACCCAGCGTACCCCCAAGTGTCCCGATAAAAATGGTAACATACTTGTGTGGGTAGACCTAGTGCCCGCGACAGGAAATGCCTCAAAACACAACGTGGACACATCACATTTTCTCAAAGAAAACAGAGGTGTTTTTTGCAAAGTGCCTACCTGTGGATTTTGGCCTCTTGCTCAGCCGGCACCTACAGAAACCTACCAAACCAGTGCATTTTTAAAAACTAGACACCTAGGGGAGTCCAAGATGGGGTGACTTGTGGGGCTCCCACCAGATTCTGTTACCCAGAATCCATTGCAAACCTCAGAATTTGGCTAAAAAAACACTTTTTCCTCACATTTCGGTGACAGAGAGTTCTGGAATCTGAGAGGAGCAATACATTTTCTTCCACCCAGCGTTCCCCCAAGTGTCCATATAAAAATGGTAACTCAGTTGTGTGGGTAGGCCTAGTGCCCGCAACAGGAAATGCCCCAAAACACAAAGTGGACATATCACATTTTCTCAAAATAAACAGAGGTGTTCTTTGTAAAGTGCCTACCTGTGGATTTTGGCCTCTAGCTCAGCCAGCACCTACGGAACCCTACCAAACCTGTGCATTTTGTAACAATTAGAGACCTAGGGGAATCCAAGATGGGGTGACTTGTGGGGTTCTCACCAGGTTCTGTTACCCAGAATCCTTTGCAAACCTCAACATTTGGCTAAATAAACACTTTTTCCTCACATTTCGGTGACAGAGAGTTCTGGAATCTGAGAGGAGCAATAAATGTTCTTCCACCCAGCGTTCCCCCGAGTGTCCCGATAAAAATGGTACCTGACTTGTGTGGGTAGGCCTAGTGCCCGCGACAGGAAATGCCTCAAAACACAACGTGGACACATTGCATTTTCTCAAAGAAAACAGGTATTTTTTGCAAAGTGCCTACCTGTGGATTTTGGCCTCTTGCTCAGCCGGCACCTACGGAAACCTACCAAACCAGTGTATTTTTAAAAACTAGACACCTAGGGGAATCCAAGATGTGCTGACTTGTGGGGCTCTCACCAGGTTCATTTATCCAGAATCCATTGCAAACCTCAAAATTTGGCTAAAAAAACACTTTTTCCTCACATTTCGGTGACAGAGAGTTCTGGAATCTGAGAGGAGCCACAAATTTCCTGCCACCCAGCGTTCCCCCAAGGGTCCCGATAAAAATGGTACCTCAGCTGTGTGGGCAGGCCTAGTGCCCACGACAGGAAATGCCCCAACACACAAAGTAGACACCAAATTTTCTCACTGAAAACAGAGGTGTTTTTTGGAAAGTGCCTTCCTGTGGATTTTGGCCTCTAGCTCAGCCAGCACCTACGGAACCCTAGCAAACCTGTGCCTTTTTAACAACTAGAGACCTAGGGAAATCCAAGATGGGGTGACTTGTGGGGTTCTCACCAGGTTCTGTTACCCAGAATCCTTTGCAAACCTCAAACTTTGGCTAAAAAAACACCTTTTCCTCACATTTCGGTGACAGAGAGTTCTAGAACTCAAGAGAAGCAATACATTTCCTTCCACCCAGCGTTCCCCCAAGTGTCCCAATAAAAATGGCACCTCACTTGTGTGGGTAGGCCTAGTGCCCGCGACAGGAAATGCCTCAAAACACAACGTGGACACATCACATTTTCTCAAAGAAAACAGAGGTGTTTTTTGCAAAGTGCCTACCTGTGGATTTTGGCCTCTTGCTCAGCCAGCACCTACGGAAACCTACCAAACCAGTGCATTTTTAAAAACTAGAGACCTATGGGACTCCAAGATGAGGTGACTTGTGGGGCTCTCACCAGGTTCTGTTACCCAGAATCCTTTGCAAACCTCAAAATGTGGCTAAAAAAACACTTTTTCCTCAAATTTCGGTGACAGAGAGTTCTGGAATCTGAGAGGAGCGACAAATGTCCTGCCACCCAGCGTTCCCCCAAGAGTCCCGATAAAAATGGTACCTCTGTTGTGTGGGTAGGCCTAGTGCCCGCAACAGGAAATGCCCCAAAACACAAAGTGGACATATCACATTTTCTCAAAATAAACAGAGGTGTTGTTTGGAAAGTGCCTACCTGTGGATTTTGGCCTCTAGCTCAGCAAGCACCTAGGGAACCCTACCAAACCTGTGCATTTTGTAACAACTAGAGACCTAGGGGAATCCAAGAAGGGGTGACTTGTGGGGTTCTCACCAGGTTCTGTTACCCAGAATCCTGTGCAAACGTCAAAATTTGGCTAAATAAACACTTTTTCCTCACATTTCGGTGACAGAGAGTTCTGGAATCTGAGAGGAGCAATAAATTTCCTTCCACCCAGCGTTCCCCCAAGTGTCCCGATTAAAATGGCACCTCACTTGTGTGGGTAGGCCTAGTTCCCGCGACAGGAAATGCCCCAAAACACAGAGTGGACACATCACATTTTCTCCAGGAAAACAGAGCTGTTTTTTGCAAAGTGCCTACCTGTGGATTTTGGCCTCTTGCTCAGCCGGCACCTACGGAAACCTACCAAACCAGTGCATTTTTAAAAACTAGAGACCTAGGGGAATCCAAGATGTTGTGACTTGTGGGGCTCTCACCAGGTTCTGTTACCCAGAATCCTTTGCAAACCTCAACATTTGGCTAAATAAACACTTTTTCTTCACATTTCGGTGACAGAGAGTTCTGGAATCTGAGAGGAGCCACAAATTTCCTTCCACCCAGCGTACCCCCAAGTGTCCCGATAAAAATGGTACCTCACTTGTGTGGGTAGGCCTAGTGCCCGCGACAGGAAATGCCTCAAAACACAACGTGGACACATCACATTTTCTCAAAGAAAACAGAGGTGTTTTTTGCAAAGTGCCTACCTGTGGATTTTGGCCTCTTGCTCAGCCGGCACCTACGGAAACCTACCAAACCAGTGCATTTTTAAAAACTAGACACCTAGGGAAGTCCAAGATGGGGTGACTTGTGGGGCTCCCACCAGATTCTGTTACCCAGAATCCATTGCAAACCTCAGAATTTGGCTAAAAAAACACTTTTTCCTCACATTTCGGTGACAGAGAGTTCTGGAATCTGAGAGGAGCAATACATTTTCTTCCACCCAGCGTTCCCCCAAGTGTCCATATAAAAATGGTAACTCAGTTGTGTGGGTAGGCCTAGTGCTCGCAACAGGAAATGCCCCAAAACACAAAGTGGACATATCACATTTTCTCAAAATAAACAGAGGTGTTCTTTGTAAAGTGCCTACCTGTGGATTTTGGCCTCTAGCTCAGCCAGCACCTACGGAACCCTACCAAACCTGTGCATTTTGTAACAACTAGAGACCTAGGGGAAGCCAAGATGGGGTGACTTGTGGGGTTCTCACCAGGTTCTGTTACCCAGAATCCTTTGCAAACCTCAACATTTGGCTAAATAAACACTTTTTCCTCACATTTCGGTGACAGAGAGTTCTGGAATCTGAGAGGAGCAATAAATGTTCTTCCACCCAGCGTTTCCCCGAGTGTCCCGATAAAAATGGTACCTGACTTGTGTGGGTAGGCCTAGTGCCCGCGACAGGAAATGCCTCAAAACACAACGTGGACACATTGCATTTTCTCAAAGAAAACAGGTGTTTTTTGCAAAGTGCCTACCTGTGGATTTTGGCCTCTTGCTCAGCCGGCACCTACGGAAACCTACCAAACCAGTGTATTTTTAAAAACTAGACACCTAGGGGAATCCAAGATGTGCTGACTTGTGGGGCTCTCACCAGGTTCATTTATCCAGAATCCATTGCAAACCTCAAAATTTGGCTAAAAAAACACTTTTTCCTCACATTTCGGTGACAGAGAGTTCTGGAATCTGAGAGGAGCCACAAATTTACTGCCACCCAGCGTTCCCCCAAGGGTCCCGATAAAAATGGTACCTCAGCTGTGTGGGTAGGCCCAGTGCCCCCAACAGGAAAGGCCTCAAAACGCAACGTGGACACATCACATTTTCTCAAAGAAAACAGAGGTGTTTTTTGCAAAGTGCCTACCTGTGGATTTTGGCCTCTTGCTCAGTCAGCACCTACGGAAACCTACCAAACCAGTGCATTTTTTAAAACTAGAGACCTATGGGAATCCAAGATGAGGTGACTTGTGGGGCTCTCACCAGGTTCTGTTACCCAGAATCCTTTGCAAACCTCAAAATGTGGCTAAAAAAACACTTTTTCCTCAAATTTCGGTGACAGAGAGTTCTGGAATCTGGGAAGAGCCACAAATTTCCTACCACACAGCGTTCCCCCAAGAGTCCCGATAATAATGGTACCTCTCTTGTGTGGGAAGGCCTAGTGCCCGCAACATGAAATGCCCCAAAACACAAAGTGAACATATCACATTTTCTCAAAATAAACAGAGGTGATTTTTGTAAAGTGTCTACATGTGGATTTTGGCCTCTAGCTCAGCCAGCACCTAGGGAACCATACCAAACCTGTGCATTTTGTAACAACTAGAGACCTAGGGGAATCCAAGATGGGGTGACTTGTGGGGTTCTCACCAGGTTCTGTTACCCAAAATCCTATGCAAACGTCAACATTTGGCTAAATAAACACTTTTTCCTCACATTTCGGTGACAGAGAGTTCTGGAATCTGAGAGGAGCAATACATTTCCTTCCACCCAGCGTTCCCTCAAGTGTCCTGATTAAAGTGGCACCTCACTTGTGTGGGTAGGCCTAGTTCCCGTGACAGGAAATGCCCCAAAACACAAAGTGGACACATCACATTTTCTCCAGGAAAACAGAGCTGTTTTTTGCAAAGTGCCTACCTGTGGATTTTGGCCTCTTGCTCAGCCGGCACCTACGGAAACCTACCAAACCAGTGCATTTTGAAAAACTAGAGACCTAGGGGAATCCAAGATGTGGTGACTTGTGGGGCTCTCACCAGGTTCTGTTACCCGGAATCCTTTGCAAACCTCAACATTTGGTTAAATAAACACTTTTTCTTCACATTTCGGTGACAGAGAGTTCTGGAATCTAAGAGGAGCCACAAATTTCCTGCCACCCAGCGTTCCCCCAAGGGTCCCGATAAAAATGGTACGTCACTTGTGTGGGTAGGCCTAGTGCCCGCGACAGGAAATGCCCCAAAACACAGAGTGGACACATCACATTTTCTCCAGGAAAACAGAGCTGTTTTTTGCAAAGTGCCTACCTGTGGATTTTGGCCTCTTGCTCAGCCGGCACCTACGGAAACCTACCAAACCAGTGCATTTTTAAAAACTAGAGACCTAGGGGAATCCAAGATGTTGTGACTTGTGGGGCTCTCACCAGGTTCTGTTACCCAGAATCCTTTGCAAACCTCAACATTTGGCTAAATAAACACTTTTTCTTCACATTTCGGTGACAGAGAGTTCTGGAATCTGAGAGGAGCCACAAATTTCCTTCCACCCAGCGTACCCCCAAGTGTCCCGATAAAAATGGTACCTCACTTGTGTGGGTAGGCCTAGTGCCCGCGACAGGAAATGCCTCAAAACACAACGTGGACACATCACATTTTCTCAAAGAAAACAGAGGTGTTTTTTGCAAAGTGCCTACCTGTGGATTTTGGCCTCTTGCTCAGCCGGCACCTACGGAAACCTACCAAACCAGTGCATTTTTAAAAACTAGACACCTAGGGGAGTCCAAGATGGGGTGACTTGTGGGGCTCCCACCAGATTCTGTTACCCAGAATCCATTGCAAACCTCAGAATTTGGCTAAAAAAACACTTTTTCCTCACATTTCGGTGACAGAGAGTTCTGGAATCTGAGAGGAGCAATACATTTTCTTCCACCCAGCGTTCCCCCAAGTGTCCATATAAAAATGGTACCTCTGTTGTGTGGGTAGGCCTAGTGCCCGCAACAGGAAATGCCCCAAAACACAAAGTGGACATATCACATTTTCTCAAAATAAACAGAGGTGTTTTTTGGAAAGTGCCTACCTGTGGATTTTGGCCTCTAGCTCAGCAAGCACCTAGGGAACCCTACCAAACCTGTGCATTTTGTAACAACTAGAGACCTAGGGGAATCCAAGAAGGGGTGACTTGTGGGGTTCTCACCAGGTTCTGTTACCCAGAATCCTGTGCAAACGTCAAAATTTGGCTAAATAAACAATTTTTCCTCACATTTCGGTGACAGAGAGTTCTGGAATCTGAGAGGAGCAAAAAATTTCCTTCCACCCAGCGTTCCCCCAAGTGTCCCGATTAAAATGGCACCTCACTTGTGTGGGTAGGCCTAGTTCCCGCGACAGGAAATGCCCCAAAACATAGAGTGGACACATCACATTTTCTCCAGGAAAACAGAGCTGTTTTTTGCAAAGTGCCTACCTGTGGATTTTGGCCTCTTGCTCAGCCGGCACCTACGGAAACCTACCAAACCAGTGCATTTTTAAAAACTAGAGACCTAGGGGAATCCAAGATGTTGTGACTTGTGGGGCTCTCACCAGGTTCTGTTACCCAGAATCCTTTGCAAACCTCAACATTTGGCTAAATAAACACTTTTTCTTCACATTTCGGTGACAGAGAGTTCTGGAATCTGAGAGGAGCCACAAATTTCCTTCCACCCAGCGTACCCCCAAGTGTCCCGATAAAAATGGTACCTCACTTGTGTGGGTAGGCCTAGTGCCCGCGACAGGAAATGCCTCAAAACACAACGTGGACACATCACATTTTCTCAAAGAAAACAGAGGTGTTTTTTGCAAAGTGCCTACCTGTGGATTTTGGCCTCTTGCTCAGCCGGCACCTACGGAAACCTACCAAACCAGTGCATTTTTAAAAACTAGACACCTAGGGAAGTCCAAGATGGGGTGACTTGTGGGGCTCCCACCAGATTCTGTTACCCAGAATCCATTGCAAACCTCAGAATTTGACTAAAAAAACACTTTTTCCTCACATTTCGGTGACAGAGAGTTCTGGAATCTGAGAGGAGCAATACATTTTCTTCCACCCAGCGTTCCCCCAAGTGTCCATATAAAAATGGTAACTCAGTTGTGTGGGTAGGCCTAGTGCTCGCAACAGGAAATGCCCCAAAACACAAAGTGGACATATCACATTTTCTCAAAATAAACAGAGGTGTTCTTTGTAAAGTGCCTACCTGTGGATTTTGGCCTCTAGCTCAGCCAGCACCTACGGAACCCTACCAAACCTGTGCATTTTGTAACAACTAGAGACCTAGGGGAAGCCAAGATGGGGTGACTTGTGGGGTTCTCACCAGGTTCTGTTACCCAGAATCCTTTGCAAACCTCAACATTTGGCTAAATAAACACTTTTTCCTCACATTTCGGTGACAGAGAGTTCTGGAATCTGAGAGGAGCAATAAATGTTCTTCCACCCAGCGTTCCCCCGAGTGTCCCGATAAAAATGGTACCTGACTTGTGTGGGTAGGCCTAGTGCCCGCGACAGGAAATGCCTCAAAACACAACGTGGACACATTGCATTTTCTCAAAGAAAACAGGTGTTTTTTGCAAAGTGCCTACCTGTGGATTTTGGCCTCTTGCTCAGCCGGCACCTACGGAAACCTACCAAACCAGTGTATTTTTAAAAACTAGACACCTAGGGGAATCCAAGATGTGCTGACTTGTGGGGCTCTCACCAGGTTCATTTATCCAGAATCCATTGCAAACCTCAAAATTTGGCTAAAAAAACACTTTTTCCTCACATTTCGGTGACAGAGAGTTCTGGAATCTGAGAGGAGCCACAAATTTCCTGCCACCCAGCGTTCCCCCAAGGGTCCCGATAAAAATGGTACCTCAGCTGTGTGGGTAGGCCCAGAGCCCCCAACAGGAAAGGCCTCAAAACGCAACGTGGACACATCACATTTTCTCAAAGAAAACAGAGGTGTTTTGTGCAAAGTGCCTACCTGTGGATTTTGGCCTCTTGCTCAGTCAGCACCTACGGAAACCTACCAAACCAGTGCATTTTTTAAAACTAGAGACCTATGGGAATCCAAGATGAGGTGACTTGTGGGGCTCTCACCAGGTTCTGTTACCCAGAATCCTTTGCAAACCTCAAAATGTGGCTAAAAAAACACTTTTTCCTCAAATTTCGGTGACAGAGAGTTCTGGAATCTGGGAAGAGCCACAAATTTCCTACCACACAGCGTTCCCCCAAGAGTCCCGATAATAATGGTACCTCTCTTCTGTGGGAAGGCCTAGTGCCCGCAACATGAAATGCCCCAAAACACAACGTGGACACATCACATTTTCTCAAAGAAAACAGAGGTGTTTTTTGCAAAGTGCCTACCTGTGGATTTTGGCCTCTTGCTCAGCCAGCACCTACGGAAACCTACCAAACCAGTGCATTTTTAAAAACTAGAGACCTATGGGACTCCAAGATGAGGTGACTTGTGGGGCTCTCACCAGGTTCTGTTACCCAGAATCCTTTGCAAACCTCAAAATGTGGCTAAAAAAACACTTTTTCCTCAAATTTCGGTGACAGAGAGTTCTGGAATCTGAGAGGAGCGACAAATGTCCTGCCACCCAGCGTTCCCCCAAGAGTCCCGATAAAAATGGTACCTCTGTTGTGTGGGTAGGCCTAGTGCCCGCAACAGGAAATGCCCCAAAACACAAAGTGGACATATCACATTTTCTCAAAATAAACAGAGGTGTTTTTTGGAAAGTGCCTACCTGTGGATTTTGGCCTCTAGCTCAGCAAGCACCTAGGGAACCCTACCAAACCTGTGCATTTTGTAACAACTAGAGACCTAGGGGAATCCAAGAAGGGGTGACTTGTGGGGTTCTCACCAGGTTCTGTTACCCAGAATCCTGTGCAAACGTCAAAATTTGGCTAAATAAACACTTTTTCCTCACATTTCGGTGACAGAGAGTTCTGGAATCTGAGAGGAGCAATAAATTTCCTTCCACCCAGCGTTCCCCCAAGTGTCCCGATTAAAATGGCACCTCACTTGTGTGGGTAGGCCTAGTTCCCGCGACAGGAAATGCCCCAAAACACAGAGTGGACACATCACATTTTCTCCAGGAAAACAGAGCTGTTTTTTGCAAAGTGCCTACCTGTGGATTTTGGCCTCTTGCTCAGCCGGCACCTACGGAAACCTACCAAACCAGTGCATTTTTAAAAACTAGAGACCTAGGGGAATCCAAGATGTTGTGACTTGTGGGGCTCTCACCAGGTTCTGTTACCCAGAATCCTTTGCAAACCTCAACATTTGGCTAAATAAACACTTTTTCTTCACATTTCGGTGACAGAGAGTTCTGGAATCTGAGAGGAGCCACAAATTTCCTTCCACCCAGCGTACCCCCAAGTGTCCCGATAAAAATGGTACCTCACTTGTGTGGGTAGGCCTAGTGCCCGCGACAGGAAATGCCTCAAAACACAACGTGGACACATCACATTTTCTCAAAGAAAACAGAGGTGTTTTTTGCAAAGTGCCTACCTGTGGATTTTGGCCTCTTGCTCAGCCGGCACCTACGGAAACCTACCAAACCAGTGCATTTTTAAAAACTAGACACCTAGGGGAGTCCAAGATGGGGTGACTTGTGGGGCTCCTAAAAGATTCTGTTACCCAGAATCCATTGCAAACCTCAGAATTTGGCTAAAAAACACTTTTTCCTCACATTTCGGTGACAGAGAGTTCTGGAATCTGAGAGGAGCAATACATTTTCTTCCACCCAGCGTTCCCCCAAGTGTCCATATAAAAATGGTAACTCAGTTGTGTGGGTAGGCATAGTGCTCGCAACAGGAAATGCCCCAAAACACAAAGTGGACATATCACATTTTCTCAAAATAAACAGAGGTGTTCTTTGTAAAGTGCCTACCTGTGGATTTTGGCCTCTAGCTCACCCAGCACCTACGGAACCCTACCAAACCTGTGCATTTTGTAACAACTAGAGACCTAGGGGAAGCCAAGATGGGGTGACTTGTGGGGTTCTCACCAGGTTCTGTTACCCAGAATCCTTTGCAAACCTCAACATTTGGCTAAATAAACACTTTTTCCTCACATTTCGGTGACAGAGAGTTCTGGAATCTGAGAGGAGCAATAAATGTTCTTCCACCCAGCGTTCCCCCGAGTGTCCCGATAAAAATGGTACCTGACTTGTGTGGGTAGGCCTAGTGCCCGCGACAGTAAATGCCTCAAAACACAACGTGGACACATTGCATTTTCTCAAAGAAAACAGGTGTTTTTTGCAAAGTGCCTACCTGTGGATTTTGGCCTCTTGCTCAGCCGGCACCTACGGAAACCTACCAAACCAGTGTATTTTTAAAAACTAGACACCTAGGGGAATCCAAGATGTGCTGACTTGTGGGGCTCTCACCAGGTTCATTTATCCAGAATCCATTGCAAACCTCAAAATTTGGCTAAAAAAACACTTTTTCCTCACATTTCGGTGACAGAGAGTTCTGGAATCTGAGAGGAGCCACAAATTTCCTGCCACCCAGCTTTCCCCCAAGGGTCCCGATAAAAATGGTACCTCAGCTGTGTGGGTAGGCCCAGTGCCCCCAACAGGAAAGGCCTCAAAACGCAACGTGGACACATCACATTTTCTCAAAGAAAACAGAGGTGTTTTTTGCAAAGTGCCTACCTGTGGATTTTGGCCTCTTGCTCAGTCAGCACCTACGGAAACCTACCAAACCAGTGCATTTTTTAAAACTAGAGACCTATGGGAATCCAAGATGAGGTGACTTGTGGGGCTCTCACCAGGTTCTGTTACCCAGAATCCTTTGCAAACCTCAAAATGTGGCTAAAAAAACACTTTTTCCTCAAATTTCGGTGACAGAGAGTTCTGGAATCTGGGAAGAGCCACAAATTTCCTACCACACAGCGTTCCCCCAAGAGTCCCGATAATAATGGTACCTCTCTTGTGTGGGAAGGCCTAGTGCCCGCAACATGAAATGCCCCATAACACAAAGTGAACATATCACATTTTCTCAAAATAAACAGAGGTGATTTTTGTAAAGTGTCTACATGTGGATTTTGGCCTCTAGCTCAGCCAGCACCTAGGGAACCATACCAAACCTGTGCATTTTGTAACAACTAGAGACCTAGGGGAATCCAAGATGGGGTGACTTGTGGGGTTCTCACCAGGTTCTGTTACCCAAAATCCTATGCAAACGTCAACATTTGGCTAAATAAACACTTTTTCCTCACATTTCGGTGACAGAGAGTTCTGGAATCTGAGAGAAGCAATACATTTCCTTCCACCCAGCGTTCCCTCAAGTGTCCTGATTAAAGTGGCACCTCACTTGTGTGGGTAGGCCTAGTTCCCGCGACAGGAAATGCCCCAAAACACAAAGTGGACACATCACATTTTCTCCAGGAAAACAGAGCTGTTTTTTGCAAAGTGCCTACCTGTGGATTTTGGCCTCTTGCTCAGCCGGCACCTACGGAAACTTACCAAACCAGTGCATTTTGAAAAACTAGAGACCTAGGGGAATCCAAGATGTGGTGACTTGTGGGGCTCTCAACAGGTTCTGTTACCCGGAATCCTTTGCAAACCTCAACATTTGGTTAAATAAACACTTTTTCTTCACATTTCGGTGACAGAGAGTTCTGGAATCTAAGAGGAGCCACAAATTTCCTGCCACCCAGCGTTCCCCCAAGGGTCCCGATAAAAATGGTACGTCACTTGTGTGGGTAGGCCTAGTGCCCGCGACAGGAAATGCCCCAAAACACAGAGTGGACACATCACATTTTCTCCAGGAAAACAGAGCTGTTTTTTGCAAAGTGCCTACCTGTGGATTTTGGCTCTTTTGCTCAGCCGGCACCTACGGAAACCTACCAAACCAGTGCATTTTTAAAAACTAGAGACCTAGGGGAATCCAAGATGTTGTGACTTGTGGGGCTCTCACCAGGTTCTGTTACCCAGAATCCTTTGCAAACCTCAACATTTGGCTAAATAAACACTTTTTCTTCACATTTCGGTGACAGAGAGTTCTGGAATCTGAGAGGAGCCACAAATTTCCTTCCACCCAGCGTACCCCCAAGTGTCCCGATAAAAATGGTACCTCACTTGTGTGGGTAGGCCTAGTGCCCGCGACAGGAAATGCCTCAAAACACAACGTGGACACATCACATTTTCTCAAAGAAAACAGAGGTGTTTTTTGCAAAGTGCCTACCTGTGGATTTTGGCCTCTTGCTCAGCCGGCACCTACGGAAACCTACCAAACCAGTGCATTTTTAAAAACTAGACACCTAGGGGAGTCCAAGATGGGGTGACTTGTGGGGCTCCCACCAGATTCTGTTACCCAGAATCCATTGCAAACCTCAGAATTTGGCTAAAAAAACACTTTTTCCTCACATTTCGGTGACAGAGAGTTCTGGAATCTGAGAGGAGCAATACATTTTCTTCCACCCAGCGTTCCCCCAAGTGTCCATATAAAAATGGTAACTCAGTTGTGTGGGTAGGCCTAGTGCTCGCAACAGGAAATGCCCCAAAACACAAAGTGGACATATCACATTTTCTCAAAATAAACAGAGGTGTTCTTTGTAAAGTGCCTACCTGTGGATTTTGGCCTCTAGCTCAGCCAGCACCTACGGAACCCTACCAAACCTGTGCATTTTGTAACAACTAGAGACCTAGGGGAAGCCAAGATGGGGTGACTTGTGGGGTTCTCACCAGGTTCTGTTACCCAGAATCCTTTGCAAACCTCAACATTTGGCTAAATAAACACTTTTTCCTCACATTTCGGTGACAGAGAGTTCTGGAATCTGAGAGGAGCAATAAATGTTCTTCCACCCAGCGTTCCCCCGAGTGTCCCGATAAAAATGGTACCTGACTTGTGTGGGTAGGCCTAGTGCCCGCGACAGGAAATGCCTCAAAACACAACGTGGACACATTGCATTTTCTCAAAGAAAACAGGTGTTTTTTGCAAAGTGCCTACCTGTGGATTTTGGCCTCTTGCTCAGCCGGCACCTACGGAAACCTACCAAACCAGTGTATTTTTAAAAACTAGACACCTAGGGGAATCCAAGATGTGCTGACTTGTGGGGCTCTCACCAAGTTCATTTATCCAGAATCCATTGCAAACCTCAAAATTTGGCTAAAAAACACTTTTTCCTCACATTTCGGTGACAGAGAGTTCTGGAATCTGAGAGGAGCCACAAATTTCCTGCCACCCAGCGTTCCCCCAAGGGTCCCGATAAAAATGGTACCTCAGCTGTGTGGGTAGGCCCAGTGCCCCCAACAGGAAAGGCCTCAAAACGCAACGTGGACACATCACATTTTCTCAAAGAAAACAGAGGTGTTTTTTGCAAAGTGCCTACCTGTGGATTTTGGCCTCTTGCTCAGTCAGCACCTACGGAAACCTACCAAACCAGTGCATTTTTTAAAACTAGAGACCTATGGGAATCCAAGATGAGGTGACTTGTGGGGCTCTCACCAGGTTCTGTTACCCAGAATCCTTTGCAAACCTCAAAATGTGGCTAAAAAAACACTTTTTCCTCAAATTTCGGTGACAGAGAGTTCTGGAATCTGGGAAGAGCCACAAATTTCCTACCACACAGCGTTCCCCCAAGAGTCCCGATAATAATGGTACCTCTCTTGTGTGGGAAGGCCTAGTGCCCGCAACATGAAATGCCCCAAAACACAAAGTGAACATATCACATTTTCTCAAAATAAACAGAGGTGATTTTTGTAAAGTGTCTACATGTGGATTTTGGCCTCTAGCTCAGCCAGCACCTAGGGAACCATACCAAACCTGTGCATTTTGTAACAACTAGAGACCTAGGGGAATCCAAGATGGGGTGACTTGTGGGGTTCTCACCAGGTTCTGTTACCCAAAATCCTATGCAAACGTCAACATTTGGCTAAATAAACACTTTTTCCTCACATTTCGGTGACAGAGAGTTCTGGAATCTGAGAGGAGCAATACATTTCCTTCCACCCAGCGTTCCCTCAAGTGTCCTGATTAAAATGGCACCTCACTTGTGTGGGTAGGCCTAGTTCCCGCGACAGGAAATGCCCCAAAACACAAAGTGGACACATCACATTTTCTCCAGGAAAACAGAGCTGTTTTTTGCAAAGTGCCTACCTGTGGATTTTGGCCTCTTGCTCAGCCGGCACCTACGGAAACCTACCAAACCAGTGCATTTTAAAAAACTAGAGACCTAGGGGAATCCAAGATGTGGTGACTTGTGGGGCTCTCACCAGGTTCTGTTACCCGGAATCCTTTGCAAACCTCAACATTTGGTTAAATAAACACTTTTTCTTCACATTTCGGTGACAGAGAGTTCTGGAATCTAAGAGGAGCCACAAATTTCCTGCCACCCAGCGTACCCCCAAGTGTCCCGATAAAAATGGTACCTCACTTGTGTGGGTAGACCTAGTGCCCGCGACAGGAAATGCCTCAAAACACAACGTGGACATATCACATTTTCTCAAAGTAAACAGAGGTGTTTTTTGTAAAGTGCCTACCTGTGGATTTTGGCCTCTAGCTCAGCCAGCACATAGGGAACCCTACCAATCCTGTGCATTTTGTAACAACTAGAGACCTAGGGGAATCCAAGATGGGGTGACTTGTGGGGTTCTCACCAGGTTCTGTTACCCGGAATCCTGTGCAAACGTCACAATTTGGCTAAAAAAACACTTTTTCGTCACATTTCGGTGACAGAGAGTTCTGGAACTCGAGAGAAGCAATACATTTCCTTCCACCCAGCGTTCCCCCAAGGGTCCCGATAAAAATGGTACCTGACTTGTGTGGGTAGGCCTAGTGCCCGCGACAGGAAATGCCTCAAAACACAACATGGACACATTGCATTTTCTCAAAGAAAACAGGTGTTTTTTGCAAAGTGCCTACCTGTGGATTTTGGCCTCTTGCTCAACCGGCACCTACGGAAACCTACCAAACCAGTGCATTTTTTAAAACTAGAGACCTAGGGGAATCCAAGATGTGGTGTCTTGTGGGGCTCTCACCAGGTTCTGTTACCCAGAATCCATTGCAAACCTCAAAATTTGGCTAAAAAAAACACTTTTTCCCCACATTTCGGTGACAGAGAGTTCTGGAATCTGAGAGGAGCAATACAGTTTCTTCCACCCAGAGTTCCCCCAAGTGTCCCGATAAGAATGATACCTCAGTTGTGTGGGTAGGCCTAGTGCCGGCGACAGGAAATGACCCAACACACAAAATGGACACCACATTTTCTCAAAGAAAACAGAGGTGTTTTTTGGAAAGTGCCTTCCTGTGGATTTTGGCCTCTAGCTCAGCCAGCACCCACGGAACCCTAGCAAACCTGTGCCTTTTTAACAATTAGAGACCTAGCGAAATCCAAGATGGGTTGACTTGTGGGGTTCTCACCAGGTTCTGTTACCCAGAATCCTTTGCAAACCTCAACATTTGGCTAAATAAACACTTTTTCTTCACATTTCGGTGACAGAGAGTTCTGGAATCTGAGAGGAGCCACAAATTTCCTGCCACCCAGCGTTCCCCCAAGGGTCCCGATAAAAATGGTACCTGACTTGTGTGGGTAGGCCTAGTACTCGCGACAGGAAATGCCTCAAAACACAACGTGGACACATTGCATTTTCTCAAAGAAAACAGGTGTTTTTTGCAATGTGCCTACCTGTGGATTTTGGCCTCTTGCTCAGCCGGCACCTACGGAAACCTACCAAACCAGTGGATTTTTAAAAACTAGAGACCTAGGGGAATCCAAGATGTGGTGTCTTGTGGGGTTCTCACCAGGTTCTGTTACCCAGAATCCATTGCAAACCTCAAAATTTGGCTAAAAAAACACTTTTTCCTCACATTTCGGTGACAGAGAGTTCTGGAATCTGAGAGGAGCAGTACAGTTTCTTCCACCCAGCGTTCCCCCAAGTGTCCTGATAAGAAAGTTACCTCAGTTGTGTGGGTAGGCCTAGTGCCCGCGACAGGAAATGCCCCAACACACAAAGTGGACACCACATTTTCTCAAAGAAAACAGAGGTGTTTTTTGGAAAGTGCCTTCCTGTGGATTTTGGCCTCTAGCTCAGCCAGCACCCACGGAACCCTAGCAAACCTGTGCCTTTTTAACAACTAGAGACCTAGGGAAATCCAAGATGGGGTGACTTGTGGGGTTCTCACCAGGTTCTGTTACCCAGAATCCTTTGCAAACCTAAAAATTTGGCTAAAAAAACACTTTTTCCTCACATTTCGGAGACAGAGAGTTCTGGAATCTGAGAGAAGCAATAAATTTTCTTCCACCCAGCGTTCCCCCAAGTATCCCGATAAAAATGGCCCCTCACTTGTGTGGGTAGGCCTAGTGCCCGCGACAGGAAATGCCCCAACACACAAAGTGGACACCACATTTTCTCAAAGAAAACAGCGGTGTTTTTTGGAAAGTGCCTACCTGTGGATTTTGGCCTCTTGCTCAGCCAGCACCTATGGAAACATACCAAACCAGTGCATTTTTAAAAACTAGAGACCTATGGGAATCCAAGATGAGGTGACTTGTGGGGCTCTCACCAGGTTCTGTTACCCAGAATCTTTTGCAAACCTCAAAATGTGGCTAAAAAAATACTTTTTCCTCAAATTTCGGTGACAGAGAGTTCTGGAATCTGAGAGGAGCAATACATTTTCTTCCACCCAGCGTTCCCCCAAGTGTCCCGATAAAAATGATACCTCAGTTGTGTGGGTAGGCCTAGTGCCCGCGACAGGAAATGCCCCAACACACAAAGTGGACACCAAATTTTCTCAAAGAAAACAGAGGTGTTTTTGGGAAAGTGCCTACCTGTGGATTTTGGCCTCTAGCTCAGCCAGCACCTACAGAACCCTAGCAAACCTGTGCCTTTTTAACAACTAGAGACCTAGGGAAATCCAAGATGGGGTGATTTGTGGGGTTCTCACCAGGTTCTGTTACCCAGAATCCTTTGCAAACCTCAAAATTTGGCTAAAAAACACTTTTTCCTCACATTTCGGTGACAGAGAGTTCTGGAACTCGAGTGAAGCAATACATTTCCTTCCACCCAGCGTTCCCCCAAGTGTCCCGATAAAAATGGCACCTCACTTGTGTGGGTAGGCCTAGTGCCCGCGACAGGAAATGCCTCAAAACACAACGTGGACACATCACATTTTCTCAAAGAAAACAGAGGTGTTTTTTGCAAAGTGCCTACCTGTGGATTTTGGCCTCTTGCTCAGCCAGCACCTACGGAAATCTACCAAACCAGTGCATTTTTAAAAACTAGAGACCTATGGGAATCCAAGATGAGGTGACTTGTGGGGCTCTCACCAGGTTCTGTTACCCAGAATCCTTTGCAAACCTCAAAATGTGGCTAAAAAAACACTTTTTCCTCAAATTTCGGTTGACATAGAGTTCTGGAATCTGAGAGGAGCCACAAATGTCCTGCCACCCAGCGTTCCCCTAAGAGTCCCGATTAAAATGGTACCTCTCTTGTGTGGGTAGGCCTAGTGCCCGCAACAGGAAATGCCCCAAAACACAAAGTGGACATATCACATTTTCTCAAAATAAACAGAGGTGTTTTTTGTAAAGTGCCTACCTGTGGATTTTGGTCTCTAGCTCAGCCAGCACCTAGGGAACCCTACCAAACCTGTGCATTTTGTAACAACTAGAGACCTAGGGGAATCCAAGATGGGGTGACTTGTGGGGTTCTCACCAGGTTCTGTTACCCAGAATCCTGTGCAAACGTCAAAATTTGGCTAAATAAACACTTTTTCCTCACATTTCGGTGACAGAGAGTTCTGGAATCTGAGAGGAGCAATAAATTTCCTTCCACCCAGCGTTCCCCCAAGTGTCCCGATTAAAATGGCATCTCACTTGTGTGGGTAGGCCTAGTTCCCGCGACAGGAAATGCCCCAAAACACAAAGTGGACACATCACATTTTCTCCAGGAAAACAGAGCTGTTTTTGCAAAGTGCCTACCTGTGGATTTTGGCCTCTTGCTCAGCCGGCACCTACTTAAACCTACCAAACCAGTGCATTTTTAAAAACTAGAGACCTAGGGGAATGCAAGATGTGGTGACTTGTGGGGCTCTTACCAGGTCATGTTACCCAGAATCCTTTGCAAACCTCAACATTTGGCTAAAAAAACACTTTTTCCTCAAGTTTCGGTGACAGAGAGTTCTGGAATCTGAGAGGAGCAATACATTTTCTTCCACCCAGCGTTCCCCCAAGTGTCCCGATAAAAATGGTACCTCAGTTGTGTGGGTAGGCCTATTGCCCGCGACAGCAAATGCCCCAAAACACAAAGAGGGTCATTCTGACCCTGGCGGCCGGTGGCCGCCAGGGCCACCGACCACGGGAGCACCGCCGACAGGCTGGCGGTGCTCCAATGAGCATTCTGACCGCGGCGGTTCAGCCGCGGTCAGAAGCGGAAAGTCAGCGGTCTCCTGCTGACTTTCCGCTGCTCATTGGAATGAGGATTCTGACCCCCCCTACCGCCATCCAGTTCATGGCGGGAAAGCCGCCATGAACAGGATGGCGGTAGGGGGGGTCGCGGGGCCCCTGGGGGCCCCTGCCGTGCCCATGCCAATGGCATGGGCACGGCAGGGGCCCCCATAAGAGGGCCCCAAAATGTATTTCACTGTCTGCCTTGCAGACAGTGAAATACGCGATGGGTGCAGTAGCACCCGTCGCACCTTCCCACTCCGCCGGCTCGATTACGAGCCGGCATCCTCGTGGGAAGGTCGTTTTCCCCTGGGCTGGCGGGCGGTTTAACTGGAACCGCCCGCCAGCACAGGGGAAAACTCGTAATACCCGCCGCTGTCTTTTGACCGCGGCGCGGTAATTTGGAGGGCGGGATCCTGGCGGGCGGCCTCCGCCGCCCGCCAGGGTCATAATGAGGCCCAAAGTGGACGTATCACATTTTCTTAAAATAAACAGAGGTGTTTTTTTGTAAAGTGCCTACCTGTGGATTTTGGCCTCTAGCTCAGCCAGCACCTAGGGAACCCTACCAAACCTGTGCCTTTTTAACAACTAGAGACCTAGGGAAATCCAAGATGGGGTCACTTGTGGGGTTCTCACCAGCTTCTGTTACCCAGGATCCTTTGCAAACCTCTAAATTTGGCTAAATAAACACTTTTTCCTCACATTTCGGTGACAGAGAGTTCTGGAATCTGAGAGGAGCAATAAATTTCCTTCCACCCAGCGTTCCCCCAAGTGTGCCAATAAAAATGCACCTCACTTGTGTGGGTAGGCCTAGTTCCTGCGACAGGAAATATCCCAAAACACAAAGTGGACACATCACATTTTCTCCAGGAAAACAGAGCTGTTTTTTGCAAAGTGCCTACCTGTGGATTTTGGCCTCTTGCTCAGCTGGTACCTACGGAAACCTACCAAACCAGTGCATTTTTAAAAACTAGAGACCTAGGGGAATCCAAGATGTGGTGACTTGTGGGGCTCTCACCAGGTTCTGTTACCCAGAATCCTTTGGAAACCTCAACATTTGGCTAAATAAACACTTTTTCTTCACATTTCGGTAACAGAGAGTTCTGGAATCTGAGAGGAGCCACAAATTTCCTGCCACCCAGCGTTCCCCCAAGGGTCCCGATGAAAATGATACCTCACTTGTGTGGGTAGGCCTAGTGCCCGCGACAGGAAATGCCTCAAAACACAACGTGGACACACCACATTTTCTCAAAGAAAACAGAGGTGTTTTTTGGAAAGTGCCTTCCTGTGGATTTTGGCCTCTAGCTCAGCCAGCACCTACGGAACCCTAGCAAACCTGTGCCTTTTTAACAACTAGAGACCTATTGAAATCCAAGATGGGGTGACTTGTGGGGTTCGCACCAGGTTCTCTTACCCAGAATCCTTTGCAAACCTCAAACTTTGGCTAAAAAAACACTTTTTCCTCATGTTTCGGTGATAGAGAGTTCTGGAATCTGAGAGGAGCAATAAATGTCCTTCCACCCAGCGTTCCCCCAAGTGTCCTGATAAAAATGGCACCTCACTTGTGTGGGAAGGCCTAGTGCCCGCAACAGGAAATGCCCCAAAACGCAAAGTGGACACATCACATTTTCTCAAAGAAAACAAAGGTGTTTTTTGCAAAGTGCCTACCTGTGGATTTTGGCCTCTTGCTCAGCCACCACCTATGGAAACCTACCAAACCAGTGCATTTTTAAAAACTAGAGACCAAGGGGAATCCAAGATGTGGTGGCTTGTGGGGCTCTCACCAGGTTCTGTTACCCAGAATCCATTGCAAACCTCAAAAGTTGGCTAAAAAAACACTTTTTCCTCACATTTCGGTGACAGAGAGTTCTGGAATCTGAGAGGAGCCACAAATTTCCTGCCACCCAGCGTTCCCCCAAGGGTCCCGATAAAAATGGTACCTCACTTGTGTGGTAGGCCTAGTGCCCGCGACAGGAAATGCCTCAAAACACAACGTGGACACATCACATTTTCTCAAAGAAAACAGAGGTGTTTTTTGCCAAGTGCCTACCTGTGGATTTTGGCCTCTTGCTCAGCCGGCACCTACGGAAACCTACTAAACCAGTGCATTTTTAAAAACTAGAGACCTAGGGGAATCCAAGATGTGGTGACTTGTGGGGCTCTCACCAGGTTATGTTACCCAGAATCCATTGCAAACCTCAAAATGTGGCTAAAAAAACACTTTTTCCTCACATTTCGGTGACAGAGAGTTCTGGAATCTGAGAGGAGCAATAAATTTCCTTCCACCCAGCATTCCCCCAAGTGTCCCGATAAAAATGGCCCCTCACTTGTGTGGGTAGGCCCAGTGCCCGCGACAGGAAATGCCCCAAAACGCAACGTGGACACATCACATTTTCTCAAAGAAAACAGAGGTGTTTTTTCCAGAGTGCCTACCTGTGGATATTGGCCTCTTGCTCAGCCGGCACCTACGGAAACCTACCAAACCAGTGCATTTTTAAAAACTAGAGACCTAGGGGAATCCAAGATGTGGTGACTTGTGGGGCTCTTACCAGGTTCTGTTACCCAGAATCCTTTGCAAACCTCAACATTTGGCTAAATAAACACTTTTTCTTCACATTTCGGTGACAGAGAGTTCTGGAATCTGAGAGGAGCCACAAATTTCCTGCCACTCAGCGTTCCCCCAAGTGTCCCGATAAAAATGGTACCCTCACTTGTGTGGGTAGGCCTAGTGCCCGCGACAGGAAATGCCTCAAAACACAACGTGGACACATCACATTTTCTCAAAGAAAACAGAGGTGTTTTTTGCAAAGTGCCTACCTGTGGATTTTGGCCTCTTACTCAGCCGGCACCTACGGAAACCTACCAAACCAGTGCATGTTTAAAAACTAGACACCTAGGGGAGTCCAAGATGTGGTGACTTGTGGGGCTCCCACCAGGTTCTGTTACCCAGAATCCATTGCAAACCTCTGAATTGGGCTAAAAAAAACACTTTTTCCTCACATTTCGGTGACAGAGAGTTCTGGAATCTGAGAGGAGCAATACATTTTTTTCCACCCAGCGTTCCCCCAAGTGTCCAGATAAAACTGGTAACTCAGTTGTGTGGGTAGGCCTAGTGCCCGCAACAGGAAATGCCCCAAAACACAAATTGGACATATCACATTTTCTCAAAATAAACAGAGGTGTTTTTTGTAAAGTGCCTACCTGTGGATTTTGTCCTCTACCTCAGCCAGCACCTAGGGAACCCTACCAAACCTGTGCATTTTGTAAAAACTAGAGACCTAGGGGAATCCAAGATGGGGTGAGTTGTGGGGTTCTCACCACGTTCTGTTACCCAGAATCCTTTGCAAATCTCAACATTTGGCTAAATAAACACTTTTTCCTCACATTTCGGTGACAGAGAGTTCTGGAATCTGAGAGAGCAATACATTTTCTTCCACCCAGCGTTCCCCCGAGTGTCGCGATAAAAATGGCACCTCACTTGTGTGGGTAGGCCTAGTTCCCGCGACAGGAAGTGCCCCAAAACATAAAGTGGACACATCACATTTTCTCCAAGAAAACAGAGCTGTTTTTTCCAAAGTTCCTACCTGTGGATTTTGGCCTCTCGCTCAGCCGGCACCTACGGAAACCTACCAAATCAGTGCATTTTTAAAAAACTAGAGACCGAGGGGAATCCAAGATGTGGTGGCTTGTGGGGCTCTCACCCGATTCTGTTACCCAGAATCCTTTGCAAACCTCAACATTTGGCTAAATAAACACTTTTTCTTCACATTTCGGTGACAGAGAGTTCTGGAATCTGAGAGGAGCCACAAATTTCCTGCCACCCAGCGTTCCCCCAAGGGTCCCGATAAAAATGGTACCTGACTTGTGTGGGTAGGCCTAGTACTCGCGACAGGAAATGCCTCAAAACACAACGTGGACACATTGCATTTTCTCAAAGAAAACAGGTGTTTTTTGCAATGTGCCTACCTGTGGATTTTGGCCTCTTGCTCAGCCGGCACCTACGGAAACCTACCAAACCAGTGGATTTTTAAAAACTAGAGACCTAGGGGAATCCAAGATGTGGTGTCTTGTGGGGTTCTCACCAGGTTCTGTTACCCAGAATCCATTGCAAACCTCAAAATTTGGCTAAAAAACACTTTTTCCTCACATTTCGGTGACAGAGAGTTCTGGAATCTGAGAGGAGCAGTACAGTTTCTTCCACCCAGCGTTCCCCCAAGTGTCCTGATAAGAAAGTTACCTCAGTTGTGTGGGTAGGCCTAGTGCCCGCGACAGGAAATGCCCCAACACACAAAGTGGACACCACATTTTCTCAAAGAAAACAGAGGTGTTTTTTGGAAAGTGCCTTCCTGTGGATTTTGGCCTCTAGCTCAGCCAGCACCCACGGAACCCTAGCAAACCTGTGCCTTTTTAACAACTAGAGACCTAGGGAAATCCAAGATGGGGTGACTTGTGGGGTTCTCACCAGGTTCTGTTACCCAGAATCCTTTGCAAACCTAAAAATTTGGCTAAAAAAAACACTTTTTCCTCACATTTCGGAGACAGAGAGTTCTGGAATCTGAGAGAAGCAATAAATTTTCTTCCACCCAGCGTTCCCCCAAGTATCCCGATAAAAATGGCCCCTCACTTGTGTGGGTAGGCCTAGTGCCCGCGACAGGAAATGCCCCAACACACAAAGTGGACACCACATTTTCTCAAAGAAAACAGAGGTGTTTTTTGGAAAGTGCCTACCTGTGGATTTTGGCCTCTTGCTCAGCAGCACCTATGGAAACATACCAAACCAGTGCATTTTTAAAAACTAGAGACCTATGGGAATCCAAGATGAGGTGACTTGTGGGGCTCTCACCAGGTTCTGTTACCCAGAATCTTTTGCAAACCTCAAAATGTGGCTAAAAAAACACTTTTTCCTCAAATTTCGGTGACAGAGAGTTCTGGAATCTGAGAGGAGCAATACATTTTCTTCCACCCAGCGTTCCCCCAAGTGTCCCGATAAAAATGATACCTCAGTTGTGTGGGTAGGCCTAGTGCCCGCGACAGGAAATGCCCCAACACACAAAGTGGACACCAAATTTTCTCAAAGAAAACAGAGGTGTTTTGGGAAAGTGCCTACCTGTGGATTTTGGCCTCTAGCTCAGCCAGCACCTACAGAACCCTAGCAAACCTGTGCCTTTTTAACAACTAGAGACCTAGGGAAATCCAAGATGGGGTGATTTGTGGGGTTCTCACCAGGTTCTGTTACCCAGAATCCTTTGCAAACCTCAAAATTTGGCTAAAAAAACACTTTTTCCTCACATTTCGGTGACAGAGAGTTCTGGAACTCGAGTGAAGCAATACATTTCCTTCCACCCAGCGTTCCCCCAAGTGTCCCGATAAAAATGGCACCTCACTTGTGTGGGTAGGCCTAGTGCCCGCGACAGGAAATGCCTCAAAACACAACGTGGACACATCACATTTTCTCAAAGAAAACAGAGGTGTTTTTTGGAAAGTGCCTTCCTGTGGATTTTGGCCTCTAGCTCAGCCAGCACCTACGGAACCCTAGCAAACCTGTGCCTTTTTAACAACTAGAGACCTAGGGAAATCCAAGATGGGGTGACTTGTGGGGTTCGCACCAGGTTCTCTTACCCAGAATCCTTTGCAAACCTCAAACTTTGGCTAAAAAAACACTTTTTCCTCATGTTTCGGTGATAGAGAGTTCTGGAATCTGAGAGGAGCAATAAATGTCCTTCCACCCAGCGTTCCCCCAAGTGTCCTGATAAAAATGGCACCTCACTTGTGTGGGTAGGCCTAGTGCCCGCAACAGGAAATGCCCCAAAACGCAAAGTGGACACATCACATTTTCTCAAAGAAAACAAAGGTGTTTTTTGCAAAGTGCCTACCTGTGGATTTTGGCCTCTTGCTCAGCCACCACCTATGGAAACCTACCAAACCAGTGCATTTTTAAAAACTAGAGACCAAGGGGAATCCAAGATGTGGTGGCTTGTGGGGCTCTCACCAGGTTCTGTTACCCAGAATCCATTGCAAACCTCAAAAGTTGGCTAAAAAAACACTTTTTCCTCACATTTCGGTGACAGAGAGTTCTGGGAATCTGAGAGGAGCCACAAATTTCCTGCCACCCAGCGTTCCCCCAAGGTCCCGATAAAAATGGTACCTCACTTGTGTGGTAGGCCTAGTGCCCGCGACAGGAAATGCCTCAAAACACAACGTGGACACATCACATTTTCTCAAAGAAAACAGAGGTGTTTTTTGCCAAGTGCCTACCTGTGGATTTTGGCCTCTTGCTCAGCCGGCACCTACGGAAACCTACTAAACCAGTGCATTTTAAAAACTAGAGACCTAGGGGAATCCAAGATGTGGTGACTTGTGGGGCTCGCACCAGGTTCTGTACCCAGAATCCATTGCAAACCTAAAAATTTGGCTAGAAAAACACTTGTTCCTCATATTTCGGTGACAGAGAGTTCTGGAATCTGAGAGGAGCAATACATTTTCTTCCACCCAGCATTCCCCCAAGTGTCCCGATAAAAATGGTACCTCAGTTGTGTGGGTAGGCCTAGTGCCCGCGTCAGGAAATGCCCCAAAACACAAAATGGACACCACTTTTTCTCAAAGAAAACAGAGGTGTTTTTTGGAAAGTGCCTACCTGTGGATTTTGGCCTGTAGCTCAGCCAGCACCTACAGAACCCTAGCAAACCTGTGCCTTTTTAACAACTAGAGACCTAGGGAAATCCAAGATGGGGTGACTTGTGGGGTTCTCACCAGGTTCTGTTACCCAGAATCCTTTGCAAACCTCAAAATTTGGCTACAAAAACACTTTTTCCTGACATTTCGGTGACAGAGAGTTCTGGAGTCTGAGAGGAGCAATAAATTTCCTTCCACCCAGAGTTCCCCCAAGTGGTCCCGATAAAATTGGCTCCTCACTTGTGTGGTTAGGCCTAGTGCCCGCGAGAGGAAATGCCTCAAAACACAACGTGGACACATCACATTTTCTCAAACAAAACAGAGGTGTTTTATGCAAAGTGCCTACCTGTGGATTTTGGCCTCTTGCTCAGCCGGCACCTATGGAAACCTACTAAACCAGTGCATTTTTTAAAACTAGAGACCTAGGGGAATCCAAGATGTGGTGACTTGTGGGGCTCTCACCAGGTTATGTTACCCAGAATCCATTGCAAACCTCAAAATGTGGCTAAAAAAACACTTTTTCCTCACATTTCGGTGACAGAGAGTTCTGGAATCTGAGAGGAGCAATAAATTTCCTTCCACCCAGCATTCCCCCAAGTGTCCCGATAAAAATGGCACCTCACTTGTGTGGGTAGGCCTAGTGCCCACGACAGGAAATGCCTCAAAACACAACGTGGACACATGACATTTTCTCAAACAAAAATGGTGTTTTTTGCAAAGTGCCTACCTGTGGATTTTGGCCTCTTGCTCAGCCGGCACCTACGGAAACCTACCAAACCAGTACATTTTTAAAAACTAGAGGACCTAGGGGAATCCAAGATGTGGTGACTTGTGGGGCTCTCACCAGGTTCTGTTACCCAGAATCCATTGCAAACCTCAAAATTTGGCTAAAAAAAACACTTTTTCCTCACTTTTCGGTGACAGAGTTCTGGAATCTGAGAGGAGCAATACATTTTCTTCCACCCAGCGTTCCCCCAAGTGTCCCGATAAAAATGGTACCTCAGTTGTGTGGGTAGGCCTAGTGCCCGCGACAGGAAATGCCCCAAAACACAAAGTGGACACCACATTTTCTCAAAGAAAATAGAGGTGTTTTTTGGAAAGTGCCTACCTGTGGATTTTGGCCTCTAGCTCAGCCAGCTCCTATGGAACCCTAGCAAACCTGTGCCTTTTTAACAACTAGAGACCTAGAGGAATCCAAGATGGGGTGACTTGTGGGGTTCTCACCAGGTTCTGTTACCCAGAATCCTTTGCAAACCTCAAAATTTTGCTAAAAAAACACTTTTTCCTCACATTTCGGTGACAGAGAGTTCTGGAATCTGAGAGGAGCAATAAATTTCCTGCCACCCAGCGTTCCCCCAAGTGTCCTGATAAAAATGGCACCTCACTTGTGTGGGTAGGCCTAGTGCCCGCAACAGGAAATGCCCCAAAACGCAAAGTGGACACATCACATTTTCTCAAAGAAAACAGAGGTGTTTTTTGCAAAGTGCCTACCTGTGGATTTTGGCCTCTTGCTCAGCCGGCACCTATGGAAACCTACCAAACCAGTGCATTTTTTAAAACTAGAGATCTAGGGGAATCAAAGATGGGATGACTTGTGGGGCTCTCACCGGGTTCTGTTACCCAGAATCCTTTGCAAACCTCAAAATTTGGCCAAAAAAACCACCTTTTCCTCACATTTCAGTGACAGAGAGTTCAGGAATCTGAGAGGACCCACAAATGTCCTTCCACCCAGCATTCCCCCAAGTGTCCCAATAAACATGGTACCTCACTTGTGTGGGTAGGCCTAGTGCCCGCGATAGGAATGGATCACACAAGGGTCAATGGTAGTCCTTACATGAGGGCTACTGTTAACCCTGGAGAGATCCATTCCTGAAGCAGGTGCTAGGCTCAGGCACACAAGCTGGGTGGTGTTTTAACAGGACAAGTGGGGAAACACTGGGTGGTAGGAATTTTGAGGATCCCTGCACATTCCTGTAGTTTCTGTGATAAAAAAGAAATGAAATATAGTGGTTTTAATCACCGTTTCACTTTTGCAGGGTATTCTGTGTAAGAAAACTTAGTTAAATCCAAACACGCCACATTTACTTGGGGTGCCTTGGGTGTCTAGTTTTCAGAAATGTCTGCGTTTGGTAGGTTTCCCTATATGGCTGCCGAGCCCAGGACCAAATACTTAGGTGACTGTCTTAAAAAACGAGGCTGTTTTGCGGTAGGTAATTTTAATGTCTCCACAATCCGTTTTGGGTGCTTCCCTGTTGTGGTCACTTGCCCACTCACTAAAGTGAGGCAGTTTTTCACTGGAGACTTAGTAGAACTTGTGGCTCCCTGCAGATCCCTGGACTTCTGCTCAGTGGAACGCAAGGCAAATGTGTTTTTTAACCACATTTTGTGATTTCAAGGGGATTGTGGGTGAAGGAAAACTGGTGAGAGCCACACAAGTCCTGCACCCTTGGACTCCCCTGGTACTAGTTTGTTAAAGTTAAACCACCACTCACACTGGTTGGTTTTAGCACCCCCAGAAATGATGGTTTCAAAGCATGAATACTTATCAAAGTATCTGAATATTGAAACCAAGCCTTCTGAAGGTGGGCCATAAAGCTGCATCCAGGCACCAACCTCTTTATGGTCCATTCACACGCCATTGACGCACAACAAACAATCCTTTCATACCGCCGGCCACGGGCCCAATCCAACCAATCACTGCACTCACATTAACTTACCGCTGCCAGACAAGGGCCCATCACATTCACACGCCACAGAACGGAATAAGTTTGACTACATTTTACCACCTGTCAAGTAACTACCTCCTTCTTCCTTAACATTACCAAATGCATGCGTAACAAACCTTTACTAATGACTCCTGTGATAGCCACCTGAGACTCAGGAAGACATGTTTTTTACGCGCCTTTAAAGCACTCTCTGTGCTAAATCCAAATCTTTCTAGATTGTGGATGCAAGTTGGGGGTGTCCGAGTATGCCGTACAAAGCGATTCCTCGAACTGAGTGAGCATACCTACCTTTGAAACTAAGGCAGACATGCTGGGGATTTCTCATGATGTTCCCTAAAGAGAAGGTCATAGGCTATGAAAAAGGGTAGTGTTTGGCACACAGGGGAGTCCATGAGAATGTAGTATATGTCCCAGCCAACATTATGTGCAGTGATGTGACTGTAATGCACTTATACAGCAAACTGAATATCTATTAAGTTCTAATGGAGGATGAACATGAAAAGCAGGTCAAACACTGACCTATACAAGTCATTCTCCTTCAGTGCTGGGATGGCACCAATGGGTTTGAATCCATAGGTGTAGATGATGTACATCTGTACTACCTTTACTATCTGCCTTCTACCTGTGCAATATCCTGTGAAGGCACACCTACCATAAGCTTTCCTTACCCATTCATGTCTCTGTTCTCATCAGAGTCCTGACTAATCCTGTATAATTGCCAAGTGAACCTATACTAGTTTGTGGATGCAAGTTGGGGGTTTCCAAGTATGCCATACAAAGTGATTCCTCGAACTGAGAGAGCATATCTACTGTTGAAAGTAAGGTAGACATGCTGGTGAAGAAAGGGTACTCCGTGACAATGTGGCATATGTTCTGTCCACTAGTGTATGCAGTAGGGGGAATATAATGCATGTTAAGTGAACAGAACACCTACCACGTTCTGACAGTGGATTTAGCTCTCAAGCAGTCCAAAAGGAGATCCATGATGAAGTAGATGAAGTAAAATTTCTGTGGCTCCTTGCCTAACGAAGCAGTGGCCCATGGACGTTCGGTATCCATGCACTGCCACTGAAAGGATTACCCAACGGCAGCTCAACCTCAGTCGATTTCCCAGAACTTTGCTTTAGTATGATACAACGCAAAGCAAGTAGGAAGACAGAGGCCTGGTTGTGATGGACACTGGGGACAGTAATACCGACTCTCCTGCCGCTTTCCATGCTTCGAGCACACTTTACAGCAACGACATGGACAATCCTTTTTGGGTGTTTTAGGAATGCGATCAGCAAAGTGTCGCTTCTGCAGCCTTGCCACATCCTCCAGAACGTATGAGGTGGAGGCTGCTGCTACTTCTGTAACAGCAGTGAGGCTTTCAATTACTGACAACTGGAAGTCAAGGAAAGTCATGCGTCTTCCTGTGGTTGTCTGACGGTAATCAACATACGCATTATGGCCCGTATTTATAGTTTTTGACGCTAAACTGCGCTAACGCAGTTTAGTTGCAAAAAGTTTAGCGCCGGCTAATTCTGATGCGGGCGCCGTATTTATTGAATGGCGTTAGCCAGCGCCAGCAGACCGGCGCTGCCTGGTGTGCGTGGAAAAATACCACGTACACCAGGCAGCGCCGGCGTTGGGAAAAATGGCGTTAGGGCGTCTTAAAATGGGGCAAGTCAGGTTGAGGCAAAAAAATCGCCTCCACCGGATTTGCGACATTTTTAACGACGCCCAGACGCCATTTACATGACTCCTATCTTAGTAAAGACAGGAGTCATGCCCCCTTGCCCAATGGCCATGCCCAGGGGACTTATGTCCCCTGGGCATGGTCATTGGGCATTGTGGCATGTAGGGGGGCACAAATCAGGCCCCCCTATGCCCAAAAAAAATATTTAAAAAAAAAAAATTATACTTACCTGAACTTACCTGAATGTCCCTGGGATGGGTCCCTCCATCCTTGGGTGTCCTCCTGGGGTGGGCAAGGGTGGCAGGGGGAGTCCCTGGGGGCATGGGAGGGCAGCTGTGGGCTCATTTTGAGCCCACAGGTCCCTTAACGCCTGCCCTGACCCAGGCGTTAAAAAGAGGCGCAAATGCGGGGTTTTTTGCCCCGCCCACTCCCGGGCGTGTAAATACGACGCATTTGCGTCGCAGTCATTTTTTTAGACGGGAACGCCTACCTTGCATCTCATTAACGCAAGGAAGGCGTTCACGCAAAAAAACGATGCTCATTCCTCATACTTTGGCGCTAGACGCATCTAACGCCAAAGTATAAATATGGCGTTAGTTTTGCGCCGAATTTGCGTCGAAAAAAACGACGCTAATTCGGCGCAAACGGAGTATAAATATGCCCCTATATGTTGCCATCTGAATCAGGTGGGTAAACAGTTTCTTGTACCAAGTGCGAGTTTTACAACACGCATTGTATAGTTGAAGAACCTGGTCATTTTTGTCCACTCCACCCATGTACTTATTGTAATCAAGTACACAGATGGGCTTGTGGACTTCGGCCATCTGACCCCAAACCGTGATGGGGGAAGTGCTCTCATCATGAATTGTAATGAGCACATATACATCACGCCTATCCAAGAACTTGACTGCAAGCAGTTTGTTAGAACGCAATGCAGTACTCTCTGATTTCTGGAGCTTCTTGCAAACAAGCTCCTGCGGGAATCCTTTGAGGTTACAACGAAATGTACCGCAGGCCACAGTGCCAGCTTTGTAGAGCTCACTGAACAGCTCTACTCCTGTATAGAAACTGTCCACATAAAGGTTATAACCTTTGTAAAGAAGTGGCTGGACAAGTTCCAATACAATCTTACCTGTGACCCCTAATGCGGGAGGGCAACCTACAGGGTTTAGGTCAGAATCCTTACCTGTATACACTGTCAAGCTGTACACATAGCCAGAAGAGCTCTCACACAGCATGTACAGCTTTATGCCATAGTGAGCTCTTTTGCTCGCAATGTACTGTCTGAAAAGCAGCCGTCCTTTGTACAGGATCAAGGACTCATTGACTGCTATATTCTTTCCAGGAGTATAGATCTCTGGAAACCTGGCAGACAAATGTTCCACAACAGGCCGAATTTTGAACAACCTGTCATGGTCTGGATGGTCCCGGGACAATGCAGCAGAATTGTCATTGAAATGCAGCATGCGCTGCAGTAGCAAAAAACGATCTCTGCTCATGTATGGTGCGAAGCTGGGAATTACCCAAACTGTGCGAGTCGTCCAGTAGGACTGCAAGATGGGTTTCTGCACTAACCCCATTTTGAGCATAAGGCCCAAAAATATCTTCAACTCCGCCAGCGAAGTGGGAGTCCACTGGCGTGCTCTAGAATGGGGCCCTAGAGTGCCTCCGCGCTCCCTCAGAAATTGGTCTGCACACAAATTTGTTTGTTGTTGTACAATTTTCTGAAGGAAGTCAACATCCAAAAATAGATGGATGTAGTCGACTGGCAAAAAGTTAGCTGTATCAATTTTACATCCAACGTCACCAGTAAAAGGTGGAATTTAAGGCTGAACTAAACAGGGTGGCTGCCAAGAGAGCACTCTCTCTGTGCTTGCGGCGTCAAGCACCTGCTCTCTGGGTTCGGCTAACTCAATGTTGTCCCGCTGCACAGAATGTGCTTGCGAAGGGACAGCACGGCTGTCGTCATTGTCTCCTTCAGACTCACTGGAAGAGGTGTCGTCGGATGGGACTCCGCCGACTGAAAAATCACTCTCAGATTCTGACGCATTGCCCTCTCCCTCAGATGCTGTCTCAGTATCTGCTGTCTCAGTCTCTGAGCCTACATCAGAACTGTCCTCCATAACCTGAGTTAGGGCTTGATCAGCAGTCATCCAACGAGACGCCATCTCTGCTACTGGCTAAACTGTCCCTCTAAATTACTAGCCTACGTAGAAGGAAGATAGTCACAAAATTGCTCGTGGGTATGTTTGATGTGTACAATAGGAAATGTTGTCACCTTACCTTCGCTTCTTCTCCAATTCGGCAGATTCTCTGAAAACACTGAAAAAAACAAAAAAGAATGTATTACTTCACCTTACCACATACCCATCATCACAGCCTTCAGCGCTGGTGGCACCCAGTGCGACAGTCATTTTTGGTGCTCTGCCTCCCATTACCTCCTCTTCTAATTCCCTCAGTACCACCCAGCAAAAGTGCCGCTCATATCTCCATAGTCCCCCTCGCATAACATTTGTTTTAAAGCACAGGTAACGCTTGCCTTTACAAATCCACTCAGCTAAATACATATAAATGTATATCCTTTGTATATATATATATATATATATATATATATAGATATGACTTTTATATATATGTGTGGTTTCTCTGGGGGGCTAATTGTGGCTCCCGGAAAACAACACACAAAAGAAAAAATATATAAATATATATATATACACATATATATATATATATACATATATATATACATATATATATATATATATAGAGACAGAGAGAGAGAGAGAGAGAAAGCAATACACTAACTCTCTCCATAACTTTTTTTTTCATACATGTGTGCTTTCCCTTGGCAAAGCACTCATGTGTAAAAAAGAAAATGGCCCCATAGAGTGTCACCCTAAGGGCTGATCCCCAAATTTTCTATTTTTTTTAATAGAATCTACTTTTCCCTGGGGGGGGCGAAGCTAGATTCTTTTTTTATCCCCCAGGGGTCGGCCCGTGTTCGGAGGGCTGACCCCGCCATTTTTTTATTTTTTTTATCTGGAGGTGCGATCGCCCTCCAAAACAACCCAAAACAGTTATTTTTTTAAATAGTGCCCCCACGGGGCGGGGCAGCCCTTTTACAAGGGGGCCGACCGCCCCAAAAATGATCCCTGGTGTCTAGAGGCGTTTCCTGGCCGTGGATCGCAGCTGTGCTGTGATCCATGGCCAGGGAGGCATTGATGGAAAGGGGAGAGTCTCCCATTTCCATCGATGCCTCCCTGGTATCTGGGGAGGCGGTTTTGACCTTTTTTTCCCCACCGGAGTGGGGAAAAATGTGACGTCAGCGCGCCTCACGGCGCACTGACGTCACAAAGGGGTGGGAGGGGGGCGGGGGGAGACTCGGAAGTTGTTCCACATTTCCAACGGTAAAAAAAAAAAAAACACATCCTCCGGTGCATTGCACCAGAGGATTTTTAACCACCTCCCTGGTGTGGCCACTAGTCGTGACCCGCCCGACGCCCGCACTTATGGGGTTAAATCATCTTCCTAACTATAAACATAGAAGCCATTTTGGAAGAAATTATTAAATAAATGTGCTAAAACAGAGCAGGCTAAGTAGGTTAAAAGTCACTAGGTGACAGGGGGCACCGGCTGCAAGCCAGAAAGCTAAACTAGCTCCTAATTCCCAATAAGAACAAACAGATTCCACTACAGCAGATTGCTCCTTTATGATCCTGATGGATATACTTGACAGAATTGCTAGTGAGAAGGATTTTCAGGGACTTAGGGCCACATACGCCTTATGCAGTCAACAGACATGACACAACAGGTGTGACTCACCCTAATCTCTCCGATTTTGCAGCTGTATGCATAACGTTTTTGAGTGCACACTGTGATGTTGCTTACATTTGTCAAATTTGGAAATCAGTAATACAACATATTAAATGAGAGGTGTGAAACATATTTTTATGTCTAGTAAACTGGGTCCAAATTTGAGTCCATGTTTGGAAGCGTTGCTTTATTTCCTTCTTGTCATTCCTCTGCTAGCTCCTTCATGTCTCCAAGGGGTCTCCGTAGATCTCCATCGGAGGATTTGGGAATAGGACTATCCTTTAGGCTTCTACAGAGGGCAGCTTTGACTTAACCTGTTAGTACTGCCTAGTAGAGAGAAAAAAAGAGAAGTGGCAGTTAGAAAGATCTCTACATTTGCCTGTGTGAATTTCTTACAATGCTCACATAAAATTCTTGTTCCAAGAAATATAAAAAAGTCCATACATTTTGCAGCTGAGAAATTTCACGCGTTTTTGCCACGGGAGAGTCGTTGGGGCAAAAAGTATCTTGCAGAATTAGAAATTGTCTGCCAGCAGGTATTTTCTCTTCAAAACAGTACCTTTGCATTATCTCCTGTGATTTTTTAAATGCAAGGCATGCCTTTGCGTTCAACTGTTATGTGAAACAGTAGAAAACTTTATTTTACGAAACTTCATGAACTAGTCACGTAATTTCTCATAGTTTTGAGAAACTGAGATTTGCAGTTTTGCATAGTCTTAATTTCTGGGCATAGGATCTCCAAGGAAGAAGGCCAAACCTTCAACAGTAGCAAATGCTAAATAATTCAACAAAATTAGACCCAATTGCCCAAGGAAATATACCCAGATGTAACATACCAATAACATAAATGCATTAGGTTACCAATTTGGGAATAACTTAGTTAGACAGAACATATAAATGCAAAAATTAGACCTAAGTAGTAGACAGGAATTCCTGTACCACAAAGTTTTAAGTCATTTTACATAGTCCCCAAACCCTTTGTTCAGAGAATTTCAGGATGCTTTCACACAATACTATATACAGCCTTTCATTCTCAATGTGGCTATCATGCCCCTGTCCAATCCACAAAACCAGTCCCAGAAGGGGAAAGACAACCTTTGTAATGGTCATCTCTGTTACTCCAAAGAGTGCTCAGCCCTTCTCTACACCATCATATTGATGTCAACTGCGTTTTCTGATCCAGGGAGCCAATAGTGGCTTAGCACTTGTCCTCTTTCCATATTCTTGAAATTATGGTGTTTTCCTCCAGTGCCAAGCTAAAGACTACTCAAGGTCCAAGCTACTTTGCACCAGAGCTTAAAATACAGGGCAGCCTTCCCAGGAAACAATTATAATAGCTGTGTAATCCCCACCCTACTTCAAGCCCTGTGCTCTGCAGCTGGTGTCTGCACAAGGAAGATATTTAAATCAGATCAGCAATTAAATTATTCACTCAGGCTCCCATGGTGGACTTTTGGATTGGCAGAAGAACAAAGAAGCATATTTACATGCCCGAGTGCCAAAGGTGCGTCACTTTTAGCGATGCTCCTGGTGCACTGTCCACGGAGTCATATTTACAAGGCGGCGCTAAGCCACTTTTTGTGGTTTAACGCCACCTTGTAAATATGGACCTCTCCGAAACAGTTTTCTGCAGCAGAGGGACGTGCAATGGGTTTTGCGGGCGTTCCACCACAATACCCATTGCTTTTGACGCCACTCCAGTTTTACAAGGAATCCTAAATCTGAGGTTGTGCCAGAACAACTAATGCCACCCTAGGAGTGGCGTTACCATGGCACAACTAGGAGAAATACTTTTATTTCTTCTCGTTTTTTGCTTTTTCTATGAGTGCTGCATCTTGCAGCACACTTAGAAAGAGCAAAAAGCCATTAATGATTGTTAATGTGCAGGAAGGTGTCCCTTCCTATACAAAAACAGAAATTTAATAATGACGATTTGCTACTGCTATGTGTGCTGCATTCTGCAGCACACATTGAAGTGACAAATCACCATAATCATTCTCTTCAATGCAGACACCCTTGCACTATGGTGTAAGGATGCCTGCTATGGTGCAGGCAGCTAAATGTAATGTAAGGGTTAAGGTAAACACAGGAGTGCACCATATTTTTGTAAGTATGGTGCATCCCCTTGTTTCAGAAGTGACGCAGCAAGGTGCTGCTCACTTTGGCACTGCGCCAGTTCAATGTAACTGTGCCCCAAACTCTTTATGGTGAAAGGCCCCACTATCACCATCCCTATTGAGACTTTTTTTTAATTTCCTACACAACCTGCTCACTGCCAGGCACCAGAAGCTTTGGCACTGGCTGTAAAAAATTGAGTCCTACTGGTGACCTTTTGTCCCCCTTGGTATACTCAGGTGCTTGTGAGTGTACTGGAGCCAATAAGAGGCCTCCCAAGCGCTCCCAGGTTGCGCACACTTTGTACAAACCCAGGAGGCTGGGTGTACACCTGTCATGCTCGCTCACAGGCACTGGTGGGCCACTTTAATGTGTTCAACTTGTTAGAGGTAGGGAACCAACAGTGTGTCTGCTGGCACTGGCCACATGAAAAGTGGGGATCAGAGGAGAATGTTGATTTTGGGAGCTGATAAGATGCAGCAAGGCCACCCTAGGACCACCCTCGACACCCACCACCCACGTATGCAATCTCAGCTTCATACTAGACTCGTCTCTCTCCATGACTCACCAAGTCAACGCCATATCGTCCTCTTGCTTCAACACCCTCCGTATCCTCTGCAAGACCTCCAAGTGGATTCCAACAGAAACCAAAAGAACTGTCACCGCCCTCTACGCAGGGACCACAGCCAAGCTTCAGAGAAAACTCCAACGCATCCAGAACACCTCAGCACGTCTCATCCTCAACTTCCCTCACCACAAACACATCTCCGTCCACTTCAGAACCCTACACTGAATACCCATCAACAAAAGGATCTTCTTCGAAATCCTAATCCACGCGCACAAAGCCCTCCAAAACACCCGATCGGCTTACCTCAACGAACGACTTAACTTCCACATCCCGACCCGCCAACTCCGCTCCGCCAACCTCCCCCTCACAACAGTCCCTCGCATCCAATGCACCACATCCGGCGGCAGATCCTTCTCCTACCTCGCCGCCAAAACCTGGAACTCCCTCCCCACTAACCTACGCAAGACCCAGGACCTCCTAACCTTCAGAAAGCGCCTCAAAACATGGCTTTTTGAGCACTAGCACCCCCGCCCCCACCCCAGGGCCTTGAGACCCTTCCAGGTGAGGAGCGCACTTAACAAATTATTGATTGATTGATTGATGTTTTCTCTGAGCGTGTTAATGTCCTATTTATCAGTAAGAATGTATAACCTTTCAGTTAGTTTCCAGAGGAATTAAAAATTCACCTTTTGCTCTTTACAAAAACTTCATTCTTCCCTCTGTCAGTCTCTCTTATGTATGCACTCCCTAGAGAATCCGCAAACAGGTTAGACTTCTCAGGAATAATGTTATCAAAAAGAAAAAAAATCTTGAAAACATATGCAAAATAAAGATTGAGCCACAAGGGAATAAAATGCTGTTTAAGGATTCGGCTTTTGGAGTTTGAAAATACAGTGTAGTAGCCGGTCGCCTCTGCAAATCTGTATCCTACTCTAGAAAGACGCGTAACAGGGGAATATTTCCCATCTGCTGCATAAACATGCAAGCTCACTTCTGGCAGAATGAGACATCAGAAGACACTTCAAAGCCATGAGAGATCTATTTCTGTGTCAAAACGCAGCTTTAAGCATTCTGTGTTGCCCCTCTATTAAAGATGAACTTTTGTACCCTGTAAGACATCTTAGGAAAGCATAGAACATAAGTTAATTTGCTTTTCAAGCTCCCCCATACGCTTTTTCCTTGCGAAGATCCGTCCTCCTCGTCAGATGGTGGTGAACAAATGGCACCTGTTTTCCCCCTTGCGTACATCAGTTCGTAATCCTTATGACAATTCTGTCAAAGTTTCTTTGCATGTAAAATGCATCCGTTAGTCATGGTTTTGAAGATTCTGATATCGGGAGAAGACAACACTTGCAGGGAGGAAGAAGTTAGGTTTTCTGCTTGCTGCATGTATTATTAAAGAACACTTTAATTGTAGCCATAGTTTGAGGCCTAAAACAACGGTACACACACTAGCATAAGAATAATGAATATATGAAATTTACCGTACAAACTTTTTACACAGGAAGGGATTGAATCATGAAAACATTAGAGCTGTGCGAAATCTGTGTGTTTCCTTTTCCATAATTACTTGAAATTTTAGGAAAATTACGCAAAATTATGTGAACCACAAACAGTGTTCAGTGCTATCTTTTTTAGAGCAAAATGTGTCCTTGTGTCCAATTTGATTGCGAGGATGCATTTTATGCTAAACAAATATAGGCCCATATTTATACTTTTTTAATGACGCATTTGCATAATTTTTTGACGCAAACGCGGCGCAAACTTACAAAATAAAATTATGGGGCATATTTATACTCTGTGCTAGATTTGCACCATTTTTTTACGCAAATCCGGCACAAACTTAACTCCATATTTATATTTTGACGCTAGACCCGTCTAGCATCAAAATATTGGAGTTAACGTCATTTTTTTTACCATGGAAACCTACCCTGCGCCAATGAGATGCAAGGTAGGGGTTCTCAGACAAACAATGAATCTAAGGCCTTTGCGCCTTATTTATCCTCCTGTGCAAAAATCACACACGGGAGGAGGAACTTAAATAATGGGGATAAGCCTTTTCAGCGCCATTATTTAACGCCTGGGTCAGGACAGGTGTTAGGGGACCTGTGGGCTCATTTCCAATAGTCGGAGCCATGGAAGCAGTCCACAGGTGCCCTTCCCTGCCCTCCAGTGACAGACCCTAGCCACCCTTACCCACACCTGGAGGACACCCACAGATGGGGGACCCACCCAAGGTAAGTCCAGGTAAGGTTTTCTTTTTTTTTTTTTAAGTGCCACAGGGGGTCTAACTTGGGCCCCTCTACATGGCACTGTGCCCAATGTCCATGCCCAGGAGGCATAAGTCCTCTGGGCATGGCCATTGGGCTGGGGGTCATGACTCCTGTGCTAAGACAGGAGTCATGTCCATGGGGGTTGTGCATAAAAAAAGTAATGCTAGTCAAGTTAGAGTCAATATTTTTAAAGCTAACCTGACTAGCGCCATTCTTTGATGCACAACCTCCAATCTCCCCTACCCGAATAGCGTCATTTATTTTGACGCTAACTGGGCCTTAGCGCCGGTTATCATCATTCCTGAAATATGATGACCGTCTGGCGTCTACGAATGGCGGTAGCTGGTGGTATACCTTTTGACGCAAACCTGCGTTAGCGCAGGGTTGCGTCAAAAAGTATAAATCAGGGACTATATTTTGTACATTTGCAACGCTTTTGCGTCAAAAAATGATGCAAATGCTTTGCTAAAAAAGTAAAAATATGGGCCATAGAGTTAAATTGCACATGACACAAACAGCACCTACTCAATTTCTGATTGTTCATGCTGTTTCTGTGCTCCCGCAATAGGATTTTTTTCTGAAAGGACAGAAAATATTACGTCATGGAGTAATTTCGAACATTCCGATTAACAAGAGCAACACAAAATGCCAAAATTATGCGAGATTACACTGGTGTAATGAACATTTCACCATGCCTAATAAACACCTATAAACTATGAGCTAGTATTTACCCCACCAATTTTGTGCAGAGAAAAAAATGCGGTTTATTACCTATGGAGTAGTAATGATTTAGTTGCCAACTTGGACTTTTATGTGAATAGAACCTTGAATCTAAGAGCTGAGCGATCCAGGAAAGGGAAAATCTCAACAATCCTTCTCAAACTAGTCCTCTAAAGCTCACTGTGACCCTCTTGATAAATTCGATGGTAATAACGATTCAGATTTACATTCCTGTTTGCATCCGATTCAAGACTACAAATTATGCATAAATTACATGTAGGACATTTGCCAAGTACAATTTAGTGCAAATCTTGCAGGAAAATACGTGAAAGTAGCACATGATCATCCCCAAAACTCAGAATTTGCGTTCATTTTGCAGCTACTAATTTTTGCATGCTACTGTAGTGCGAATTGCAGGTGCACAACTGTTTCACCAAATTTGCACGTGACTTATGATGACCTCGTACGTCTCGAAAAGCACCCAGCAATCAGAGGTAGCTTAGAAGTGTGATGTGTGCGAAACTCGAGTAACAAACAGTTTCACTGTTTTGGATTTCAAGCCCCTGAAAGCAGGACTGCAGACCAGAAAGTAAGCCTCATTTGGTAAAATCCTTCTTTCTGAATAGGATTTTGTTTTTCTCGTTCACCTATGGGTGATCTCCGTTTATCACCCTATGATGCATTATTGCTAGGCTCCTTTCGTGGTCTAGACGCAGTTAACTTCGAGGTGAAGACTGACACTCATTACGAGCTTCCAGTATTAGGTGCAATATTTATCAAACCTAAAAAAATAAACGTTAACGGTATGTTATTTACTGGGTGCGGTGAATAACATCGATTACAAGTGTTTCCTCTTAAAGAAAGGGGAATAGCGTGTAGATTTGGGCCCTGATTTATACTTTTTTTGCACCACATTACTGTCATTTTTTGTCGCAAAAGGGGCGCAAACTTACAAATTACAATTGTACATTTGCCCAGGTTTTACCCAATAAATATCAGCAGGTTTGATTTGTAGAAATGTATCAGTGATACGGTTTTCATCGCACACAGTAAACGGGATAAAACAGCAAACTCATAGGGGTTTATTTACCAGCCACATATTTAAGAAAAGTGCTGCTGCACCTAATACAGTGCCACTTACCCTGCGCCCCTCAGAGTCCCCCTTCCGCCACCATGTATGCACTGTATGCACAAGGTAGAGGGCAATAGCATAATTTTTGTTGACGCTATTGATGTACTCTGCAGGAGTAGCGCCAAAATATTGGCACTACCTCTGCAGAGTACATAGGGGCCCATTATAAATAATGGAAACCCCCTTTTAACGCCTGCTCTGAGCAGGTGTTAAAAGTGCTGTAAGAGATGATGCAAGAAAATCTGATAACGGGGGAACGCCTCCTTTGCATACATTATGTATGGTGCAGGCATAATGTAGCGCAAAAGGTTACAAAGTGGCGCAATGCATGCGTGCCTGTGTTGTGGGGATGACATTTTTTGTGCAGAAAGGGACACCTTCATGCATAAAAACAATCACAAGAGATGTTTTCCTCTTTCTATGTCTTTTGCAGAATGTAGCCTACATAGAAAGAGGAAAAAACAAGAGAAATAAAGATATTTCTCTCCGTTGTGTCACTTCTATGCCACCTCTGACATGGCATAGGAATCTGACGCATTCCCAGACTTGTAAATCTGGGAACGTGTCAGATTCCTTAGTGTTCCATGGGTTTTCCATAGCAACACCCAAGGCAACACCCATGGAACGCCCCTTTCACCCAGTTTTATAGGTGAAATGGGCCCATATTTACAAGGTCATGAAAAGCCATGGAAGGTGGCTTTGGGTGGCCATGTAAATATGGGATGGCACACTGCGCCACCAGAGCCTAAAAAAAAAAAATATATATGCTCCAATGGCTCAGTGTGCAATAAGCCTCGTAAATAAGACCCATAGTTCCGATATGTGAAGCAAGGAGTTACTGCACATACCCAAGGCCAGACTGGCCATCATCAGGAGTTTCCCGGGAGATCTGAAGGGTGAGGGGCCACTTTTGTTACTGGGGGTGTATTTCCAGCATTGCAACAGTTTTAAAACACTGTAGCATACCTTATATAACCAACAGTTTTCAGGCAGCAATAAAAGTGTGAAGATAACTCCATTGATGAACGTACTTGCTGGAGCAAGACCAACATTTTGTCTAATGGCAGTTTTGGCTCCACCATGGTAGCGCAGAGGGTTAATATGCTTGCAGCAAGGGATGTGTGCCATGCAGATCTCAGAAAAGTGTTTTATGTGCAAAGCTCAGTGGGATGCTGCTTTTGTCACATAGCTCCTTTTGTTACTGTGTAGTTCATAAATTATAATCAGAATCCAGCACAGTAATCTATGAACTACCGTCAAAGAGCTGCATGCAGACTGCATTGTACATGTTAGAAATCTCTGTTTTTCCCCTGTCTTTGATTACCCTAATTCTTGGTATAAAGGGTTTGTTTTGGTTATAAATTGTTTTTAGTAAAGTCAACCATAACCACTGTTACATTTTGAATCCTGAGTTTAGGCTTCCCCAGACCAAGCACTCTTAAAAATGCTAACCAATGTGAATGACATGTGAATCCTATACTTTGTATTCCCCTTTGTCAACGTTTTCTATACGCTTATTTTCACACCTATGATTCATTGTCTCTATCTGTGTTTGATGTATTGTGCTCCAGCACTCTATGCTGGCTAGAGAGGCATTATAAAACAAATGAAACATGTGAGAGAGGAGCTTTGGAGAGGTGAGAGGCACTGTTAGAGGGTGAGGGTGATGTTGAGAGAATAGGGTCATCATTTACTATGCTTTAAAAACAAATACAATTGAATATGTAATGAAAAATGTATTGTAGAATACACTGTTTTTGCCATTTTCCCCAAATTTCCTTGGGGGGGGGGGTCTCTAAGCCCCATTATAGTGGTCAGCCTCGCTTGCTATGCACCCTGTGGGGGGCTGGTCTGACAAAATTTGCCAGGGCTGCTTTGGGTTCTTCCCAGTCTGGCTCTGCACATACCAGAAATATTGGGCAACTTAAATAAAGGTGTATGTATTCAGTAATTCTTTCATTATGGTGAGAAACAAAAAAGTCTCCAAAAAAGTTAGCCCTTTCAAACCAGTGGGTAAAATGAAAGTCAAAGCACCAAGGGGTGGATTCACAAAAGCATTTATAAGTATGTGAAGTAGTACTGCAGGAGTACTCTACATGCTTTAGTGAATCTGTCTCAAACATCCAACTGTCTATTATTATTATTATTAAAAATACAAAGAGGGCTCTGCCTTTTTTATTGACACTAACTCTATATGAATAAATATTCGCATGTTGATATTTTACGACCAATTCACAAAGGGATGTAAGAGTGCTTAAAAGACTACTGCACAAGTAGTAATTCACATGCTTATAAATGTAATTGTGAATCGGCCCTAAAGTGGTGGAACTCTACAGGACTCAAGACTCTGAGTGACAGCTCTCTTGGGGGAGCATAAAATGTGAGGGACAACATGTCTTCATGTCTTACTAGTCAGTGCCTCTGAGATCAGGCTTTTTGAGCAGCAGCTCAACCTGTGGGAATCTGCACTTCTCCTATTAACAGTGCAAAAAAATAAATGCACATATTGGTCTAAATGTGTCTATTTGCTGTAATTGTTCTGAAAAATCAGCATATTTAAATAAGATGTGCACTATGAATATTGAGACCAGAATATCACTGTCACAGACTATTGAGGACAAAATATTGACAGGTAAATACAGATTTTTCTATACCTAACTCCACATATATGTTTCTTGGCGAGATATTTACCTTTAAGGTATGTACATATGGAATTAGCAATAGTAGATCTATACATCCTTATGTGGACTCACCTTTGGATATTTTTCCCCTAAATTTTCTGTCCTCAATATTTTTGTACCATGATATCCTGTGAATCAACATTATTAGACTATAGGGATACCTTTCCTCATCAAACTGGAAAGTGACAGTTGTCTTGCCCCCTGGAAATGATGTCACTTCCATTACCGGGACTTCCCGTGCCTCTGAGAGCCCACCTCAGAACTGATGTAGGTCTAGGTGGGTGACATGGGCTGTGACATCATGTGATCATGTGTTAGTCATGTGCCAGGGTCCTAGCCATATTGTCTGGGGCTAAGGGTTGTGTAAAATGGGGTCCCTGCTGGTATGCGCCATGTTTCTGCACCTAAGAGGACAACTCTGGACATGTCTGACAGTCAGGACCTTGTGGCTGTTGGGCATCTCCTCACAGGGAGGAGCAGTGGAAATGTAAGGCCAAACCTCCACACTGCTGGCTAATCCAAAAACGGGGGGCTTTAGTCAAATGGTGCTTTTGTTAGAGTCACCCAAAAGATTTAGAAATGGAAACCTAAAATAGGTATTTGCTCCAAAATTCCCAGGAATGGTGATTAGCAGAAGTCAAAGTATAAAGGGTCCCCACACTTAAGGGCTGAAATAGAGCATGTGAAATGAAAACCCTAGAGTACATGTGCAAGCCCCCAGGATTTCCCAGGAGTGTGTTAAAAGCTGGTTACCATTTGGCAAAGTATCAAGTCACTACCCAATAAGTGGTAAAGCAGCCAGAGGCCATGAAATGGAAACCTAAAACAGGTGCCTGCCCCTAAAGTTCCCAGGAAACGGATCAAAGGTGATTAGCAGAGATCAAAGTATAAACAGGCCACACAATTAAATAAAAGTTTGAAACAGATGGCATGCACTGTAAACCTAAAACAGATGCCTGCCCCTAGAGTTCCCATGACAGGGCTCAAAGGGGATCAGCAGATGTCAAAGTATAAATAGGCTACAGAATTAAAAAAAAGTTTGAAACAGATGGCATGCAATGCATACCTAAAACAGATGTCTGCCCCCCCAATAGTTCCCAGGTAAGGGCTCAGAGGTCATCAACAGAGGTCATATTATAAAGTGACTGTGCAATTAAAAGTTTTAAACAAACAGATGACAAAACACTAGTCTATTTCTGGGCCCAACCCTCCACAAATTCTATGCATAATTAGCAGAATGAGGCTGGTATAAAAGCACGACATCCACAGACCTCTTTTTTCTGAACTACGTATTGTTGAAGCCTCCTTCAGAGCAGGAACAAAACCAGAAACCAGCCGGCCCTTAGAGTATAAAGTGATTGTGGAACTCCAATACAATCTTTTATGCATGAATACCACAAAAATGTGGAAATACATAATCCAAACAGAACAACAGAGAGGTAATTTCTTCATCAAGTACATGGTGTGATGTTGATCAGGTGATGCATGGTGCTCCACATATGTTGGGCATCTATCCAATCACAGTAGAACAACATTTCATGATGGCAGCGTGATACAAGAAGATCACAAGCGTGACCTGCACATTTCTCAGACGGTTGGGACTTTCCAAGTGTCATGAAACCAGTTTCTTCATAACCTTTCCTCAGACCTATGTGGACATTCAGATGTCTGTCTGTTACTGGGTGAATGAAGCAATGCATGTTGTGCGAGGTGTTTCTTTGAAGCAAGCCTTGCTTAACAAGCTGTCTGTCAGGGTTAATTTAGCCAAGGTCATCCAACCTGTTGCATATGTTTTTCAGGCCTGTTCAGCATTGTGTTTCACAGGATGAAGTCAGGCCTGGAGAAATAATAAAATGGATTCATTAGCCAGTTTCCACAGTATTTAAAGTTTGTGAAGATCAGGTACCATCAGGACCATCAAGGAGGAAAATATGAAGGACAGAGCGCAGACTGGTGATGCTAACCAACTACTGCTTAAGGTAAGTAACTATGGCAGGTTTGTATATGATGTATTGTAGTTTCAACCTACCAATGTCTCCAACCCCTCGTTGCATGTCACCCTGAGCATAATGTGTATGCAATATACTTTGAGCATTACTATCTCGGCTATGTGCAAACACTGTTTAATTTGATAAAAAGGGAGTGATGGGTGGTAAACAGTGAACAGCGTTTAAAAAGGTAGAGATGTACCCAGTCCCATCCTTACTGTACATTTGTATTGGAGGACAGGGCCCCCAGCCGCGAGCGGTTCGGGGCCCTGCCCGCCGCTATATACATGTTATTAGGACAGACCTGGGCACTCAGACCTGTCCTTACTGCACCTTTGTATTGGAGGCCAAGGTCCCGATTCACGAGCGGATCGGGACCCTGCCCTGAGTTGTATACACTGTGTTAGGTAGGGATGGGGACCCTGTCCCAGCCTTACACCTTATGTATAACGCTGGGGCAAGGTCCCGAACTGCTCGCAATTCAGGACCCTAGCCACCATTTCACATGTAAGTTGTTAGGACGGCCCAGGGACTCCCTGCCATCCGTACGGGTGGTTTATAATGGAGGACAGGGTCCCGAGCCGCTCCCGAGTCAGGACCCTGTCCGCCATTACACATGCTTAGATAGGACGGGCCGGGGGCTCCGGGCCATCCTAACAAAACATGACTAATGGCAGTCAGGGTCCCGAGCCTCGAGCGGTTTGGGACCCTCCACATCATTACACAAGTGTTGTTCGGACTCCGGGCTATACTTACGGTCTGTTTGTAACCTAGGACAGGGTCCCTAGCAGCTCGCGACTCGGGACCCTGTCTGCCATTGCACACCCATTGTTAGGATGGCCCGGAGACCCCGGGCCATCCTAACAAAGCATGTGTAATGGCCGACAGGGTCCTGAGTCGTGAGCGGCTCAGGACCCTGTTCTCTATTACAAACCACCTATAAGGATGGCCCGGAGTCTCCAGGCCGTCCTCACAATTTACATGTGAAATGGTGGACAGGGTCGGACCCCAACCCAGCGTTATACACAAGGTGTAAGGCTGGGGCACACACAATGCTATTTCCCCTGGCTGTCCTAACAAGGCGTGTGTAATGGCGGACAGGGTCCCGAGTCGCGAGCAGTTTGGGACCCTGGGCGCTAATATATACACGTTGTAAGGATGGCCTGGAGTCTCTGGACCGTCCTTACAGTTCGTATTTAAAGGCGGACAGGGTCCCGAGACGCTAGCGACTTGGGACCCTGGCCCCGCGTTATATACAGTATGTTAGGGCGACACCGTGGGGACTCCGGCGTCCATCCTTACAATCTGAATGTAACGCAGGGCAATGTCCCTGAGTCGCTAGCGGCTCGGGAACCCTGCCCCGTGCTATATCAAGTTGTTAGGACGGGCCCCGGAGTCCCCACGGCCCCAGTCCTTAAGCCCTAATGTAATGGTGGGGATCCAGGTCACGAGGGTCCCGGGTCCCTAGCTCCCACAGGAGCCCCAAAGACCGTCATACTCCCAGGGTATGGGGTTAAATATAATTTATGCCCTGTTAGGGGTTTGCTATTTTTTTTTGCACCCCTCAGAGCAGCGGTTTAAATATTGTGCACTGCATTACATACCTGGGCTGCGGCGGTGATATGTGGTAAATTGGGGTCCCCCAGACATGTGAGCCCTAGTGGTCTCCTTAGAGTTGGGGTCCAGTTCATGTGGCCTGAGGAGTGTGAGGCTCAGCCACAGCTTGCTCACAGTATTCCAGGCAAGGCAGCCTCACAGCTCTGCCCCCAAACATGGTTGAGAGCATGGGTAGTGAGGGCAAAGACATGGCAGTTCATCTGGTAGCCATCCCACTGTAAAAATATTATTAGGTATTACAAGGACTGTAAATGATATAGTAATGTATGTAAATAATGCTGTGAATGTTCTGGAGCCATATAAATAAGGTCATTTTGACAGATTCCTGGATCTTATGTTATGCATCAGTGCCACTGTGTGGCATTCTTGATAAACAGCTCATGGTGTTTGAGAAATGTGAACAATAGGTTTTGCTGTATTGTACTTTCAGAACCTTGTGGTGGTGCTGATTTGTATGGATTGATAGGATACTTAACAGTTAACATCATGAGAGAGCGTGTTTAAAAAAGAATGTTATTTTTAATTGTGTATGTAAAAATTTGTGGTGAAATTTGACACATGTATTAGCATATACCTCTGAAAGTATGTGTCCCTGTTTTTTAATAAGGTTGCACTCGTTAGGAGGGGCGGGGCAGCGTTTCAACTCTTAATTAACGGAGTAGGCATTTTTACAGCCTTTTCAGTATATTTAGTTTAACAGTCTTTGTTAATATGTCAGAAACGTAAGCAGTAAGACCCTTAAGCAGAAAAAAAGTAAGTACGACGCATGGGCTTAGACCTGGCCTTAATTGAAAGCAGTTGCTGAAAGAGACTTCAAGAGGGGTTTGTGTTTATCTGTGGAACGTTTATTCAAACTATGCAAATGTAGTTCTGAACAAATAGTGTAAAGAGGCATCTGTAATTATACCTTTACGTTTATATATTATGGGCCATATTTATACTTTTTGAAGCAAAACTGCGCCGATGCAGTTTTGCGTCAAAAATGTTACCACCGCTAATGCCATTTCTTTGCGCCGTGCGGGTGGAAAATGTATACTTTGACGCACAACAGCGCAAACCACAGGTGTAAGTCCTTTTTTTTTCCTCAAACCAATGCGTCACGTCGGAAAAAAAAAACGACGATAACGCGGCGAAAATGACTGTGAGCGGGTTTACAACATCGCAAACCGGAAACGCTCAGTTTTTTGACACTATTGCGTCAAAAAGCGGCACAAACACAGCAAAATGTGCTAAGGAGAGACAAAATGGATCCCAGATGCTTGCACAGACCCCAGGAAGATGACAACAGACCAGGAACCAGCCAGGACCCACACAAGACCCAGGACATGGAGAAGAAGAAAATAAATTGTCACTTCAGTGCAGAGGAGCAGGAAATTCTGGTGAAAGAGGTGACGGAACACCAGCACCAACTCAAAGTTGCTATCAACATCAGGACAGTGTGCGCTCTACGGGTGACAAAAATGCAAAATCCCAGTCTTTATGCAAGAGCATAATTCATGCATTGTGTTTATATGCAGTATGTTAACCTTTTGCATTGCAGAGTTTAACCTTGAAAAACACTATTAATGATGTTTGCAATAACTGTTCATTTGCAAGGGATTGCTGCAGGCCTACTGAGTGTGTTAGGGTGTGGTCCCTTTCTAGGACCTTCTAGAAGATTTCCCTGCAGCATGACTGGGTGTAGTTCGTGGGCTGAGCTAGACTCTATATAAAGGAGCCAGCCCAGCTCCACATGCTCACTATTCAGAGGTCCCGGTGCAGAGCAACAGCAACTTCCTGAGCTCCTGTTCCGGAGGCCTACCTTGACGGTCCAGGCCTGCTCTCATTATATTGGTGATCCTTGAGCAGGGCGGTAAGGCAGAGGTCGGGCTGGGCCCCCGACCCCCTTCTCAAAGACTTTTGAGTTTTGGGCCTAGTTGTGATACTTTCATTGTGCGCGATAATTTTATGGCATTTGCATATTCTTGTTCGAATCAGCAGTGTGTGCGATTCATTCCTAGCATTTAAACCTTGACGTTCAGATCGGCAACAGTGTGTGCGATCATTTCATGACATTTGCATATTCTTGTTCATATCAGCAGGGTGCGGGATTCATTCCTAGCATGTAAACCGTGACGTTCAGATCGGCAACAGTGTGTGCAATAATTTCATTGCATTTGCATATTTTTGTTCGAATCGGTAGTGTGCGCGATTCATTCCTAGCATGTAAACCTTGATGTTCAGATCGGCAACAGTGTGCGCGATCATTTCTGACTCCTCGGCAATTACGCTTGATACTGTTTTTTGCCGAGTTCGATTTTGTGGTAACTTTTCATCCTGGTAAAGATAATCGCAAAGCAGACGCCTTGTCCCGCCAAGAGTCTACCACGTTACCTACAATCCAGCCTTCCAGAGCTATCATTGCTCCAGACAAGGTCGTCTGCATCATAAGGACCGAATACTTCTTTGAAGACATCTGTAATTCCTTCACCATTGAGAAATGGCAGGCATGGGCTCAAGCAGATCCCAAAAGATCAATCAAGCAAGGACTACCTTTCCATGACGCAAGTTTGTTCGTGCCCACTACCAAGCTTCGCAAGTTAGTATTTCATTGGTTGCATGTTATACCTACGGCAGGTCACCCAGGCACTCCTAAAACTCTTGAATAAATCCAATGCTACTTTTGGTGGCTTACTCTGACAAAAGACGTTAAAACAATGGTCACTAACTGCGAAGTATGTGCTTGCATCAAGACAAGTCATTCAAAACCGAAAGGTTTGTTGCATTCGCTCCCAACTCCACTTTGACCTTGGGAACACATCTTGTTAGACTTCAGTACAGGTCTACCAGTTGTTCAACAGCACTCAGTAATCGTTGTGGTGGTAGATAGTCTCATGAAATATGGACATTTCATTGCCTGTAAGAAATTGCCCACCTCCAGTGAACTGGCAACCATCCTACTAAACAGAGTGGTCCATTATCACGGGCTGCCGAGAATGATTCTCTCCGATCGAGGATCGCAATTTGCCTCCAACTTCTGGAAAACGCTTCAAGTTACATCCACACTATCTACTAGCCATCATCCTCAAACAGATGGGCAAACTGAGAGACTGAATCAGACATTGAAATAATACCTGCGTGCTTACGCTGAGAAAGCACTTCATTCCTGGACATCAATGCTCTGGTTAGCTGAACTGGCCTACAATTGTTTGGCTACCACCCTGATACTTTGCCCATCACGATTCCTCAAGAAAGTTCTCTTACACCAGCTGTGTCGGAAAACATTCAACAACTCCACCAAACCCAGAAACTGATTCAACAGCATCTAGAAAAAGCTAAACAAAAATACAAAAAGCACTACGACAAGAAACATCGTGAAGGACCTCAGTATCAACCAGGTGATAAAGTGTGGCTTTCTACAAGACATATTGACTTCAAGAAAAAGCACATGTTTAATCCCAAATTCATAGGTCCTTACACTGTCCGACAGCAAATTAATCCAGTGACCTATAAACTGCAGTTGCCCCAGTCACTACGTATTCATCCGGTGTTCCATACTTCCCTCCTAAAAAAAGCAGTCCAGAAGGTACGCTCTCAACCATCTCCAGTTCTAGTCCAGTGGGAATTGGAATACGAAGTTAAACAGGTGTTGGATTCCAAACTTAGAGGTCGTTACCTGTGGTAACTGATCTCTTGGAAAGGTTACGGTCCTGAAAGCAACTCATGGGTTTCCGTATCTGACATTCATGCTCCACGTCTAGTGAGTCGTTTTAATCATTTTAACCCAGGCAAAGCAGGCCCTAGAGCGCGTTTGGAAGAGGGGAGTACTGTCAATATCAGGACAGTGCGCGCTCTACGGGCAACAAAAATGCAAAAACCCAGTCTTTATGCAAAAGCATAATTCATGCATTGTGTTTATAAGCAGTATGTTAACCTTTTAACCTTGAAAAACACTATTAATGATGTTTGCAATAAGTGTTCATTTGCAAGGTAGTGCTGCAGGCTTACTGAGTGTGTTAGGGTGTGGTCCTTTTCTAGGACCTTCTAGAAGCTTTCCCTGCAGCATGACTGGGTGTGGTTTGTGGGCTGGGCCAGATTCTTTATAAGGGAGCGAGCCCAGCTCCACGTGCTCACTATTCAGAGGTCCCGGTGCAGAGCAACAGCAACTTCCTGAGCTCTGTTCCAGAGGCCTACCTTGATGTTCCAGGCCTGCCCTCATTATATTGGTGATCCTTGAGCAGGGCGGTAAGGCGGAGGTCGGGCTGGGCCCCCGACCACGTTCTCAAAGACTTTCGAGTTTTGGGCCTAGTTGTGAAACTTTCGGTGTGCGGGACATTTTACGGCATTTGAATATTCTTGTTCGAATCGGCAGTGTGCGTGATTCATTCCCACCATTTGAACCTTGACGTTCAGATTGGCAACAGTGTGCACGATCACTTCATGGCATTTGCATATTCTTATTTGAATCGGCAGTGTGCGCGATTCATTTATCTCATGTAAACCTGGGCATTCAGATCGGCAACAGTGTGCGTGATCATTTCATGGCATTTACATATTCTTGTTTGAATCGACAACAGTGTGTGCGATTCAACCCTGGCATAAAGCGCTTAGGGGCATATTTATACTCCGTTTGCGCCGAATTTGCGTCGTTTTTTTTTACGCAAATTCGGCGCAAAACTAACTCCATATTTATACTTTGGCATTAGACGCGTCTAGCGCCAAAGTTCATGGAGTTAGCGTCATTTTTTTGCGGGAACACCTTCCTTGCGTTAATGATATGCAAGGTAGGCGTTCCCGTCTTAAAAAATGACTCCGATGCATATGCGTCGTATTTATACTCCCGGGCAAAAATGACGCCCGGGAGTGGGCGGGTCTAAAAAACCCGCATTTGCGCCGGATTTTAGCGCCTGGGTCAGGGCAGGCGTTAAGGGACCTGTGGGCTCAGAATGAGCCCAGAGGTGCCCTCCCCTGCCCCCAGGGACACCCCCTGCCACCCTTGCCCACCCCAGGAGGACACCCAAGGATGGAGGGACCCACCCCAGGGACATTAAGGTAAGTCCAGGTAAGTATATATATATTTTTTTTTTGTGGCATAGGGGGGCCTGATTTGTGCCCCCCTACATGCCACTATGCCCAATGACCATGCCTAGGGGACATAAGTCCCCTGGGCATGGCCATTGGGCAAGGGGGCATGACTCCTGTCTTTGCTAAGACAGGAGTCATTTCAATGGGGGATGAGCGTCGTAAAAAAATGGCGCAAATCGGGTTGTGGCGATTTTTTTGCCTCAGCCTGACTTGCACCATTTGTGGACGCCCATACGCCATTTTCCCCCTACGCCGGCGCTGCCTGGTGTACGTCGTTTTTTTTAACGCACACCAGACAGCGCCGGCGGCTAACGCCGGCTAACGTCATTGAATAAATACGGCGCCCGCATGGCGCTTCAGAATGGCGTTAGCCGGCGCTAATTTTTTTGGCGCAAAACTGCGTTAGCACAGTTTTGCGTCAAAAAGTATAAATATGGCCCTTAGTTTCCACAGTGTGCGCAATCACTTCATGGCATTGAAAACTTTGGTGTGTTGTGTTTGTTGAGGTGTACACATTTATCCAGAGTTTTGGGATTTTCTGTGAAGATGCTTAATTCAAAGTGCATCATTCTTTGTGCATATTAAGTCCCTAGTACACCCTAGTACAATTCCTGTTGTTTCCAGGGATTGTTTCAGATAGCCTTTGCCTTTATGTAAAAATGCAATGTTTGTTCTGAAACATTATTCTAAAAGGTCCTTGTATTCTAGACAGAATGTGATATTTCATGAAAAGCTCATACGAAACACTGTATTAACCCATTCTTTAGTTTTTCCAGGTACCTAGATTTCATGAGGTTTAGTTATAGTCATTTCCTAGGTTATCCATGGTTACAGTATGAGAACTCTTAGAAGCATAGTCTATTGAAAGTCAATGTGATTGTATCTTGAGATTGTGTTGTTCCCTACCTAATCCCCTTTTCCCCCACTTGGACTCTCTCAGGCTCTGTGGTATTTCTATCGGAGCTTTGGAGCTGTCTAGTGGTGGACATGTTGGGAACGTGCACAGGCCCCAAGGATCTGGTCTCCCTGACAATTGCCAATTAGTAGGAGGGAGGCAATATGGCAACAAATTGTTGACAAGATTAACAGTGTCGCAGAAGTACGGAGAACAGTCATGGAGTGCAAGAAACACTGGCATGACTGCAAGCGCAGGACCAAGGAAAAGATGTCCAGGAACAGGAACGCAGCACTGCAGACTGGAGGTGGGAGTCCAGCACAGCAGGAGGCCCTGGAGCACATGGAGGAGATGGTGGCAGCCGTCATCCCAGAGGAGATCGTCACAGGGATTCAAGGACAGGACAGTGCAGACTACCAGGAGACAAAACACATGCAGGGTAAGTCGGATGGGGAACTAAAATGCCTAATTGTTAATGCAACCGGGGGGGACATACCTACTACACAATGCATGTACATCATGATGTTCAGGGAGTGGCATGGCTAAAGGGGCACAGTACTGGGGCATGGCCCGTTCAGAGGAAACCTGGGCACAGTACTACACTACACCAACAACATTTGCATGGGGGTATGCTGCCATGCCAAGGATGTTGGAAAGGAAAAGCCAGACCAGGAGGGTAGGGTACAACGTTAAACTGGCATGCTGTCACACGTCAGCCAGTATTCTCCCTACATGAACTAGGGCCCAATTAACAACCTCAGGCCATATCCACAAGTGGAATTTAACATTGAAAGCAGTTGCCATTACCATCTCTGCTGTGTGTGCAGGTCAAGTAGCTAATGGCAGTAACATCCCCATGGATCAAACACACCCAAATTAGAGGGTTCTGGATGACAACATTATCAATCCCCTGAAATCAATACAAATGTTCCAATCCTGTCAAATGTGATTGTCCATAGTTGCAACAAACATCAGCCATTGTCATAAACATTATGAGGTACACAGCATTAATGTCATACCCATGCTGCATATGTCAGGGTCCACCCCATGCCTGGCTCACAATAGCTCCAATGACAACATGCAACATCCCAAATGTCATACTGCTCAGACAACAGCATTGAGGGGGAGGACATATGTAAATGGTTACAGAAATACACCTGCACGGTCAGAGGAGGAAATGGAACACTGCTAGGACCATCAGTGCAATCAAATGTAGCACACAATTCCCAACATCAGCAGTACACACTACCAATGCTGACATCCGTATCGTGCCATACCAATGCAATACATAGTATATGCTAGGTCTCAGCAACATATAGGTGGATGTGAAATATCAGAGACTGTGGCAGTTCCAGAATGTTAAGTGTGGTGCAAGTGCCATCAGAACACCCACAGCCAGTAAAAGGCCTCACCATGAGAATGGAAGCAGACGGAGGGTTGAGTAGGACAAGAAGGTGGCAAATCACAATTTGGCCAGAACCATCACCTAGAGGATGTGATGCTGACAAGTCCATAAACTGACCACAATACATGTGACATGCAGGTGGGGCACAGGCCTGGGAGAATGAAAGACAGGAATAATGAACAGGAACCAAGGTCACAATGTGAAAATAATAGGAAGGCAGGCACGTCACAAATTACAAATCCCACAAAACAGACACACTAATTGTACCATGTGTCATTGCAGAGGACGATGGCTTTCCTGCGGATATGCCTGTCCAGGACTACCCTGATGACATGGATGGCGAGCTGACAAACATCAGCTAGCAGACCCTCCAAGATGTCCTTGTAACCCTCCAGTCCTTACCCTCAGTCACAAGGAGGAGCACAGAACTAGCAGCCATCACAGAGGACCCACCCACCACCCCAATTGTACGACCTGCCAGCTCCAACACAGCTGAGGACTGACGACACTGGCACCAGCTTTGAGAGAACTGTAGTTGGAGTACAGCTGGAGCTGGCCAAGGAGGTGCGGGTGGGGATGGAAAATATGGCAGCCAGCCTAGAGGGGTTGGGTTCGTGCATGATGTCAAATGCAGAACAGGCAGCAGCCATGCCAGGGTGAACAACAATCTCGCAGGAACTTGAAAAAAGGTTGAGTAAATCAGCACAGCTGTAAGAGAGTTGACACAACGCCTACAACAACAATCCTGTCGATGCATGCACAAATGCAATATTGAACCCCTCAGGGCCGACCTTGCTGCCTACCACAGTGATGTGGCTGCTATTCTTAAGAACCAGCAGCTCCTCCTTGCTGCAGTACTCCCCTTAATAGCCCCACAGTTGTCAGCTACCGGGATGTCTGACTCCACGTCTTGAAACATTGAGGTGTGTGTTCCCCCTACAGAACCACCACCACCAAGGGCAGAGGAGACAACACACACATCAGAAGATGAAGACGTGGAACAGATCACCTTCACCCGTAAGAGTACCCGGTAGCACTAGTCCCTGCCACATGGCCACCTATTGCCAAGGTCTTGTGCTTTGTAACATGACAGTCTTGCAACTACTGTACTCAAGCACTGTTCTTCAGCCCACTGTTTATCTTATCACCCTGCCCTGTGATTGTCTCTCACGAACTCATTGGCAAATCCTGTCCCTCTGCGCTGTCTGACACTTCACCCCAGCATGTCCAATGACATGTCCTTTTGCACTTGTGTAGGATCACAATGGAAGGTGTCACACTAGTGGACTCACAATCATGGACAATGTACATATAGCACTACAGCACTTTCTAATAAATAGCAGTTACACAACAACTTTGTCTCTGTGTAATGTGACACATCAACCGTGAGGTAGATCAGTGATGTTTACCTCAGGTCAATGATTATAGATTGTCAATACACCTGACCTGAAAGAATGTTGGCTGATAACTATACACAGTGGTCTGGATTGTACCATCATCTGCCCTTCCTAAGGGTTATTTCTGAGGAAAATAGAAACTATACACCATAATGCTGTGTTGGACAGAATAACGCTTCCTCAAGGGATGTCTAAGCCAAAATGTATTGCCTTCAAATTTTTCTTCAAGCCAAAACTTACGTTTGTGACATTTGACCCAAAGTTTACCTAACACACACCATACTGCATGAATGGATGTGTATGAGTTTACATACAAATATGTAACCGGGCTGAACATAGTAACAAATGATAGGTGTGAGTTATGTATACCATACTACATGAGAGCATACTACCACTCACCTTATAAGGATTCGCTTGGACATCAGGCTTGAGGCAGTGGCTCAATACCAATTCTGGTAGCAAAGTATGTTACATTGAAAACATACATCAAAAATTAACAACACTTTGGGATCCATAGTTTCCGTGCATGGTGGGTGCAATGTATGGCAGAATCTTAGCAAAGTAGCTTTGGTGTAGCTGCCAATGTAACAGCTCAGTTGGGATTTGGTTGCAGCATGGGACACAAAAGCTAATACAAAAGAGACACCGTTCACTCATGTCAAGGCCCTGATCCCCAAACATGTGACACATACTGTAAAGGGTTACCTAAATATTTATTAAACAGTACAAACAGAAGCTAAAAGCAGGGGAAACACCTTACCTAACCTAACTACACATTACCCACAACTGGCCCTAACTAACCTAAGCTAAACTTATCACATTTAACGAAATGATCTAAACATCAAACCCCCACCCCCCTTATAAGACGGGACCCATGGGGGACAACATATACTAACCTAAACACATACTATCTTATACTAAACAACTATATATTTTTTAGTATTTTTATATTTTTTAATTTTTTTTTTTTGTTGAAAACACCAAAACCCCAACATCATGAGACGCAAATAATAAAAAACAGATATTAAAAGTATCATACCCCCACCCCCCACCCCCTACTACTAACTAAACTAACAGCCTATACTAACCTAACACTAAGGGGGTGATTCTCACCCTGGCGGGCGGCGGAGGCTGCCCGCCAGAGTTCCCCCCTCCAGAATACCGCACTGCGGTCATTAGACCGCTGCGGGTATTCTGGGTTTTACACTGGGCTGGCGGGCGACCGCCAAAAGGCCGCCCGCCAGCCCAGTGTAAAACGACCTTCCCACGAGGACGCCGGCTCCGAATGGACCGGCGGAGTGGGAAGGTGCGACGGGTGCAGTGGCACCCGTCGCGAATTTCACTGTCTGCAATGCAGACAGTGAATTTCTTTGTGGGGCCCTCTTACGGGGGCCCCTGCAGTGCCCATGCCATTGGCATGGGCACTGCAGGGGCCCCCAGGGGCCCCACGACAACCCATACCGCCATCCTGTTCCTGGCGGGCGAACCGCCAGGAACAGGGTGGCGGTATGGGCTGTCAGAATCCCCCATGGCGGCGCAGCGAGCTGCGCCGCCATGGGGGATTCAAATGGGCAGCGGAAAACCGGCGGGAGACCGCCGGTTTTCCACTTCTGACCGCGGTCAAACCGCCGCGGTCAGAATGCCCAGCGGGGCACCGCCAGCCTGTTGGCGGTGCCCCCGTCATTTTAGCCCTGGCGGTCTTGGACCACCAGGGTTAGAATGACCCCCTAAGCCCCCTAAACCCACTAATTAAAAGAACAAGGAAAGAGGAGGGAGGGGAGGGAATCATGGCTGAGGGTATATTGTCTACAAGTTCACCCTCCGCAGGGTCTTTTTTATGGCATGCACCCTCCTATTTAGTTGTGCCACCTCCTGCTGCAGCCTGGTCATTTTCCTCAACATACGGTCCAAGTTCCGTTGCATCTGCGGAAAATCTGCTGGGTCAGTGACTGCAGCAGGGGTGGTCTGGGTGCCAGTGGAAGAAGTATGTCCCCTTGTCAGTGCCATGCCTGTAGGAGGAGGTACAGGTGGTGCTGTGACAGGTCCTGCAGCAGTGGAGGTTGATGGTCCTGCAAAGGTGCCTGCTAAGGTTGGTGCCACCTGGGTGGTAGTGGTAGTGCTGGTGGTGATGGCTGTGGTGGACACGGAAGAGTCATTGGGCAAATGCCCTCCACACTCCGGAGGCTCTTTCATGGCGATAATGTCTTGCCATGTAGCGGAACCCCGACTGCACATCCAGAATGTGGCGGTAACGCATCGCCCTGTGCTGAAACTCCCAAATATGGATGGGATTCATATTGGCAGCTGTTAAAACAAAGAGAAAACCAAACATTAGGTACTTCATTGTGTGATATGGCTCCAGAAGTTAATCAGACTCTACATCTAATGTACCAGAAATAGCCCATATCATCATATAGATCACTGATTGTCCCTGAGGAAGTACATGCCAATGCAGCCTACGCATGTCCTGTCAAACAGCACAGCAATACTCTAAAAGATGGGTAACAACTTGAATGACCTATGCATCATTATTCAGCCATTTGTCACGTAAAATAAAGTCCTCCAACAGTGACAGGCCAACTAATAACTATATTCTTGATGACAATCAAGGACCACAAGATCTGTGAGTTGTAAATGGGATTGCCAGGATAGAATGCAGTTGCTAATCATGAGTGGGTATCCTAGGTTTGGACAAGTGACTTACAGATTTACATGTCTGTGTACTAAACTTGGATCATCAGTCTTAAGTACACTTTTCACAACCCTACGCCTGTGCCTGGCGGGGGTGGACAAGCAACAAACACTTTCAAACGTCAAGGACACCCAGAAAGCTTTGGACAGCTGTACATGGGTTTGGGCAGCCCATCACAGGTAAGGAGGATTTCCAACTAGGATACACCCAAACCTTGGACAATCCCATCCACACTTATGTTTGGAAATGCAGACAATTGTCAACATAATTTCCTACCAGTAACACATGACTTACAACAAGCAGATAGATGCAAGCACACATCTGGCCATGAGCTGCATGCACACCTAGGCCATTGTACTCAAGTGCCTCATACTTGTAGCACACCATGTGGAGCTACATGCTGCTAGGAAGTCAATCATACAGTCAAACATGTTCCTTAGTGAATAGGGAAGCAGAAGTCTGTGAGTAAGACTTTGGCATCCCTATTCTGTGAGAATCGGGGTCTGACTTGCTGACTAAATCATAAATATGGTCCTCTGCTACATTTTCTGAGTTTATGTTTTATCCACAAAAGTCATCCCTATTCACATGGCCGTGCCTACAGGACTGCCCTACAATCCCAAATTATGACTATAAGCTAATGATTGCCCAACTCAAAGATGGCAAAAAAATGATACTCCACTCAAGGAACATATCAGATCATTTATCAGCGAATCACACATTGCTATGTGTCCAACACTCAGGAGTCAATCACACAACAGCAGCAAACACAACCCAGAACAGATATATCAACACTTACTGGAGACGTCTGGTTCCGCAAATCGAGCCACCTCTCCGATAGTGTAGGGGGCAGCTCCACCTGTAAAGTACGGAAGGGAGAAATGTGCTCAATGTCTGTGCACTGTACAACACTTCCAAATGCAAATACTATGTGTAATATTAAATCAGAAAGTCAAGCCTCTTAGACATGATGATACTGCATCCGACATACCACTGCAAACATGTACAGACCCGGGCACTCCAGTGAGTGATACACACATATCTGCACACATGCAGTGGCCCTAACCATCACGTGGTGGCAAACATGCTCCATTGTTTGCAGACTCATTCATTTAGTATATTCCTCTCATCATGTGTATCCATGAGAGACATGCAAAGCCACTTTCCTGGAGGACTGCAATACGAGTCAGCCAGCTATTGTGACTAAGACCAATGTAAAACACACAGGTAGAATGTACAGAGGGGCAGGGACAGTTGTTACCCCTCAATTTGTATCATTTGCTTCATTTTATGTGCCGCAGCTATGGTAAGTTGCACCAAACATTGAGATATGAACCCGTGTGCATTACTTTTGCTGTCCATCCTTAATTTAATTGTGGCACAACAAAGTCCAAATATCAGTTTAAGATATAAACTGAGGTCAGCTATAACTTGTTATGTATGTGTCAGAATCCTGTTCAGACATGTATCCGAAAAAATTGAGGGACACATTAGTTCTTGAAAAATTTGGATTTAAAACATGTCTTTCCTGGTACTCACAGACCATGCATAAAACATATGTTAGAGCCACATTTGAATCATCTATTGACGTGAAGGCAGCACTAATTTACAGGCTCCTGTTGTGTTTTGTAAGTTAGTGCAGCTGTTGTGTCAACAAATTACGGTAATGTGTAGGAATTATTGTATAACTGACAGGCAACTGTATGTTTAACTTGCATTCCACATGTGCAAAAACATTGCCTGCAGCATATGAACAAATATGCTACTGTCACTACAGAGCATTTAAATGTGCACATTACTCTGATTTGTACTCACCGATAGGGCCACCAATCACAAACCCAGGTGGTCCAGCAGGTCTTGCTCCCGGGCAACCAGGTCAGCCCAACGGTGTTTCAGCTGGTGGTCATTGTGCGGTGTGTTGTAGATTCGTTTGAGATAGTACAGGACCTTTGCCCACTGGAGCCTCCTTGCCTCTGTGTGATACCCCTGTATCACATGCCCACCTGCCTCGATCATTAAGGGTAGGAAGTGGCACACCAGTCAAATAAATCCACCCAGCTCCTCCTCTCCCATCCTGCCAAGGCGTGGCCTACCCAACATGCTTGCACAAAAAAAGGGAAAAAAGGGGTACAGAGGAGAATGAAGGGAAAGTAGGAGAGGGAAATGAAAAGAAATTACCAGAAAACAGCCCAACTATGCCCAAACTAACACTAACCACAACAGACTCCCAACAGTACAAAGACAAATTTATACAGCAGAAATGACAAAGAATACTATACAGGATACCACAGACACTTGTAATACACAAAAAGACAATTTGAAGACCACACAGGAGACAAAATCACAAAATGCACAGAGAGACAGAGAGACAAGTCAAAACAAAGCCACACAGTCAGGAAATATCACAGACTGCAAAGTGAAAGTGAAAGTACACCCACTGTACCAATTCTGTAAACAGGATATCCTATTACATCACTTCCTGCCTCAAATGCGGGGCATTTTTATTCTTATGCGTCAAAATATTATAACGCTTACAGTCTGTGCATCATTTTTTTTTTACGCACATCATTAGAAATAACCCTGCATCCATATTTTCTATTATGTTTCATACTTAACCTATTTCATGGGGTACAGTGTGGGAATTACCGCTCAGGGCCAATGGATGTATCATGGCAATGAGCGTCAGTTTATTACGCAAATGCATCATTTATTGACGCATTGCATCAAAATTTCTGTCTTTGACTGGGTTTGGGTCATTTCTCATTTTTAATAGTACATGACAGGTGTGACAGTATAGAGATAGGCTGATTGCACTAACATTGCACATTCTGGTGTATGGGCATATTTGACAGATCATATTACTGCAGACCATGATCCTCTAGTTGTACGGATTTGCACTCTTCACTGACGCTATAGATGGCCAAACGTGTGGAATACAAATAGGTATTACCCAGTTTGGGCATGTTTTGCGTCAATAGAGGATAGCAAGGCTACGCAACTCAATACCGTAACTTAATGCCTGTGTGTCAATTTGTGTGAATTGGCTCTTACTATTGTAGTTGTCCCAATGTGTGAACATGACAAGACACGTTTTCTCAAATCTGCTTGTATGCATATGGAGTCAACGTGTCCAACCCTCAGATGCTACTCAGTGTGGAAATGAGAAAGGAAATGTGTTTGTCATACACGTAGCAACAAATACTGTGTGAACTTCCTAGGTTTTTTGGGAGATAAGCACCACCAATGAAAAACCATGCACAGGGTAGATCGAAGATGGTTGATCATGGCAATGTTCCAAGACTAAGCCATCACATGTCCTGGAATGTTGGATACTACTTCCTAGACACTTGTTTGTATACTACCCATAAGTCATGCATTGGATAATGCAATGTGGGTACGGTGTATGTGACACCGAGTCCCAAATACAATCCACAAATGTCATGTCACGCCACAGTTGGAGTCATATAAATGAGCAATGTTTCTCCTGTGGCAGTGGAGGACCAGTAGACCAAGCAGCACTTGTTCACATATTTCCTGTGGTAAATTGCACAAAGGTATCCGGTTCAAGTGTATGGGGCCATGTGTAGCCTGAGTCATTTTTGGGGTCCATTTTGTCACAGTTATGTGCAGGTCTAGTCATGAGTCTGTGGAGCCATTTCCTGCATTTACAAAGTATCCTTCACAGCCGAATTGAAGGAAAGCAGAAGAGGAATTGAGAACACACTTGGGGATAGCCCAGCTATGGCACTGCAGACGTGTTATGAGACTGACAACAGGGCAACAACGTTAATGGATCAGGAATTTTAAATCGGCAGGTTTCCTCACAACATTTGTACACAGGGTCTCTAAATTTCCCACTGCAGCGGGGAACATCAGTGCCTCTGTGCTGATTAATCTCACAGCTATTCACCACACAAGCCCCATCAATATGTTGGGGGCAATGTGAATCAGCGTGTGGACTGTCAAGGTACTAACATGTGTTGCCATTTCATGCACATTATCTGACGTTATTTGTTGTGCTGGAGGCACCATGCCCAATCCATGCATACAGCCATGGTACACTGTCACTATTTGTCACTCATGCATTCACGAAACCCAGACAAGGGATGGGCCATGATTAGGCTGTTTGAAGACAAGTTCCACCCCATGATACGATAAGTAAACTGATTACGCTATACAATGTATTTGAGTATTCATTGTAGACCTACCTGATACAATACCCCAGGAGGAAAGTGAGGGCTTGGAAAGCAACTATGAGACAAATGTAGCGAGAGGGAACCTTTATGGTAACGCAAAGACAGGAACAAGTCAGGCTAACAGGATGCAGAGTCAATCAGGATCAAAAATGTAACAAGGCAAAAACACAGTGAGCAGACTGAGACTGGTCAAAGCTGGTACAACACTGTGGAAAATGAAAACTGTGTTCGTCCTGTGTGTTGGAACATGACACAATAACCCAAGGCCTGTGTTACACAAGTGATTTATACGGTAATGCATAACAGTGTAATACATACAATGGCAGCTTCTATGCTGTTCCAGGCAGCTGCAAGGGCAGCGCATGTTCAAATGGCTGGTCTGCATGGGTGTGCTCACAGGTGTGTGCAGCTTCAGGCCCTCATTACAACCCTGGCGGCCGGTGTTAAAGAGGCGGTAAGACCTCCAAAAGGCCGGCGGTAAAAAAAATGGAATCACAACCATGGCGGAAACCGTCAACATAGACAGCCACTTTAACACTCAGACAGCCACAGCGGTAGAAAAAAACACTGTGACGGTCACTGCAAACAGACAGGCGGAAGACAATGTACAGCCCACACTATTATGAGAGGCCAATCCGCCACCTTTTCCAGAGTAGAACCAACGTGAACAAAAACACGGTGGAAACAGGACTTGGAAGGGAAAACACTCACCTCTCCATACCCCACGAGGAACCAGGACGCAATGGAGCCAGAACTCCAAATACTCCCTGCGATGGTATTCCTGCTCCTCTACCAGGAGCACGAAAGACGGCGGCGACGACCACAGTGAGTACTCCACCTACAACACAGGGGAGGGGGAGGGAAAAGAGAGTGACGCACACACGCAACACCCAAAACCCCCACCCCCACCCTCACCCACAACAACATACACACAAATACATGCTGCAACATTACATTTACACCCTCCCACCCCGCCTGGAAGAACGCAAAGACAAAAGGAAATGAGTTGAACGAGTGTAATAAATAAAAATCGACTAGTCAAAACTTTAAATACAGTATATACAATTATGTACACCAACTACACAAGTCCGGATAGTGCACCATTCATAGTCTGTGGAACACTGGGCCCAAAAAGCATGGGCGAGGCCCACACTCGATACAAGACTTCAAACGGAGAGAACACTGCAGGGACATCAGATCGAAATGAAACAGGCACCTAAGGTGGAAGGGAAGGGGGGCACCTCAGCCGGATGAGTGCACGATGACAGCTCCACGAGGGGGGTCCATGCCCACTGCTGTATACTGGGGAGTGCAAAGCCACAGTCTCGCAAGTCTTTACAGTAGGTGGTTTGCCCACTGCTGTATCCTGGGGAGTGCAAAGCCACAGTCTCACAAGTCTTTACAGTTGGTGGTTTGCTCACTGTTATACCCTGGGGAGTGCAAATCCACAGTCTCACAAGTCTTTACAGTGGGTGGTTTGTCCACTGCTGTATCCTGGGGAGTGCAAAGCCACAGTCTCACAAGTCTTTACAGTGGGTGGTTTGTCCACTGCTATATCCTGGGGAGTGCAAAGCCACAGTCTCACAAGTCTTTACAGTGGGTGGTTTGCCCACTGCTCTATCCTGGGGAGTGCAAGGCCACAGTCTCACAAGTCTTTACAGTGGATGCGTTTCTCCACTGGTTCTAGAGGCGGCTTTGTGCCCAGAGTACTTCATCCTGCCAGGGACAGAGGTAGTGGATGTGATACTCCACTGGTTCTGGAGGGGGCTTTGTGCCCATAGGGCTTCATCCTGCCAAGGACAGAGGTACTGGATGCCTTTCGCCACTGGTTCTGGAGGGGGCTTTGTGCCCAGAGTGCTTCATCCTGCCAAGGACTGAGGTAGTGGATGTGATACTCCACTGGTTCTGGAGGGGGCTTTGTGCCCAGAGTGCTTCATCCTGCCAAGGACAGAGGTAGTGGATGCCTTTCTCCACTGGTTCTGGAGGGGCCTTTGTGCCCAGAGTGATTCATCCTGCCAAGGACTGAGGTAGTGGATGTGATACTCCACTGACGGTGGTGCAACATGCAAGCTGCCCAGACTCCTGGAACTGTCCACCAGCCCCGTACGACTGACCACTGGGGATGGCAGCCATGTCTGCATTGGTGCCACTGGCTCAGGATGTCGCAGGCTGCTGGCGGTGCTGGGGGCGATGTCAGTGGCATCAGTGCTGGCGGCGGGCTCTGTGGCATCCAGGTATGCATTTGTTTGTTGCAAATGCCTCTCTACACCCTGGATGGCATTCAGAATGGTAGACTGCCCAACAGTGAGGGATCTCAGGAGGTCAATAGCCTCCTCACTGAGGGCAGCAGGGCTGACTGGGGCAGGGCCTGAGATGCCTGGGGTGAAGGAGATGCCCACCCTCCTGGGTGAGCTGCCACGGGACACACGCTGAGGGGCTGCTGGGAGGGCGGTGCTGGTGGGGGGCTGGCGACTGTACCTGTTGATGCGGGGGCACAGAGGGGCCCGCCACCGCAAGGGAGCTCCCATCAGAGGAAGAGTCGCTGTCGCTGATGTCACCTCTGGTCCCCGCCGAGGAGCTCCCCTCACCCTCCGTCCCACTAGTGGCTTCAGACTCCATTGTCTCGCACTCCAGGGCCATGTGGGATGCAGCTCCCTCCTGCTCCGGTGCCACTGCTCCTCCGCCTGATGATGCTAATGCACACAAGAACAGGGAGACCACAAAAAGGGTGGGGGAAAAACAGAAGAAAGACATGTTCAGTGCATGCAATACCACTACCGTTGGCGGACACTACAGACACAGCAGCCCTCTGCACTACGCCATGCACTTAGAGTTCCATAATTGATCACAGAGACATGGGGTACTAGGCCTATACCGGATTGCTGCACACATGAAAGTCACAGGAGCCTGACTAGGTGTAGTTGGCTCTTACCACTGGTGGGGTTGGGGTGCCACATAGCCTGCCTCACGAAGGGACCATGCCTACAAAACTCGCCCTGGCCTAGGGGAACCCACAGCCCACCTCCCCCACCCAGACACCTCTTAATGCACGCAGAGTCAGATGAATGTGACTGTACTCACCCCCTTGTGGCTGCTGTGATGCCCTCAAGCACCCTCAAGCACCCATCCAACTCCAGATAGGCCACCGCCAGGATCCGGTACATCAGGGAGGTCATGGTGTGACGGGCACCCCTCCCACGTTGGGAGGCCATCCCCAGCTGGGCCTCCGCCGTCTTCTTGCTCCTCCCATCTTTTACGGCAGTGGGTGCTCCGTCTGTGGTGGACCCACAGGGTCCGAACGTCCTTGGCGATGGCACGCCAAATATCCTTCTTCTGGTGGGGGCTGACCTACAGGAATAGAGCAGGGGAAAAAGGAAAATCTTTAACCATCCGGACCGTCACAGTCATTGACCCACGTTCCCACCCTTGCCCTGACGCACAGACCCTCACCGTCCGCTCATGCAGGCCCCAGCCCCCCCCCTGTATCTTCCATCCACACCACTCCAAACAGGCATTGCCGATACAGCATGCTCACAGTGTACTCACCTGTTTGTCTGGACCGTAGAGTAGCGTGTACTGGGGGATGACCCCATCCACTAACTTCTCCAACTCCTCCGAAGTGAAGGCAGGGGCCCTTTCCCCAGACACATGAGCCATCATCGCTTCCAGACTGAGGTCATAGCAGCACTTGCACTGTAGGTCCTCTCCTGTCAAAGGTCAGGTATCAAGTGAGTGAACAGACAGAAAATGTCGGTCACGTCCGTGGCGGTGCGTACCGTCACTGCCGGCGTACATCGTCATTGGCTCCTGGGACCCATAGGGTCCAATGTTAAACAATGCAGGAATGCGCCGTGGTCTTCGACCGCCTAACGCGACGGTGTACAACGCCTACGCAGTTACCTCATATCCCCTTGTCCCACCTTGCAGGTCAGGCAGCCGCCATTTCAGGGGGCCACATGGGATTAATTTTAAATGCGTCACACCTATCTAGGCCTTGCATACACACAGTGACACGCACATTGCGGATTGACAAATGTGTGCAATAAACATTTTTTTAATACCTCAGTGTTGGCTGACTCTCTGCTCGCTGTTCTTCTCCATGGGGCACGTCCGCTGGGGCAGGTGAGGAGATGGCGGCATCCTCCGGTGTACAGACTGCTCGTGGACCTGTTGACAATGGAAGAGAGACACGTAATAGTCACCTACAGGCTTGTGCAACAATCCATGAACTGTGTGCCCAGTTGGACCCAGACCTGATGTCAGCTATCCGCCATCCCACAGGAATCCCCCCTCTAGTGCAGGTCCTGTCAGTACTCCATTTCATGGCAAGTGGGTCTTTTCAAACTACAGTGGCCATTGCATCAGGGATGTCCCAGCCTATGTTCTCAAACGTGTTTTCCAGAGTAATGTCTGCCCTGCTGAAACACATGCGCAGCTACATTGTTTTCCCTCAGGTTGAGGATTTGCCCACAGTGAAAGGTGACTTCTATGCCCTGGGACATATCCCCAACATCATAGGTGCCATTGATGGGACACATGTGGCCTTGGTACCCCCCCCTGCAGGAGTGAACAGGTGTACAGAAACCGGAAGAGCTACCATTCAATGAATGTGCAGATGGTGTGTTTGGCCGACCAGTACATCTCCCATGTGAATGCCAAGTTTCCAGGCTCAGTGCGTGACGCTTACATTTTGAGGAATAGCAGCATACCTTATGTGATGGGGCAACTCTAGAGGCACTGTGTGTGGCTAATAGGTGAGGACAAGGACCCTATACCCTGTGAATAGTTGTCTGGGTCTGGGGTTGTCCCTAAGGGTTAGTGTGTGTCTAACAGTTGTCCCTCGCCATTTGCAGGTGACTCTGGTTACCCCAACCTGTCATGGCTACTGACCCCAGTGAGAAATCCCAGGACAAGGGCAGAGGACCGCTACAATGAGGCACATAGGCGAACTAGGAGAGTGATCTACAGGACCTTCGGCCTCCTGAAGGCCAGGTTCCGTTGCCTCCATATGACAGGTGGTTCTCTCTACTACTCACCAAAGAAGGTGTGCCAGATCATCGTGGCCTGCTGTATGCTGCACAACCTGGCTTTGCGATGATAGGTGCCTTTTCTGCAGGAGGATGGTCCAGAAGGAGGTCTTGTGGCAGCTGTGGAGCCTGTGGAAAGTGAAGAAGAGGAGGCAGAAGAAGAGGATATCGACAACAGAAACAACATTATCCAGCAATACTTCCAGTGAGACACAGGTAAGAAGATGTCACTGGCTCACACATCTCATACAATTGTTAGACCTATCATAAGTCACTTTCACCCAGTGTATGGACCCTGACTTGTCACTTTTCCTTTCCATTTCACAGATGTGGGTCCCACTGTGTGATCTCTGCTATATTACCTCATGGACTAGAGCTGTGTGACATAGGTATGTTGACAATACAATCGACATTGCTATTTTCCTTAGTTATTGCAAATACACCTTTGTGAAATCACAGACTGACTCCAGATTGTTTTGTGATTCAAGGGTGTTTATTACAGTGCAAAATAGTGGAGGGGATTGTAAAATGGGCAGGGGTGATGGTGGAGGATTGTCCATGGCAGAGTCCAGTCTATTTATTCCACAGGTGCATTATCCACAGTGGCATAGGAAGTGGAGCTAGGACAGTTGATGGATGGACAGGGTGACGAAGTGGGACAGAAGGATGACATTCAGGGTGGTCTCATTTCCCGGCAGGGGTCTTGGCATTGTTCTCTGTCTTTGTCCTGGATCTCAGGGACCGTTTGCTGGGTGGTTCTCCATCTGCAGGGGGTGGGGTGCTGGTGTTGTGGTCCTGTGGCGGTGCCTCCTGTCCACAGCGCCAGCGGAGGTGGTGGGCTGTTCCTCATCCAGGCTAGTGTCAGGGGCCCCTTGTTGTGCCACAGTGTCCCTCCTGGTGTCCACAAGGTCCTTCGGGACACCTACAATGGTGACCAGGGTGGTGTTGATGGACTTAAGTTCCTCCCTGATCCCGAGATACAGTTCCTCCTGCAGCCGCTGGGTCCCCTGAAACTTGGCCAGTACCGTTGCCATTGTCTCCTGGGAATGATGGTACGCTCCCATGAAGTTGGAGAGGGCCTCTTGGAGAGTGGGTTCCCTGGACCTGTCCTCCCCCTGTCGCACAGCTGTCCTCCCATTTCCCCTGTTATCCTGTGCCTCTGTCCCCTGAACCGTGTGCCCACTGCCACTGCCCCCTGGTCCCTGATTTTCTTGGGTTGGTGGGTTTGCCTTGGTTCCCTGTAGTGGTGGACACACTGCTGCTTGACGTGTCCTGTGGGCAGAGGGATGGGCCCGCTGGGAGGGTGCTGTGCTGGTGTTTCCTGAGGGGGAGGCTCTGTGGTGGCATGTGCCAGTGTGAGGGGAACCGACTTTCCCGAGGTCCCAGATGGGCCGGGCTGGTCATCTTGATCCAGTTGGACAGAGCTGCTGTCATCACTGTGGATCCTCGTCTGTGGGGGGAGTGGACATGTCTGGAACCTCCTGTCCGGTGACGTTGGGTAGGGGTCCTGCAGGGGTGTAAAGTCATGATTATTGCATCTGTGTGTGCCATTGTGTGCAATGGATGGGTGACCCTGTACTCCAGTGCTTGCATTCTTGTCTAGGACCTTGTGTGATACTTGGTTTGGGGTCTGTGTGAGTATCTGTAGTGGACATGCTTTGGTGATGGGTGTCCATGCTTTGTTGTTGCATGCAGGGCTTGCTATTGGGATGTGTGGGTTGTGATAGTGGGGCATATGTGAGGTGTTGGAGTGATGGGGGTGAGGGTAAGGGTAGGGTATGTGATAGTATGCAGGTAGGGTGGGGGATGTAATAGTTAAGATTTGACTTACCAGAGTCCATTCCTCTTGCTACTCCTGCGAGGCCCTCAGGATGCAGTATAGCCAAGCCCTGCTCCTCCCATGTTGTTAGTTGGGGGGGACGAGGTGGAGGTCCGCCGCCAGTCCTCTGAACTGCAATCTGGTGTCTTGAGACCACGTAACGCACCTTCCCCTGTCAGTCGTTCCACCTCTTCCAGTTGTCATCCCGTGTTCTTGGGTGCTGTCCCACTGCGTTGACCCTGTCTATGATTCTGCACCATAGCTCCATCTTCCTAGCTATGGAGGTATGCTGCAACTGTGATCGAATAGCTGTGGCTCTACCCAGATGATTTCTTCCACCATGACCCTGAGCTCCTCCTCAGAGAACCTGGGGTGTCTTTGAGGTGCCATGATGTGGTGTGGGTGATGTGTGAGGGGATGTGTTTGTGTGTGTTGTCTGAGGTGCGTGGATGTTGTGTGAGTGATGATGGTGTGTGTCTGTGGATGCTAGTATTGTTGATAGTGGTGTCTCTCTCTGTGCTTCTTTCTCAATTTGTGTCGTAGGGGTCTGTGGGTGATGTGGATGTGTGTTTTATATTGTATTGGGTGTGTGGGAGTGGTATGTGTATGTGTATCAGGTGTGTGTATTTTGAATAGTCCAATGTGGTTGTGTTTTGTAAATGTGTGTGTATTTTGAGCGCGGCGGTGTGTACCGCCAATGGAATACCACGGTTGAAAGACCGCCGCGTGGATTCGTAGGTCGTGATAGTGTCGGCGTATTCCTGTTGGCGTGACGGTGTCGGTTTTGTTATCGCCAGTTTATCACTGACATTTGGTGTGGCGGACTCGTGTTGGTGTCTGGATTTTGGCGGATTCCGGCTTGTGGGTCGTAATAGCTGTAGCGGAATTCCGCCGCCACATCGGTGTGTTGGCGGTCTTCTGCATGGCGGTAAGCGGCATTTACTGCCAATGTTGTAATGAGGGCCTCAGTCTCTCACAAGCCCTGTAGGTGAGAATCAAGTTTCAAGGGCCAACAGTACCTTTCACATGGGAAGTAATGTACAGGTGATTACAGGTCCTACATACTACAAGGCAGTGCATTATTCAACCAGAAGTCCATGTAGACAGGAGAACAATGACTATGGCATACCTTGCTAAAGAGGGAAGAACAATGGATTCAAAATTTGAGTCTGGGTGTGTATAGATGAGGGATTATCTGGGTACACATATTCCCTTTCCAGGGCCCTCTGAAGAAGGGTGGGGTGAGACAGGGAACATGGCAGTGGCAGGACTTAAGACCTGGGCTAGCATGTGCAGGGGATGTCTTATGAGCAATGCTAGTCATACCTGGGGCACTCGTGCTATCCATTTGTTGCTTATATGAAATTCTTGTCACACATACTCCTTGCAAAGATAGCTGATGTCACACTTACTGCTGTCAAGGGTCTGGTCATACCTTCTTGTCACCAATGCAATAGCACATCCACTGCCTCATGTATGAGGCATTTTGTTACCTTATTGACTGATGGTGTCTTAGTTGTGTGCCATATGCTGAAATGAACCATGTTGCCAACATGTATGTGTGAAATAGCTGTGGTCTCCTGATTTTGCCCTTCAAATGTGAAATGGACAGGATATATGTCATTTATAGTGTGTGTGAAGTTGGCTGTACAATCATACCCATCAAATATTATGTTGAATTTTCTGTATCCTAATCTGCATTTCCTGCAATGCTCCATGAGGCTACACTCTGATTCTGATTGTTAGGGATAAAGTTATTCAAAAGTGATTACCCAGATCATGATATAGTGAATAGTATAGGTGTTTATTGACATATGGTAAGACAGTGGTGATGGGTGAGTAGAGTTAAAAGAAATGTTGGACAATATGTTGTCTCCGACGCAATACTGCAGCTGTGTTTGGATGGTCCCCCTCATGTTGATGGACAGCATCCTCCTCTTCTCGAGACATTTGTGGGTCTGGTTCATATAGGGGAATGTTCCTTCTTACACATATGTTGTGCAGGATGGCACAGGTCAAAATTATTTTGCACACCATTTCAGGTGCCTCCGGTGATGCCGAGGCACCTGAATCTTGACTCCAGAATGCCAAAGGTCCTCTAGACTTTGGTGCATGTACTCCGATGTGCCTCATTATAGGCATGCTCTGCTGCAGTGCTTGGATTTGCAAATGGGGTCATGATCCATGGCTGGATCCCATACCCCTGATCAGCTGAAAGAGAAAATGAGTGAGAACATGTTGATGTAGCTTGCACCATGATTATCACTTTGCATGGCAGTTGTTCTCTTGAGTTGTCTGACTCATCTGTGTTTGTGTTATTGTGTGGAATCCTAGGCTTCTAGGATGTACCATCAGCATTGGGTTGTTTCCTTATCTGAACGGGTGTTTGGCTGGTTCACCGGATGTCAGCAGTATTTTTGTAGAGTTGCAGTACATTTTGTACTCCTTTGCATTATGTCATGTGAAAGAGGTGTCCCTGTGTCTTAACTGCGGGTGTCATGAGACTTCCATACACAGAATCAATTCCACAGTGGTGGTGGCACGGCTGCATCTATATACCCTGGACATCCCATCCAATTTCACATATGCTATAGAATTAGTTAAACATCAGTGAGACCCTTAGATCTGGCTAGTTGACACTGTACAACATATCTCGGTACGTTGTCAGCCCTGACGTGTTGACAATTGACTATGCACAAATTTCACATGTGTGACAAATTCTCTGCAGACCCATTTCACTGCACTTACCAAGTCGACTCCCATTCTAACGTGTACCTATACTACTAAACATGTTCTAATTCAGCTGGCTAACTTGGTTGTGAGGTTGTCATTTGGAGTGTCAGAAGGTCCATATGCCTGTACATCTGTTGTGTGTGTGTGAAATTGTCTCAATCCGTATGTGTAAGAATGTGCACTTTCAATATTGTCCCATCAATATGTGTTCTTCACACAGTCCACTTGCTTATTGGTAGTGGGTAATGTGAGAGCAGGAGTGATGTGAGTTATTGGTACAGCCTCAATGATTCCATGTGACCTTCATTGTAGTCACCATCATGCTATGTGTGTCATGGTGTTTGACCTGCAGAAAAACACATTACACACGATGCCATTGTCATTGTGTTGCTTAAATTGTTCCCTTGTGTCTGTGGAGTGAGTTCTGTTGTTATTTGGTTCTGTCATTTGCCCATAGGTGTATATCCAAATGGGTACATGCCTAGCAGTGTCACAACCTCATTGTCTTCCTGGCTCAGGCTCCTCGCTCAGCCCCACTCTCTTCAATGTCTACATGAGCCCCCTCGCCGGCATCGCACGCAAGCACAACATCAACATCATCTCCTACGCCGACGACACCCAGCTGATACTCTCCCTCACCAAAGACCCAGCCACCGCCAAGGCCAACCTGCTTGATTGAATGAAAGGCGTTTTAGAATGGATGAAGCTCAGCCGCCTGAAGCTGAACTCAGACAAGACGGAAGTACTCATCATCGGAAACTCCCCGTCCAACTGGGACGATTCCTGGTGGCCCACGGCCCTGGGCACCACACCGACCCCTTCAGACCATGCATGCAGCCTCAGATACATCCTGGACCCCCTTCTCACCATGACCAAGCAAGTCAACGCCGTCTCGTCTTCTTGCTTCCACACACTCCGCATGCTCAGAAAGATCTTCCGCTGGATCCCCGCCGACACCAGAAAAACCATGACCCACGCCCTCGTCACAAGCCGCCTGGACTACGGAAACACCCTATGCGCAGGAACCACCGCAAAACTTCAGAAATGTCTTCAGCGCATACAAAACACCTCTGCACGACTCATCCTCGACTTACCCCGCCACAGCCACATCTCCACCCACCTGAAGCACCTGCACTGGCTACCCGTCAACAAAAGGATCACCTTCAGGCTCCTCACCCACGCACACTAAGCCCTCCACAACAAAGGCCCCAAATACCTCAACCGCCGCCTCGCCTTCTACACACCCACCCGTCAACTTCACTCTTCCAGCCTTGCTCTTGCCGCCGTCCCTTGCATCCGCCGAACCACCGCCGGAGGGAAATCCTTCTCCTACCTGGCAGCCAAGGCGTGGAATTCCCTCCCTGCCCACCTCAGGACCACCCAGGACCACCTCGCCTTCCAGAGGCGTCTCAAGACCTGGCTCTTCGAGCAGCAGTGACCCCCCCGCTCTAGCGTCTTGAGACCCTCACGGGTGAGTAGCGCGCTTTATACATTAATTGATTGATTGATTGATGTAGTGGTGTATTTGTTGTTTGTCCTAGAGGGTTGTTGTGCAGTGTGTATATGAGTAAGTTTCTGTACTTACCAACAAGTAGGCCATTCCATATCATCCATCCTGGAGGTGTTGATTGATGGTGCAGTGGCGGAAGATAAATGAATCATGTACACTCCCAGGATACTTTGCCACGATGTTGGTGATCAATCCCCGGTGATCGACAATGGCCTGCACATTGATGGAGTGTGTGTGCTCCCTGTTGCGGTATAGATGTTTGGTTGCTCCAGGTGGCACAAGGCGTACATGTGTGCAGTCAATGGCACCAAGCACGTGTGGGAAGCCGTGGATTTGGTAGAAGCCCTGTTTGTTCTCCTGCTACTTCTGCTGTGTGTTGGGGAAGCTGATGTGGCGGGGTGTGAGCGAGATGATGGCATTGAGTACCTTAGGTAGGAAGGCAGAGAATGAAGACTGTGAGATCCCGGCAACCATGGCACCAGTAGTTTGAAAGGAGCCACTTGCCAACAGGTGGAGTACAGCTAGCAGCTTGGTTTCTGGTGGAATGGTGGGGGGTGTCAGCAAGCTGGGTGCCAACTGTGGCTCAATGTTGCGCAGCAGCTGCTGAATGGCTTGCCAGTTGAGCCTGTCTTGTTGGCGGAGACCCAGAAGGGTTGTCCTGGTGTGGAATATCCTCTCCTGCCTTCTGCGTTGCCTTTGGGGTCCCTGCTGGTGTTGTAGAAGCTGCTGTTGTTGGTCCTGTGCTCTGCGTCTGCGTGCATGCTGGATGAAAAGCACCTCCATGTCTTCCTTTTGGAGCTTTGCTGTTGCTTCTGTGTGTTTTCAAGGTGTGTCTGCCCCATTTTAATGCCTGCCCTGACCCAGGCGTTAATTTGTTACGCAAATCGGGCTGTGCGTCATTTTCTGACTCCACCTCCCGCCCGTGCTGGATTTTTGCGCGATTGGATAAATAAGGCACACGGGTGTTTACGTAATTTTTGGGACAGGAATGCCTACCTTGCATATCATTAACGCAAGGCGGTTTCCCGCATCCAGAAAATGACGCACACAGCAGAATTTTTCCATTCGCGGGCTCGGGCATCAAAGTTTAAATATTGTTCACGGTTTGCACTGAATGTGCGTCCACATTTTTTACGCACATTCGGCGCAAACAGAGTTTAAATATGCCCCTATGTGTTTTACTCAGCAGCCATATCTCTACGATTGGGTACCTTTTAGTTTGCTGCGTTATAGTTTTAGCCACATATTATTCACAACTAGTACATAGTTTAAAATGAGTGGCTGACAGGCGATTATGAATGTGGCGTAAAAAGCATTACGGGCTAAAAGTCCTTTTGTGTCTCTTCTGTATGTAGGAGCCCCAAGAAGTAACGCTGTCCCTAGAGGAAACATATGCCTTGCAACAAGGTATATGTAGCTAGAGCTTTAAAGTTCAGAGAACCTTGTCAATCTCCATCCTAAACAATGTTGTCTTGATTGTTATTTTTTTATTTTTCCATTAGTGGTTTCCAATGTGTGTGTGCTTTTACAGGCTATGATGCTGAACTTCAGTTGTCGGTGGGTGCTCTACAACAAATCCTCCAAACTCAAGACGGCCAAAGCATACTGACTCAGGATACAGCTTTTGTGGGTAAATAAAACGAATCCTTGTGTAAATGAAGTGTAAACATCAAACTTGTTGGGCCAAAAAGCCCCATAAAGAACCTGTAGATGGTACCCTCAGAGCGCTTGCATTGACAGGGTATTATATTGTGAATGTGACATTTATTCTTTTTTTTTCCCGGACCCCCAGGTGGCACAAACGGTTTATGAAGAGTTGCTCAATACTAGGTGTCCTACCTCGATGTTCTCAAAGGGGTATGGACAAAAAGAAAGGACTAACACAGGCAGAGATGGGCGGCGCCATCTTAGACTTGAGGAATGGACGGCGCCATCTTGTTTCCTGTGTGTTACCTACATCTATGATACGGACAAATAAAAAGACAGAAGGAACAATGAAACAAGGAAAAAGAGTGAAAAGAAAAAGATAATGTTGAAATACAAAGTAAAAGAGGGTATTTACTAGAATAAGTGGTGAAGATTATAGTTCCTCTTAGACTAATACCAGGTGTACTATTAGCCTGGTTATTAAAAGGACTGTTGTGCTTACTAAAATCCGGACTATTCTAAAGTGAAACAAGTTTGTTATAGCCCTCTTCTATAGGGGAATAAACAACAGTGAAGTAACAGATATGAAAGGAAGACATATGGTACAGTAAGCAAAATACGTCAATGAGATAGATACCAAAAAAAAACTGATTAGTATAAACATGAAGAAAAAACATGTAGAAAAACAGCAGCAACATTGTGTGTATGATTTAACTAGGAAAAAAGGAAAGTATCCGATCTTACAGGAAAATTCACCGGTGGTTAACAATATATAACCAACATTTTACATTAGCCAAAAATGCCACTCATGGTCTTTATTAAGTCCATTATTCACTGTGTCGTATCAAATTATTAGACAACTTTCCTCCTGGCGCAAACGTACAAGTAAGCTGCCACCTCTTGGAGATACTGTGATTCATCGGAGGCCACAAAAAGTGAAAGTACGTTGATGTAGGTGAAATTCAGAAAAATGTTCTACTAATGGTACCTTCATATCCATTTTCTGTATATTGCGATAATGTTCTTGGATCCTAGTTTTGAGTGAATGGGTGGTGCTACCTCTGTAAGCTTGATTACAGGAGCACCAGATTGCGTAAATAACATTAGAGCTTTTGCAGTTTATAAAACCATTGACGTGATGACGGTGGCTATTTATGATAACTGATCTAGATTTGGAGAGGCCCAGCTTACAAATGGAACATTTGCTGCAGGTGTAGAAACCTTTAGGTTTTGGGGGAAGAAAAGTTGTGGGTGATTTCACATGAAAAAACGATGGGCATAGTTTGTCTCTTAAATTGGGAGCCCGTCTGAAACCTATTTGGGGGTAATTGGTTATATGTTGGTTGATAGAAGGATTGTTCTGTAGTAGATGCCAATGTTTTCGCAGCAGTTTGCGAATGAAGTGATGGCCATTGTGAAACTCTGTGATGAACCAAATGGCGGAGTTCTTGCTGGTCTGTTGGGGTTTATTGAGCATCTTATTATGATACATATCTCTCAGTTTATCCTTCGGGATCTTAAGGGAATTGCGGTTGTAACCCCTAGCTGTCAGTCTCTCAGTCATTTGAGTGGAGGTAATTTCATAATCAGATATGTTGGTACAATTCAATCTAGCACTCCAATATTTGCCTTGGGGAATATTGCGGATGATACTAGGAGGATGGCAACTATTCGCATGAAGGATTGAGTTAGCAGCTGTGTTTTTCTGGAAAAACCTGGTCTGTAGTTTGTTATCTTGGATGAAAATCAAGATGTCGAGGTATTCCACTGAGGAGTTAGAAATTTGACACCCAGAGAGTGTTAATCCAGAGGTTGGCAAGATGTAGAAGGGAGGGGGTCCAATCTTGTGAAGCAGCCGCTGTAGACATAGACAATATACCAGCATGACTAGGCCGGCGGGGCACTCTAAGTAGTGTAAGATCCGCTTTTAGCAATAAGAGTGTCCAGAGATTAAAATATAAAAACAAAACCCTTGATATACTCACTAAGGGCCAGATGTAGCAAGGTTCCAAATTGCGAGTTGCAATTTGCGAGTCTCAGCGACTCGCAAATTGCAACTCGCAATTTGGAATGCAGAAAGGTGTCTCAGACACCTTCTGCGAGTCGCTATGGGGTCGCAAAGACACACCTCATTAATATTAATGAGGTGGGTCGCAATTTGCAACCCCATAGCGAGTCAGGGCACTCACGGGGATGGTGGCCTGCTGGGAACAGCAGACCACCATGTCCGTGACTGCTTTTAAATAAAGCAGTCTTTTTTTTCAAAGTGCAACCCGTTTTCCTTAAAGGAAAACGAGCTGCACTTTGAAAAAAAAAACGAAACCTTTCGTTTTGGTATTTTTCAGGGCAGGTAGTGGTCCATTGGACCACTGCCTGCCCTGAAATTTTTTTTTTTTTTCCAGACACAAAGGGGAAGGGGTCCCATGGGGACCCCTTCCCGTTTGCGCCTGGGTTACCAACCACTTCAAGTGGATGGTAACTGCGCTTTCATTTGCGACCGCAATCGCAAATGAAAATGCATAGCATTGCGAGTCGCAAATAGGAAGGGAACACCCCTTCCTATTTGCGAGTCGGAAATGCATTTTGCGAGTCAGATGCGACTCGCAAAATGCATTTCTACATAGCAAAGAGGCATTTGCGACTCGCAAACGGCGATTTTCACCGTTTGCGAGTCGCAAACTCTTTGCTACATCTGGCCCTTAATCTCTACGGTTCTTGCGCATGCTCAAAATCAAAAAGCTGATGGAGCCCCTCAACAAATCCTTAAAAGCTCCAAAATCTGATACTGTGACACATGAAAAGACCCCTACTAGGCCTCAAAACATAAAGTCAGGAGAGAACACCACAAACATAGGGTGTTTAAGGACCTCAAGTGGTAGGGTTCAGAGACTGGTAGCCCCCCAATACCCTGAAGGGACCTTAGCCATGGCTTTAGTAGGTAAAGTTGCAAAGGACATAGCCCGTAAATACTACACTGTCTGTTCACATAGGATGTGGGAGGTTACCTAAAAACAGCTGGGCTTGTAACAAACAGAAGCGGGCTAGTAGCGCTAGACGCCATAGGCAACTAATGAGGACATTAAACAAAGCCAAACTATGTATTACAAGGAGGCTTAAAAACACACCAACACTGAACCTCAGTCAGTTTCCCCAGAATGACTCTCTGGGGAACCCACCAGCCAGCAGCGATCCTCAAACCGAACCTTTGTTTTAAGAAAGTGTTAGAAGGTACAGTCATCCTATAGAATGGTTTAGCGCTACAGAACACTACGAGGAATTTAGATTTGTTAACCTAGACCGTATAAATTCCTCTGATCACAGGGTTTTAGCCATCCATCAAGCTGTACAAACACTCATAGAAAGGTTGTTACACAATGTGGGTCCTAATGATTACTTCAAACTGTGTTTCCAGGGGCAGTGTATTGACAGTCCATTGTTCACACGTCGGACCCCCATGATGTGTTTGACGCTGTGGAATATCTAGAGAATCTCTGTAACCTGTTGCAGAGTAAGGTGGAAATAGTAGCATGCGGGACCTTTAGAGTAATAGCCCTCATTGCTCGGGCCATGAGGGTGGTGTTTCCAGACCACTAAAGTGTATCTTGTATAGTAAGAACATTGAAAAGAAACAACGTTGGTTGCTCAATTTTGACACAGGAGCATCCAACACGTGTCTGGCTGCTAGCATAGTGGGATTACTGGTGGATCGTACTACACCCGATGCTCATATTATGTCGAGAGCAGCTGAAGCCCATAGGGCTCTTGAAATACCGCACAACAGAATGGTCAGTTTTGGGGAACTAAGGATTTTTGAGAACTACTTAGCCGTACGGTAAAAGTTCTTTACCACTATGGTTCCTGGAAGTACTTCACAACTGTGGAGCGTGCGAAAAACAAGACTGTGTATGTTCTCCATCATGAAAATCACTTTTATGGTATTTTGAACCTGAAGGGTTTTCTTGGAGCCAAGTACATGTGCCCCCATTGCAACCATATCAACAGCACACAGGCAACTCACCAGTGTAAAATGCACTGTAAAATGTGTCAGAGGAACAGGTGTACTGAGGCCGCTAAACAGTAGGTACAGTGTTTTGACGCTTGCAAAACTGCTTTTATATACACAACAAACTTGTTTGCTGCTTCCCTAAAATAGACTGTAGGGCTTGCAGGCGTTACGTCCTGTATATGCATAAATGCAAAGGCATGAAACGTCCCAGGTGTTAGGTGTATTTTCAGGCTGGGACAGAGCACAAGTGTTACATGGTTAAAGCGCAACCTCAAAACTGAAGACTACATAGTATTTGATGTAGAGTGTTCACAGGAGACAGGTGTATACCAGCCTAATTATATGTATGCTCATCATCTAACCTCCGATGACAGCTGGGAATTTGAAGGGCGCACGTGCGTGAACGACTTCCTCACCACTTTCATGCAGCCAAAATTCAAAGGGTATAATAAGAAGGCTCCTAACTCGAAATCGTATGATTCCTTCTTTATTTTGCAGACCATGATTGGTGAAAAGGTGGCTGTAGAACTCATAACCCAGGGCTCCAAACTGATGCTGTTAACGGCGGTGCCCTTCAGAAAAAGGTTCATCGATACCCTAAATCTTCCACCCATGAAATTTAGTAAATTACCAAAAGCCTTTGGTTTCCCAGGTTGTAAAGGTTATTTCCCCCACTTTTTCAACATCTGGGCTAAACAGAATTATGAGGGTTTCATGCCTCCGCCCAATAGCTCTACTGTTGAGTATATGATGCCGGCTGAGAAAGAGAGCTCTCTACAATGGTACAGTGAAAACCATGAAACTAACTTTAATTTTCAAACTGAGCTGAAAGCGTACTGTCAGCCCGATGTAATGATCTTACAAAAAGTCTGCAACCTTTTCAGAGGTGTAGTGGTGGAGATGACCAAACGGGTGAAGGTTTTGAAGTGCAACACACCCCAGATGACAAGGACTGTAGAATACATAGACCCTTTCCAAAATATCAAGCTGGCCTCCATGTGTAGTTTTATCTACAAACACATGTTTTTAAACCGTATAGCATCGCCCTAGTACTGCCAGACCTCTATGACAGTAAACGGAAGCGTTGTTTAACCCCTCCTATCCAATGGCTCATGTATACCTCAGACAAGGAAAACATAGCCATTCAACACGCATGACAGGGTGGTGAATACCGCTTGGGGCCTCATCTTGACAGTTATGCTTTAATTAATGGTGTGCCAATGGCCTTTGAATACAAGGGGTGTCCTTACCACAGTTGTCCTCGTTGTTACAAACCTCATGATGAAAACAGACTGCTGGGTACTAGGTTTGAACACTTACACCGTCGTACTTCGATGAAGGCATAAAGTGACTAAAACTGTGGCTTTGACATGAGAACCCTTGAAGCATGAATGGTTAGATATGCTAACAAGGAGTGCTGAGTTGGTGTCTTTCGTTAAGAGCCGTCAGTTACCAGAGCCTATGGAGCCCCACGATGCCTGATTTGCAGGGGGTACAAATGCTATACAGCTGTACAGGGCTGTGGGTGAGGGTGAGAAACTACACTCTTACGATTGCACAACTCTGTATCCATTTGTGAACAAGCAAAAGTTATACCCTGTAGGCCACCTCAACATCATATACAGGGACTTTAAGCCCATTGGCGAATACTTTGAGCTCATTAAGTGCCAAATCTACCTTCCCCCCGTCTTTACTTCCCTGTATTACCGCACAGAGTTGACGGTAAGCTAATGTTCCCATTATTTCATACATGCTCTGAAAGTAAAGAAACTAGCGTGTGGACACCATGAAGAGCAAAGGATGCTGACAGGTATGTGGTGTAGCATTGAGGTACAAAAGGCCCTAGAGAAAGGATACTGACTTGGTAAAATAGTGGAAATATGGCACTTTGAAAAGGCGACAACCCAACTCTTTTCTAACTACATCGACCTGTTTCTAAGAGACAAACAGGAGGCTTCTGGGTTTCCAGAGTGCTGTGTAAATGAGGCCTCTAAGCAAGAGTACCTAGATTACTTTTATGCTTATGAGGGTATATGCTTGAGACCCGCATTCATCAAGATCAACCCTGCCCGTCGGCAGTTAGCCAAACTCTGCCTAAACTCCCTATGGGGGAAATTCGCACATTGTACAAACTTGTCAAACATGACCATAAAAAAGTATCCTGATGAGTTGTTTAAGTACCTTTTTGTCCTGTGTTCTGGGGTGCAACAATATAAACATCTTCATAGCATGTTCCAGAACCGCTCACACCCGCTTAGAGCTTTACAGAGTGTTGGATAAACTACAGGACCGGTGTTTGCACCATGATACCGACTCTGTTATATTTGTGAGTAAAATAGGTGATGAAGACCCTCCATTAGGTGATTATCTAGGTGATTTGACCAGCAAACTACTGAAGGGTGAGCACATAGTGGAGTTCACCTCATTCGGGCCCAAAACCTATTTGTATAAAACGTCAAACAATACAGTGTGTATGAAAGTAAAACGTATCACCTTAAATGTCAACAATACAGTCAAAATCTATTTTGACAGTCTTAAGGATCTGGTGAACGAATACGCTATGCCTGACACCCGTGAAAATAATAAACCAATTGTTGTACAGAAGCATAGCATAGTGTAGTCCAAAAAGCAGTGGGAAATCACAGCCCAACCTTTACATAAAACCTTACGTGTGATTTTCATAAAAGGGTCCTTACTGAGGACTACAAAACCTTGCCTTATGGGTATTAAAGGGGAATTAGATATTCAAATCCCCACGACTGTGGACACCCACTTGAAACATCCGATCTCCACCTCAAATTGGGGTAAAAGTTATTTTATAAAGAAGTTGATAGAAAATGCTCCCAATGTTTTATCCCAAATGCCCTAACAATAGTGTATGGCTTTATTCATGCTGGCAAGATCTTTATATGGAATTATCCCTAAGGATCACACAGATCAAATTTATAGAAGGCATACCTAGTAATCACAACAATGATGCACTGTTATCTACACACCTCGTTAACATGGTAATTGTAGGTGATCTCATGAGAGAGGGTGGGGATCATCCTGAGGTAGAAAAAGCTTTGACCTAATATTCACTCCACCGTAGTCTAAGCATATGCTACATTGTGCAGAACATGTTTTACAAGGGTAAGAGCAGTCGGTCTATAACTTTGAATGCCTCATGCCTTGTTTTATTTTTTTTAAAACAGGACAAACAACAAATATCTATCATCGCTAAGCAGATGTACTCAGAAACAGTTTTTCTTAGGAACCTTTAATGACACTCCCACTAAACCTCACGGTTACCTGCTGGTAGACTTAAGACTCTAGAAGACTGCAGTCTATGTGCTGATATTGTCCCACCAGATCTCTCTGTTGCTTACACACCTAAAACCAGACCCCGGGCCTATAAAAGAATCGCTAAAAGACTTTTGTGACATTTACTTTCTAAACCATACAATATAAGGTGTTGACCATGTCTGTGCGTGTACGCCATAATTTAGCTCTTCTTAGAATACTAGTAACCACTAGCCCCCAACAAAGAAAGGCCATCCTGTGCACAGCCTTGCATGACTTAGTGACTGTCATTTCAGAAATTGTCCTAAACACCCTAAAAGGCAACGTCCCTTTACCAGAGAGCCAGTCCCACGTGCTGAAGAAGAGGCGTGCCCTTATTAAAAAGCTTAGTAATAAAGAGCGTCCATCATTTCTAGGAAGAAACTTCTAAAACAATTGGGCGACTTTATAGGACCACTTCTGGGCATAACGCTACCTCTAATTACAAACCTCCTAACCGGGAACTGATGGATTATGCCCGAAAGATGTACTTGGTGCCTCGCCAACAGCTTGAAAAGTTGGGCCCATCTACGGGCAACGCATGGGATATACGAAAAAATGAAACACTACATCCAGATACTGAGATCAAAAACATTTTGAACCGTACTGATTTAAAACCTTAAGACAAAGCGGATCTTTACTTCAGAGCTCTTCAAAACTTTCTACAATACTACAAGCAATGGAACGCTGAAAAAAACACTCTGACTCTATATAGCCTCCGTCTCTGATCCGCATCACCTGCCCTCACAGCACCTCAGGCTCAACAACACCTACAAACGTTGCCCCCAACACCTCCATCCTCAGACATCTTTGTTGAAGAAAATTTAAAACATATAAGTCAGAGGTACAGATTGGCAGCGCAGATGTTACTAAGTAAAATGGATGCTTCTAAAGCTCTAACCTGGTGGAACGATCGGGGTGAATTCCTCTACAAAGGACATTCGGTTGTAGGGTCTCATATGTACGACCTCGTCAAAGGCTTCACACACCCCAAAACCGTATCGGTCCAGAAAGTGCCTAGAGCTTGGGAACAGTTTCTGCAGGCCGCTGCAGAACTCAACGTTCCTTTTACGCTCATCGGTAATGTCGAACACCAGCGGCTGCTTGAAAGTTTGAATGGAAGAAACCCCCCAAACCCGCTCAATACATAACTAGGGCCCATTGAAAGTATGAGGGCGGGGCTCCATATCCAGCCTCGTTTATGTGATAATCCCTATACATAGAGGGGTTGCCATATGTTTTCATAATCACCATGATGACTTGTTAATAGTCGCTGACGCGGTCTTAAAAAGCTTAACAATAACTTTTCCGTTTTTAAAGGACAATGGTCCGGCCTGCTCATTGTAGATCGTGATCGTAATGGTGTCAAAATCTTTTTCAGAAATTGATACATAGTCGGGTTTGTTGCATTGTATATTAACCATTGTTTTATTTTTCACACTTCACCTGGACCCATCTTAGCAATGGCGAACAACTATCCCCTATCCTCTGCGACTCTACGATGTCACTATACACGTAGAGTGTATAGAAACCGCTGTTGATATCAGGGTTCTACTTGACTTTTGACATGCTATACTGATCCTAAAACCTTGCCTAATTTACCCAAACAGAAAAACAAGACGTCACGATTCGAAGCTTTAAGAAACACCTTCCTTCTATTGTTATCTAACACTAGCTGAATATTCATATACATTTCAATGTTGGCTATGGATTTGTTGATGGTGTCGACCACAGCTGCAAAGGTTGGGTAATAGCCATGAGGAAATCCGACGTGGACGCTCATAGGGTCCTGCTCACGCTTTATAGTAAATTTGGCCTCAAGCATTGAAAAAGTATTCTATATTCTGGGGTATTTGATTTCTGTTACGGCTACCTCCTAATCCCCTTTCAGGTCTACAGGTTTTGCCAATTTCACTGTATAATTAGAAATGTGATTCTGAGGGAACATGTCCTTTGAGGCGTTGAGCAGCAGCATGATATAAAATGGTGCTGTCACCATCTTGTCGTCAATAATCCACCGTGGTACTCACACAACCTGCACAGAACTGGTCAGCACCCAACTTTTACATTTCTCGGGCCACCCTCACCATCTGACAAAAACATGTCGGTTAGTGCCTCAACCTTTCTTTTTCAGAATACTTTCAACCACATACACCCGGTGTGGATCATTTGTTACCCTCTGTGGTTCCTCCTTGTAACAGACGCCAACACCCTTTTCCCATCATATTCCATTAGCCTGTAAATAAATACATCCTCTTTAAGCTTCACACTTTAACTATAAATATATCATCATTAAAAGTCTGTTGATAACCCTAAGTAAAGAACCCTTTTAATTTTGAGACCCTAACATGATTGCCTTCTTTTAAAAGAGGCTTCTTTACACCTGTGGCGATCCGGTTCCCGTAAACAGTTTTCCACCCTTTAACAAATTATCTGTTGTTACATTTATTGGTGCCGTTTTGATAGTTCTGTGGTAAGTGGCATTATAAACATCTATAAAAGTCTGTAGAACACCTACGTATCGGTTAGTGTTATTGGCCGTGGAATATCTCCACATCTTAGGCTTTAAGGTTCTGTTAAAATGCTCTGTAACAGCTGCATATACCTCTGTGAGTAGTAGAAAATGTTGAACATTGTGCTGTTTTGGTAATTTCTGAAACGTTCTGTTTAAAAACTTTTTTCCAGCATCTGTTTATAGTTTTTGCGGGGTCGCCCTTTCCTGAAGATCGCTTTAAAGGCGGCGATGACAGTGTTCCCGCCTTTATCGAATAAGGCTTCTGCGTATGCATACTTGTATAATACATCTATGACTGCTAATATATATAGAGCACCATTATTATGCTTTGCTAAATCTTGAAGACTGATTATGTCCGCCTGCCATTGATACTCTACTTGAATGTTAACGATGGTAGGTCTTCTCTTAAAACGCTTCTGGGCGGGCTTATGGAGTGAATACACCTCTTCCCCAGATAACCATGTCTTCACCTGTGCTCTGTTTACCAGCTCACTTTCAAATAAAGCTCTTCTAAACAGTGCTTCAGCACCCACGAAGATACCAACATCACTTGTATCGTAACAAAGCTTCCTTAGTACGCCACCACCGGACACGTTATCAGCTGTTACAATCCATGAAATGAACGACAAACATTTTGTGTAAGGCTTGTTTTTTTAAAATAAAGAATATTAGCACAGCATAAACACGACATACTTTACAGTTTCTAGCTACCAGTCTTATGGGCAGCGTTGCTGGACAGTATGTTGACTTTTCACTACGCATACATAGTATGATACATGCTAAATACATAACTAGGGGCCATGCCACTACTCGGTTTCAGCGTCACAAGCTTTGCTATTTTTATAGATTTACACTGAACAGCCCTAGACACGACTTCCCTCTCACCCCTCCTATGAGTTTGTACTCTCAGGATACTGACAGCATTCATAAGTTCGTACAGTTCTATGCCTGACAATATGAAACCCTTATTTGTGAAATAATTATCGGTCAGAAGCTCCAAAGCTGTGCGTAACGCTATCATTGGCAAAAGTCTTAACTCCTGCGCACGTCCTTTCTACACGCTTCAGTATTCATGTGTTGTGGGAATCCATGCGTTGATACACCATCTGGTTATACATTCAGGAATATTGCACAGCATTGTAGCGGACGGCTCAGAAATGTTCAGATAATGCAGAGTTACAGGGTGTATTTCAGATATTCTTTCTTTAATCAGCACATATACCATTCTGGCAATGCATATGTATCCGGGGTGTAATTCATAGACAGCTTGCGCCGCAATATTCTGATTCTCATCCTAAAAGTGAGTAAGTATGTAACGATAAGTGACACAGTTATGACCCACTACCCTCAGACTCTAAATTTTGTTTTAAAACAGCCTTTGAGGGCTAAAGAACCGATTCTTCTATTTTTATAATAAATATCACACATTCGTCTTTCAATGACCCTTTCTATCAATCTCCTGTCAAAATAGGTGCACATCCCTTGCATACATTTGAGTTTTGTGCACGGCTCCCTCGTGCATTGTTCTCATTGAGCGATGTTGCCAAGACCTTAGTCATATCAGCGTGGACATTTTTCTTTTCCTCAAACAACCCCTACAACACCCTTAACAACTTATATACCTTGTGCGGGTCTAACCTGATACATTTGTGGCAAATTGTTCTTGCTGTGTGCGACTCGTACAGACACTCGGGAGCCTCCTGTTGTGGATCGTTAATTTTATGCCCAAAACAAAGGTTATAGTAGTACCGTTTAACACAGGTGTTCACAACAGTCGCCGCAAAAATTTTAACAGGCCATATGGCATCATAGGGGATGCGCAGAGTTTCCTTTTCAAAATCTGTGCTATTATAGGTACAAACACATTTCTTATGCGGCTCTTTGTACTGGCTTGTAATACTTTCAGACTGTTCGGAACAGCATAAGCAGTAAAAATTGACGTTGTTAAACTTTGGCGCTGGCCCCTCTATCGCATTTCTTTTTGCGGATGTTTTCTACAGTTCAAACAAAAAGAAAGACAAACTATTAGTTAAAGGTAAAATATCATCGTATCCACTTTGTGTCTATAGAGCTTTTTTTTTACTAACCTAGTCATTTTCGCTATACTCGGGGCTGCTCTAAAATATTGGGAGTCGCATAGGTCCATTGGTGCATAAGCAGTGTTGGAGCTTACACTCAGCGGCTGTACAGCGACTGCCTCAGGAGCAGGGTCCTCCTAATAGCCCAAATCTTCATAGACCAGCAAATTCAGGGTCCAATAGTTTCTTCATCATCTTCAGTGTCGATGAAGTTGATTCCAACATTTATTTTGACTTTCAAGGCTTCGCTACCGCTGTTGTCAGCCTTAGTTGGGGATATCGGTTGCGGTAAATCCTTGAGGCTGAGCTTTTCAAGTTGGTGGCAGAGGTCCTCATGAAATCCTGTAATGTCGGAAACCCCATCTTTAGGGGCAGCTGGCTGTTCATTCTCATCCATTATCAAAGGTGTTAGGGTACGATAATATCTGTTGATAGTGTTTTGGGCACCTGAGGAGGCCGCCTTTTTGGTTAGAGGATTGTAACTGTTCATAATGACCTGAAAATCTATTTCAGCTGTGGCTCGGGGTTTGACAAATGACTCTAGGAGTCTCCCTATATGTATTCTATGGTTCAAAAGGGCGTACTCCTCTACAACACAGAGCTTCACCAGCTCTCCTTGTTGGCTCCGATACATGGCATGACCATGTCACCATTTGACCAGCTCCCTTTTTGGATTAGTCAGCAGTGTGGAGGTTTGGAATTACATTTCCACTGCTCCTCCCTGTGAGGAGACACCCAGCAGCCACAAGGTCCTGACTGTCTGACATGTCCAGACTTGTCATATTAGGTGAAGAAACATGGCGCACACCAACAGGGACCCCATTTTATACAACCCTTAACTCCAACACTGTGGCTAGGACCCTGGCACATGACTATTACGTGATCACATGATGTCACAACCCACGTGACCCACCTAGGTCAGTTCTGGGGCAGGGTCTTAGGGGCACCGGAAGTCCTGGTAACGGAAGTGACATAATTTCCGGGGGCAGGACAACTATCACTTTCCAGTTTGATGAGGTAAGATATCCCTATATTCTAATGACATTCAGTAGTGTAGCCATTCAATATTCATCCTGATCCACCTTGCATTTCGACCAGTGGACTTTAAAAATGATAGCCAAAGAGAATTGTTACAAAACATCTACTTTTAGGTTGTGATGCAAGTAGCATTTTTCTACATATGGAAAGAATTACATAAAGGTAATGAGTAATAATCACTTTAGATGATTTCTTCTTTGTAGGAAAGACTCTTTTCCTTTTAGTAGCATAGGTTGCCTCATACCCACAGCTGATTCATTTCTGCTTGTTGGTAGCTCAGCCATCATTTCACAGGAACAGACATATTAGTTGAAGAAGAGACAAGATTTTGCTAGTAGTAAATGAAGCCTCACGTCTTTCTCTCTTTCACCAAGAAGGTGTACTTTAGATGTTCCCAGTTGCAATGTATGTGGGCACATTTAGAAAGAGGAAAAATAAGGAAAAATATATTTCTCCTTATTGATCCTATCTGGAAGGTCTAATATTTTGACATATTCTTGATAAAACTGGTAATGCACCAAATCACTTGAGTGGATGCATGGTAACACCCACACTCCATCCATGAAACACCTTCTCAGGGCAGAGCAGCTCCAGGCAGTAACTTGCATTGCCTTGTGTTACTCGAGATAAATCTGACTTAAGAAACAAGGGCAATGCAATCCTATAATAAATTTAGCCCTAAATGTATATACTTTACCCTAAACCCTTAAAATCTACCCATAAACCTATACCCTTATTCAATATAGCTTTAACCTTGTACCCATAACCCCTAACGTTTAAACCTTTCATTATCACACCAAAAAGATTAAACATTAAAGCTATATTCCGCAAAACTTTAAATCTAGATCCCAAACCCTTAATTCTATAACTACACCAAAACCAACTGGGGAACTAAAAGTAGTCCTGACACAAATGCACAAAGCTGGCTCCTCTACCTACCTCTGCTTACCGCCATGCTGTCTGCCGCCAACATACCGCCGCCACAGTGGTTTACCGCTACCCATATTATGACTCACACATAGAAATCCAGCACTATACAGACACACACACAAGTCTGCCAGCCCAAAGGTCAGTGATAAACTGGCGGTAGCACAACCCACACTGTTACATCAACAGAACTATGCCCACAGCATAATGACCCACGAATCACTGTGGCGGACATTCAACAGCGGTAAACCATTGGCGGTACATACCGCTGCGCTCAAAATACACAAACACACACAAAACGACACCACATTGGACAATTCAAACTACACACACCTGACACACATACACACACCACACCCACACACCCACAACACTATAAAACACCCACCCACACAATCCACAACCCCTTACAACTCAAATGGTTTGCCAACTGAGAGAGACAGACCACCAGCACCCACAGAACCAGAGCCACAAAACACCATCACCCATGCACCATCCACATACCTTACAGCACACACCCCACCACATCACCCCACACACCCTCACACACACCACACACACTACACCCATGACACCCCAGATTATCTGAGGAGGAGCTAAGAGTCATGGTGGAGGAAATCATTTGGGTGGAGCCACAACTATTCGGATCACAGGTGTAGCTGACTCCATTGCCAGGAAGATGGAGCTATGGCGGAGGATCGTGGACAGGGTCAATGCTGTGGGACAGCACCCAAGAACAAAGGATGACATCAGGAAGAGGTGGAACGACCTACGGGGGAAGGTACGTTCCGTGGTAGCAAGACACAGATAGCAGTACAGAGGACTGGCGGTGTACCCCTACCTTCTCCCCCACAACTAACAACATGGGAGGAGCAAGTCTTGGCAATACTGTATCCTGACGGCCTGGCAGGAGTAGCAAGAGGAATGGACTCTGGTAAGTCAAATCTTTATAACTTTCAACCCCCTACCTGCATGCCATCACAAACCCCCACCCTCACCCTCACTCCCATCACTCCACCACCTCCCACACACCTCACCATCACAACCCACCCTCTCCCACAACCAAGCCCTGCATGCAATAACAATGCATGGACACCCATCACAGACCTGCATGTACACCCATCACCAAAGCAGGCACACTTGAGGCAATCACCTAGCTCACCAAATCACCACTCACACAACGGTAAGCTGCCAGGGCAATAACAACCACAGAGGGCAACACACCCATACACAAGATGGCAAATGCAGAAACAATAACACTGCATTTAAATCCCCACAGGTCCCCCACACAAAGTCCCTGGAGAGGAGGTGCCAGCAACATCCAGCACGCCCCAGAAGAGGCCCACAGTGATGACAGCAGCTCTGCACGCCTGGATCAGGATGACCAACCTGGCCCATCAGGGACCTCCGGACAGTCGGTTACCGAGGCACAGTCACAGACAACCACAGAGCCTCCCCACTCAGGAAACACCAGCACAACACCCACCCAGCGGGCCCATACCATTGTCCCCAGGACATGTCAACCAGCAGTGTGTCCACCACTAGAGGGACCCCAGGCCACCCCACAAACACAGGACAATCAGGGACCTGGGGTTAGAGGCAATGGGCACGCGGTCCAGGGGACAGAGGCGAAGCTGGGAGGACTGTTGTGTGACAGGGGGAGAACAGGCCCAGGGAACCAACTTTCCACAAGGCACTCACCAAAATCCTGGGAGCATACCAACATTCCCAGGAGACGATGGGCCAGCTACTGGCCAAGTTGCAGGAGGCCCAGCGGCTGCAGGAGGGACAGGGAGGACCTGAGGGACATTCACACCACCCTGATCACCATAGCTGGGGTGCTGACAGACATGGCCAACACCATAAGGGAGGGATTGGCACACCAATGTGCCCCTGACAGTAGCCAAACCGATGAACTGCCTTCCACTTCTGCTGCCGCTAGTGGACAGGAGGCCCCGCCACAGGAACAACAGGCCATCAGCACCCCTCCCCCTGCAGAAGTAGAACCAGCCTGCAAACGGTCCCTGCAATCCAGGCAGAAGCCAGAGAATATTGCCAAGACCCCAGCCAGGAAATAAGACTCTCCTGAATGTCACCTTTGTGTCCCACTCTGTCACCCTGTCCACCTTGAACTGCCATTGCTCCCTATGCCCCTTTGGACAGTGCACCTGTGATACAAATAGACTGGAACTTTACCCTGGACTCTCCTCCACCACCACCCCTGCCCATTGCAATACCTCCTCCACTTATTAGCACATAAATAAACACCCTTGTAAAAAATACAAGTATGGTCTGTCAATTGATTGAACTATGTATTTGTTTAATAAGCTGTAAACATTGCAATGCAACTGCACAGTAATGTATACATAGGTATGACCTGTAGTTGGCTGCAGTCAACACACCAGGAGCCAGAGTGGGGCACAGATATCTGAAAATAGACATGCCAAAGGGTACAGTAAGTGGCCATAGTAGTGGGAAAATCAGCCTGCCAGTGACAATACCCAACACATAACTGTCAATGCAAGGTGACGTTACAGTGTCTTACTTGTGTGTCACTGGAAGTACTGTTGTATGATTGATGTTCTTTGTCCTCATCCTCTGCCTCCTCTTTGTCACTGTCCACAGGGTCCACTGCTGCCACACGCCCATCTCCAGCCTCATCCTCCTGCAGAAAAGGCACCTGGTTACGTAAGGCAAGGTTGTGCAACATACAACATGCCACGATGATCTGGCAGACCTTCTTGGGTGAGTGGTACAGGGAACCATCTGTTAGATGGAGGCATTGAAACCTGGCATTCAGGAAGCCGAATGTCCTCTCTATAATCCTTCTTGTTCGCCCATGTGCCTCATTGTAACATTCCTCTGCCGTTGTTCTGGGATTCCTCACTGGGGCCACTAGCCATGAGAGGTTGGGGTAACCAGGGTCACCTGAAAATATCGAGGGATACCTGTTAGACACACACTAACCCTTAGGGCCAACCCCAACTCCATACACCAACATATACTGGGTGGGAACCGTGGGCTCACTTATTAGCCACACCTGGTGCCTCTGGAGTTGAGCCATCACATATGGGATGCTGCTATTCCTCAGGATATAGGCATCATGCACAGAGCCAGGACACTTTGCTTTGACATGGGAGATGTACTGGTCCGCTAGGCACACTATCTGAACATTCATTGAGTGAAAGCTTTTTCGATTTCTGAACACCTTGTAATTTCTCCGGGGGAGGGGGAACAAAGGCTATGTGTGTACCATCAATTGCCCCAATAATGTTGGGGATATGTCCCATTGCATAGAAGTCAGCTTTCACTGTGGTCAAATCCTCCAGCTGGGGGAAAACAATGTAGCTGTGCATGTGTTTCATCATGGCAGACAAAACTCTTGTTAGCACTATTGAGTACATTTGCTGTGACATTCCTGCTGCCAAACCCACTGTCACTTGGAAAGAACCAGTTGCCAAGAAATGGAGCACAGATAGCACCTGCACAAGAGGGGGGATCCCAGAGGGATGACGGATAGCAGATATCACGTTTGGCTCGATTTGGGCACACAGCTCTTGTATTGTGGCCCTTTCAATTCTGTAGGTGAGTATAATGTGCCTGTCCTCAATTGTTGCCAAGTCCAACAGGGGTCTGTACATGGGGGGATGTCTCTATCTCCTATTCATCTGCAGCGGTTGCAATCTAGGGGGCAAAACGATGAGGATCTGGTCAGTATTCCACATTTCCAAATTGTGCACTGCATTGCATGTTGTGACTGAAACAGTATGTTGTTGGGTAGGCCCAAATGGTGCCTATGTGTACTGTGACGCAGTTAGGTGCCATGTCCTGCCCCCCCTGAAATGGCATCTGCCTGCCCTGTGTGGATAGACAGGTGGAAATGAGGTAATGCCGCTGACGTTGTGCGCCGGAGCGGGAGGCGGTTGAGTACCGCCATGCAACTCCTCATTGGTTTTCTATGGGCCCTATGGGTTACAGTGGCCAATGGTGATGTACGCCGGCGGTGACGGTATGCACCGCCGCGGACATGACCTCCATTTTCTATCTGTCCACTCATTTGTTACCTGACCTTCAACGGGAGAGGACCTACACTGCAAGTGCTGCTGTGACCTGTGTCTGGAACCGACCATGGCTCGAGTCACTGGGGAAAGGACCCCTACCTTTACCACTGCGGAGTTGGAGAGACTGGTGGATGGGGTCCTACCCCAGTACCGAAAGCTGTATGGGCCTCCAGACCAACAGGTGAGTACACTGTGAGCACGATGCATAGGGCATGAATGCATGGAGTGCTGTGTGTGAGGGCCTCGTGTAAGGGGGGGTGGAAGGGTCCTGGGCAGTGGGTTGCATGTATGGTGGGCAATGTCTGTGCATAAGGGGATTTGAGGGATATGGTGGGCCATGAGTGTAAGAGGCCGGAAGTATGGCTGATACCTTTTTCTATGTTTATTTTTCTGCAGGTCAGCGCCCATCAGAAAAAGGGTTCATGGCGTTCCATCGCCAAGGACGTGCAGTACCTGGGGTCTACGGCACACGGAGCACCCACAGTCAGAAACAGTGGGATGACCTGAGACACTGGGCATGGAAGACGGCAGAGGCCCAGCTGGGGATGGCTTCCCAACGAGGAAAGAGTACCCGTCGAACCCTGACCCCCCTGATTTTCCGCATCCTGTTAGGTGGCCTATCTGGAGCCGGATGGGGGCTTGAGGCCATCACAGCAGCCACAAGGGGCTGAGTAAAATTTCCAAATCTGCAAATTGCACGTGGTGGGGTGGTCTCCGGGTGGGGGATGTGGGCCTGTGGGTGCCCCTAGGCCAGGCAGGACATTGCATGGTAGGTCCCATGTTGGGCAAGGTTCTGATGTGAAAGTCCTCCTACCCAGCTACTAGGCCTCCACTTTTGGGCAGGGGTCTGTGGATCTCAGGTATGCTGCTTTTGGCCTAAGTATGCCTGTCCTAGGGCTGGTGACTAGCATTGTGACTTGTAGTGCATTGCATAGTGCGAAGGCCTGTTCCCTGTGTGAGTATGCTGGATACGCCAATGGTGGTGTTGGGGCAGCCATTGACAAAGTGTATCCTTTGTTTCCCCCCCTTTTTGTTTTGTCACCTTGTCCTTGTGTGCATTAGCATCATCTGGCGGAGGAGCAGAGGCACCGGTGACGGAGGGAGCTGCATCTCACATGGCCCAGGAAGCCGAATGCACCGACGGTGAGGGCACCAGTGGGACGGAGGGCGAGGCGAGCACCATGGCGAAGACAGGAGGGGACAGTTCTGACAGTGATATCTCCTCCGATGGAAGCTCCCTGGTGGTGGCAGGCACCTCTGTTCCCACCCCAACTACAGGTACAGTGGCCACTCCCGTACCAGCACCGCCCTCCCAGGAGCCCCTCAGCGTGTTTCCTGTGCCCGCTCACCCGGGAGGGTGGGCATCTCCTTCGCCCCAGGCACCTCAGGCCCTGCCCCAGTCAGCCCTGCTGCCCTGAGTGAGGAGGATATTGACCTCCTGAGATCCATCTCTGTTGGGCAGTCAACCATAGTAAATGCCATCCAGGGGCTGGCAGGCCATCTACAACAAACAAATGCATTTCTGGAGGGCATTCACTCTGTCCCAACAGAGATCAATCCAGGCTCTGGCCTCCTCCCTAATGGCAGCCATTGTCCCTGTCTCTAGCCTTCCCCCTCCAACTTCCTCTACCCAGTCCCATTCCCCTGAACCCAACCTATCCCAAGCACACATTCAGACCAGCATGCACCCAAGACAAAACACAGGAGTGGTCTCAGGCAAACACAAGCACCGCACATCATCCCACAGGCACTCACACAAACACCATCCAGAATCAGACACACCAACATCCACTGCCTCCACTGTGTCCCCCTCCTCGTCCTCCTCTTCCACCACCCTCCCAGTAGCGTCTCCACTCACAACTGCATGCACTACATCCTCATCCACTACCTCCATCACCATCACGCCTATCACTACATGCCCCTCACTGGCAATCACCACCCCCACATCCATGCGCACATCCCCTGGGTCCTCTCCCACTGTGTCTGTGCCCCCTCCTCCCAAAGTACACAAACGCAAGCACTCAGACACCCAACAACCATCCACCTCAAAACAGCATCCAGGCCATGCATGTGCACCCAAATACAGCAGACTGACATCTCCCACAACCACTCCCTCTTCCTCCACTCCCAGACCTTGACCCTCTTCCCAACCTAGTGTCCTTAAGAAGCTTTTCCTCTCCACCGTTGACCTCTTTCCTACCCCTCCCCCCCCATCTTTCACGTCGGGCCAGGATGGTCAGACCCCATGCTAGCACCTCAGCCACCCAGCCCACAGCCACAGTAGCGTCTGCAGCTACTGCAGGTGGGAGAGGCTCCAGGGAACCAGCCATAACCACTGACAGCGTGCCTGCACCAGCTGCCAAAGGGAAGGATAAGGAGGCACCACCAGCCGTGAGGGACAAGGGCAAGGAGGTACCACAAGCTGAGAAAGGCAACGGCAAGGGGCCTGGTGCAGGGACTGAATCAGAGCCCCCACCACCAACCATGGCGGTTCAGCTGTCCGATGCTTCAGTTGACGGGCTGGTGCCTCCCTCCACCACGGGCCTTCCCGACACCAGCACCGCCATCAGCACTGCCACCAGCACCATCACCAGGATCACTGCCTTCAGCAGTGCCAGCAGCAGCAGCCCCAGTGGGCAGCCGTCCGAGGCTGCAGGGGAAGGGCTGGAGCCTCCCCCCACCACGGGCATTCCCGCCACCAGCATCACTGCCTGCAGCAATGCCAGCAGCAGCAGCTCCAGTGGGCAGCCATCCGAGGCTGCAGGGGACGGGCTGGCGCCTCCCCACACCACGGGCATTCCCGCCACCAGCACCGCCACCAGCATCACTGCCTGCAGAAATGCCAGCAGCAGCAGCCCCAGTAGGCAGCCGTCCGAGGCTGCAGGGGATGGGCTGGAGCCTCCCCCCACCACGGGCATTCTCGACACCAGCACCGCCACCAGCATCACTGCCTGCAGCAGTGCCAGCAGCAGCAGCCCATGTGGGCAGCTATCTGAGGCTGCAGGGTAAGGGCTGGAGCCTCCCCCCACCACGGGCATTCCCGCCACGAGCACCGCCACCAGCATTACTGCCTGCAGCAATGCCAGCAGCAGCAGCCCCAGTGGGCAGCCGTCCGAGGCTGAAAGGGATGGGCTGGAGCCTCCCCCCACCACTGGCATCCCCGACACCAGCCCTGCGACTGCCACCAATGAGCAGCCGTCACCACCGGCGGGCAGTGTGTAGTCCTGCCTCCGTGGACTGTAGTGCGTCCTGGCCCATGCAAATCCTGTGGGTGTGACACCCAGGTGAGAGACTGTTATCTTGAACTCCCCATGTGCTGCATCACAGCGCACAAAGCCCCCTCAGAACCAGTGGAAGAAGGCATCCACTCACCCCCTCCTTATCAGGATGAAGCACACTGGGCACCCCCCCCCCCCCAGAACCTGTGGAAGAAGCCATCCACTCACCCCATCCTTGCCAGGATGAAGCACACTGGGCACCCCCCCCCCCCCAGAACCTGTGGAAGAAGCCATCCACTCACCCCCTCATTGCCAGGATGAAGCACACTGGGCACTATGCCCCCTATAGAACCAGTGGAGAAGCCATCCACTTGCGAGACTGTGGCCTGGCACCCCCCAGGACCAAGCAGTGGGCAGACCACCCACTTTAGAGACTGTGGCCTTGTACTCCCCAGGACCAAGCAGTGGCCAGACCACCCACTTGAGAGACTGTGACTTTGCACTCCCCAGGACATTGCACAGGGCATGTTGCCCCCTCCAGGACCAGTGGTGTTGTTCCATCTTAGGGCTGCGGTGGCCCCCCATTCTACGTCTCCCTGAGGTGCCTGGGTATTTTTGACCTGATGCCCCTGCAGTGTTCTCTCCGTGTTGTGGCAGGAGTAAAGTGGGGCCTTGGCCTATGTGATGTGGCCCTGTGGCCCACGGACATTGTGGACTGGGCGTTGTCCCACCATTTGTATATATGTATATACTGTTTTGATTTTGAAGGACGTATTTCTAGTATTTTATCTTATTACACTCACTTTAATAAATTCCTTTTGTCGTTGCATAATTCCTGAGGGTTACGGGGTGGATATGTAATGTTACTGCATCTGTTTGTGTGTATGGTGTTGCGGGTTGGGGTGTTGCGTGTTGCGTGTGTGTGTCCCTCTGTTTTCCCCCCCTCCCATATGTGCTAGGCGGCAGTACTCACCATGGTCGTCTTCGCCGGCGTTGGTATTCATGGTGAAGAAGGAGATAGACAAGCATGGGTAACACCTGCGACTCGGGCTCCATGGCAGCGTGGTTCTTCCTTAAATGTACAGGGGTAAGTCGTTTCTGTTCTGTGCACTGTTTCCGCGGTGCTTTTGATGTCGTTGGTACCGCCCCGGAAAAGGTGGCGGATAGGCCTGTTGTAATAGCGTGGGTGGTACATTGTCTTATGCCTGGCTGTTGGCGGTTACCGCCGTGGTGCTTGTTGCTACCGCCGTGGCGGTCGTGTGTTAAAGTGGCTGTCTGTGTGAGTGGTTTCCGCCGTGGTCAGAATTCCATTTTTTTTACCGCCGGCCTGTTGGCGGTATTACCGCCGCTTTATCACCGACCCCCAGGGTGGTAATGAGGGCCTTAGTCTCTAGCCTCATATGTTTTTCCCTGTACCCTTTATCCCTAACTCTTTGATCTTTTTAATAATCTGTGCCCTACAATATATTTTCAGAACAAACATTTTGGGTAGTGTTTCTTTTTGAAAGTATTTATTTTGAGGACTACTTACTTTCAAAGTTTTAAAGCATTATTGTCTTGAAAACTGAAGTGTGACAGACACAAAGACACTGATTACAAATATTATTGATTTTCTCCACAGTGGGAGTTACCAGACCAATTGGAATAAAAACATGGGGGAATCAGCATCATTATATCATGGTATATCATGGTATCTATCTATCTATCTATCTATCTATCTATCTATCTATCTATCTATCTATCTAGCTGTCTATCTATCTATCTATTTATATATATTGTGCTTACACTATGTATTAACTCCTTATGTGAAGCCATCCAAAGTAGCAAACTTTATTTGTTTACCACATTACATTGGTGCAGAATAATTTCATTTCAATTCCCAGACTGGAATTACTATTACTGAGAGTCTGAGGGTGTGAAAATAACAGGCATTACAAGTTTTTGGGAGCAGTCACCATAAGGTAGTTATAGTTAGGACCATGTTTCCAAAGAAAAAACATTTATTGACTTGCCTATATTTTTGACACCATTTGACGAATCTTCACAATTTTTTTTCCCAAAAAGTGTTCCATGATTCTTGTTGTGCACGGAAGGTTTTGGAGTAATATGTCAAGCGGGAGCTGAAAAAAAGGGGGGTAAAAAAACAAAGAAATTCAGGGGGGGGTAAAAAAATACAAAGGTTACATGGACGTTATAGTTAGGTTCTGAAATTACTCATACAAAAACCATAGAAATTTAGCAGTTCTAGCCAGAGTTCTTGCCATACACAGCTAATTACTCCACATATTATATCATTGGTGACATCTTCTGCGCCATCTTTGATATTATCACTGCAACATTTGCAATCAAATGATTGATAAGAAAACTGTACATGGCAAGGGCGCAAGTTAGAGTTAGCTTAAGGCGCGAGTGATAGTCACTTGAAATAACTCTAACTATAACTGCTGAATCTCTATAGCTTTGTATCAGTAAATTCAGAACCTAACTATAACGCCCCTGTAATGTTTTTTTCAGCTAATATATATATATATATATATATATATATATATATATATATGTATAGTTAGACATTATAGTTAGGAACTAGAATTGAAGAAAGCATAGAAATTCATTAAAAAACAAAGATTTCTCTCCATGCTCTGCTAGTTACCCCAGATAAAACAGTACTTATGACATCTTCCATGACATCACTGATAATATCTAGGGGTGTGCGAAGATTTCCACTCCCCTGGCAGAGTTTGGAGACGTTTGCCCACTCCATGCTCCCGGAGCTGGGGGGTTGGGGGGTTTAATAAAAAAAAGCCCTGGGGAGGTGGTGGTCCCCAGGGCAGTGGGGGCCGGGTGGCTAAGCATGTGTTAATTACTTAAAGCCCTGTGGAGGTGGTGGTCCCTGGGGCTGAGGGGGAGGCCGTCGGGCCTCACCTACTTACAAAAGCATTTTACCCTGGGGAGTTGGGGGTCCGAGGGGCGAGGGGGCAACGTGGCCCTTTCGCCCATTTTACAAAATCACCCCAGGGAGGTGGTGGTCTTATTAAAGACCAAGGAGGGGGGTACACTATTAAGCCCCAATTGCCCCCAGCACCTGGCTCACCTGGGGCAAAAAAAAAAGAAACAGTGGGAGACCCCCTTTTTAAAAAAAATAAATCTCTGAAAAATCTGGAGATCCATCCACAGATTTTTCTGATTTTTTGTTTAAGTGCTTTTTAGCTATGGTGTGGTCTCTCATGGATCCCAGCACCAGGGTTGAGGGCTCAGGTTAACTCTAGCCTGCCCCCTTTTCTTTTTATGGGCATTTTTTCCTGAGACTTGGCTGAAGCCAAGTCACAAGATGGCTACCAACACTTCCTTGGTGAATTGACAGCCAATCAGATATCAGCATGGGGATAGTTTGATTCGTGGAGAAATCTTGTCCCTAAAAATCTTTTTTTTTGCCTTAAATTACTCCAAAACTACTGAATGGATTTGCACCAAACAACAAAATGTGTAATCTGCGAAATAGAATATAGCCTTTTGCCGAATTTGGTTTAATTCTGTTCAGTGGTTCAGGCTGTGTGCATGTCTAAAAGTCCTATGGAAAAATAAATCAGTAAAACGTGTTTTGGGACCCCCTCTTTCTTGGTCCCTACTTGATGAATCAACATGAAACTTTCAAGACAGCAGCTGAACAGAGCAAAGTATATGTTTTGAAAAATTTGTGAAGATTTGCCAAGCGCCACCAAAGTTATTGGCAAAACAAAAGATTCTCCATCTATGGAAAGTAGGTCCTAACTATAACTACCTATTGACGACCACCACTAGGTAATAAACATATTTATATGCATACATTGCTTAGTGGCGGTCACATTTATTTTTGACTTGCCTATATCTTTTGCACCATTTGACAAATCTTCACACAATTTTCCAAAAAAAAGTGTTGCACTAATTCTAGTTGTGCACAAAAAGTTTCAGGGTGATCCGTGAAGTGGGGGCCGAGAAAAAGGGGAGGGCAAAAAAGTTGCATTTCCCATGTTAATTCCCATTGGACCTTTAGACACGTCTACAGCCCAAACCACTGGATGGAATGACACCAAATGTGTCCGAAAGCTAGCTTTCAGTACGCAGATTGATCTTTTTCTTATTTGATGCAAATCTGTTCAATAGTTTTTGAGAAATTTAGGTAAATACAAATTTGTGTATCTCTGGCCACAACTATTCGCGAAAAAATGACACGCTCGTTCAGGTAAATGCATAGCTCCAATTAGCTGCCAATAATTCAACCAGGAGGTTTTGGCAGCCATCCTGGGACTCTGCTTCATCCGAGTACCGGAAAAAAAAAAAAAAAGAAGAAAAGGGGGCATGGTACAGATACCCTGACCCCTTACCTCCACAGAGCATAAACGCATTTAAAAAAAAAAAATTGCTGTGAAATCGAGATATTCACTAGTTTGCAGCAAAATTATTTTTAAAAACATTTGCTGGCTCCTGGTTTGTTTACTGATAAGCCCTCAGATGGGCCATTTATATTTTTGAATGTGGGTGGGCCTCATAGCCCCCTCGCAGCCCTGGGGACCCCCACCTTCCCAGGGCGATTTTTGTCATTTATGCTGAGGGCTCGTGGCCCCGTGTCCCAGGGAGCACCTCCTCCCTTGGGCTATGTGCAAATTGGAGGGGGGCCGTGTGGTCCCCCTCGTGGAGCCACTGATAGCCCTGGGGACCACCATCCCCAGAGCCAGCTCCTATTATGTCCTGGGGTTCCCACACCCGGGACATAGTTGTTTGCTGTGGCTTGGCTGCAGCTTTGAAGCTGCAGCAAAGTCACAGCAAACACTCCACTTTTTGACAGCGGGATCTGTCAAGCAGGTCCCACTGTCAAAAAGCAGAACTTTCATCCCTGTTACCTGCATGCAGATATGTGTGCAGGGAACAGAGATAAAAGTCTGGCTTCAGCAACTAGCTGTTAAAAGCAGCTCCTTGGTTGCTGAAGCAATGGGACCGCAGGGGAGGCCTTGAGGTTTTCCCCGCTGTCCACATAGCCGGTAATGGGCAAATTTTAAAATATAAAAAAATTTAGGGACCATGGTGGAGTCTTTGAGGGTCCATAAAGGGCTAAAAAAAATAAGTTAAACAAAAAGCACAAAAACACAATAGCTCATTGTGAAGATCACAGACCTCCACACTGAGTGTTGAGGGTTCGAGTTCAGCTGGACTCCTTTCTTTCTTTTATTTTTTTTGTAAAGTAAAAATATTTAAGGCTCATATGAAAGCTCATCTTACTTTTTTAAATGACAAATACATTTTTCTTTTTAAATTTTGCAGAAATATCTAATTCTAAGTATATCATACATCAAAGACTACAAAAGTCTCTAGCTTCTCCCTCTCACTGTCTTTCTCTCTCTCTCTTTCAATCTCTTTCCCCTACTCAGACACTTCCGCATCCATTCACAGACCCACTCAGACACTCACGCACCAACTCACAGACTCACTCCGACCCTCATGCACCCACTCACAGCCCCAGCGAGACCCTCATGCACCCACTCGCAGACCCACTCAGACAGTTAAGCACCCACTCGCAGACCCACTCAGACTCTTACACTCCCACTCACAGACCCACTGATAATGTCATGCACCCACTCACAGACCCAAGCACACACTACACACCCACTAAAACATTGATGTACGCACTCAAACACCTAGACAGACACTCTCACAGCCACTGTCATCCCCAGATACACCCTCCCACACCTATTCTGACACCAAGAGAGGCAGCGGCCAAGTTCCTCAGAGCACGGCAAAAGAGTCATGCACAGCATGGAGTTAGATGGTTATGGAGTTTGGCCGCAGATACAGGTTGCAGGCCAGGTCTTGCGGGCAAGCTCCACTGCACACAGACAAGGGCCCTGCACAGTAAAAGGTTGGGTAATTATTGGGGGCTGGCTTCAGGGCCTGGCCTGGCCAACTGCTGCCACACATGGATGAAGGCTGTGCATGGCGGTGGTTGGATTAACGTATAGTAATGAAAATAACTATATTTTTAAAAAACATAGAAATTCACTAGCGAAAACAAAGATTAGAGGGACATTATAGTTAGGAAATAGAATTTTAAAAAACAGAGAAGAAATTCACTTTAAAAAAAAGGTTATGGGGACGTTATAGTTAGGTTCTGAATTTATCATACAAAACCATAGACATTCAGCGGTTACAGTTAGATTTCTTTCAAGTAACTAAAACCCGCGTCCTAAGGTAACTATAACTTGCGCTCCACTATGCACAGTTGTCTCATCAATAATTTTATTGCAAGTATTGCAGTGAGAATATGAAAGATGGCATAGAATATGCCATCAATGATATAATATGTGGATTCATTCACTTTTTCAGTGAATATATATATATATATATATATACTGAAAAAACAACGTCCCTACAACCTTTGTCCCTGTCATCCCAAAACTTTCCATGCGCAACAAGAATCACTGCAACACTTTTGTGGGGAAAATTTTGTGAAGATTCGTCAAACAATGCCAAAGACATAGGCAAGCTTTTGCAGACTCCGCATCACCACATCACATATCTCCACTGCCTCCATTCAATAAATAAAGGACAGGCACTCCGTGTTTGCAGTGCAAATATCGAATTTAATGCATTTGGTAAAAAATTATTAGCACAATGAAAAACGCATTTCGACAAACTCGTTGCGTTTGTCAACTTTCTCGTTTCCATTTTGCCATGCCCTTTAACCCCTCCCATGACCTGCATTAAAACACCCAGTGATTTTAAAACTTGACTATTTTGCAATCAGGCTGGAACATAATCCATTATGGCATAAATAGTATATGCTCATAACTCTAGACTCCAAAAATGTTTCACGCATGACATTTTTAAAGACCACCCCATCACAACATTACATACCAACTATGACCTATTAAAAAATAAATCACCAGTCATAAAGACATTGTTTTCTCACAACGGTACAGGTTAAGAAACATATCATATCCCATACATTGACATCATATCTTGTCATCATTCACTGATTCATAAAATACATTTCCCTTTCTTGCATTTACAACCTGGAAAACCATTTTTTATTTCTATCATATTCCTGTTAATCACCTGGTAAATCACAGTTTACTCTAGCTTTATTATATAACAGTACCATAAGTGCCTTTTCTAACAATCAATATGACTTACCCTGTACACAATTGAACCCAAGTAGGTAAAATCATACCACTGCCTATCAATCTAGATGGGAATGATATAATAACTCGTCCACCTTCTTTTTTACTGTTCCAGCCCTGCAAAAACGAAATTGAAAACCAATTAAAAACAAGATCACATTTTTTAAATTATACCACTCTAAACTGAGAACCATTTTTCAAAAAATCTACATGTAATTCCTCACTACTGCTCAGGCCATTCGGGGCCGTATTTATACTTTTTGACGCAAAACTGCGCTAACGCAGTTTTGCGTCAAAAAAATTAGCGCCGGCTAACGCCATTCTGAAGCGCCATGCGGGCGCCGTATTTATTGAATGGCGTTAGCCGGCGCTAGCAGACCGGCGCTGCCTGGTGTGCGTGGAAAAAAACCACGTACACCAGACAGCGCCGGCGTAGGGGGAAAATGGCGTATGGGCGTCTTAAAATGGGGCAAGTCAGGTTGCGTCGAAAAAATCGTCGTAACCCGACTTGCGCCATTTTTTTTCGACGCCCATCCCCCATCAACATGACTCCTATCATTGTAAAGATAGGAGTCATGCCCCCTTGCCCAATGGCCATGCCCAGGGGACTTATGTCCCCTGGGCATGGTCATTGGGCATAGTGGCATGTAGGGGGGCACAAATCAGGCCCCCCTATGCCACAAAAAATAAAAAATAAAATACTTACCTGAACTTACCTTAATGTCCATGGGATGGGTCCCTCCGTCCTTGGGTGTCCTCCTGGGGTGAGCAAGGGTGGCAGGGGGGGTCCCTGGGGGCAGGGGAGGGCACTCTGGGCTCATTTTGAGCCCACTTGTCCCTTAACGCCATCCCTGACCCAGGCGTTAAAAAGCGGCGCAAATGCGCCGTTTTTGGCCACGCCCACTCCCGGGCGTCTCTTTTGCCCGGGAGTATAAATACCACGTAAAGGCCTGGGAGTCATTTTTTAAGACGGGAACGCCTCCCTTGCATATCATTAACGCAAGGAAGGGGTTCACGCAAAAAAATGACGCACACTCCGGGCACTTTGGCGCCCGAAGCGTCTAACGCTAGAGTATAAATATGGCGTTAGTTGGCGTTAGTTCTGCGTCGAATTTGCGTCGAAAAAAACGACGCAAATTCGGCGCAACCAGAGTATAAATATGGCCCTCGGTTCTTTACTGTCAAAAGCAATAATGTATTTTGACTCCAAAATATGCAATTTTTTTCCCCTTCCATTATCTTAAAAATGTCATTAATTACACTGTCTTTCACCTCATTCAGCCTTCCTGCATACATTCCTTTCACGTCTCGCTACAGGATACGTTGCATCTTCATTTTGTATGGCTCATTAGTGCTGTAATTTTTTTTTGTGAACTTGCAAATTAGTACTTCCCACATACAGTTTGGGACGGTTGCTCTTCAAGATGTAAACAACAAACTCACTTTTGCAATTATAATATTTCTTGAACTTATGTTTCACTTGTCCTTCAACCTCTACTTTGGTAATACTGTCCCCATTCTTAAATGCCTTACACTTAATGCATTTCACAAAACCTTCTGTTTGTTGTAACGTGTGTTATTCTTGGTGTCCATTCTCACATCACTTCTCACTATCACATCACTCATAGACTTCGCTCCCCCGAACGTTATCAATGTACAATTGGGTATTTCATCTCTTATCACTGTATCATTCCTTAACATGTACCAATGCTTTTTTTAAATAGCTCTCATTTTTTGATGTGCTGTGCAGAAAGTGGTAATAAACCTTTGGTGTGGTTTCATAATAACCGTAGGGCCAGATTCACAAAGGTAAACTTACACTTTGGTCTAATTTCAGACCAAGAGTGTAAGTTTACCACGTTTTGGTATTCACAAAGGTAAGGTAAGGGTAGTAACTTTACGTCTGCACTTGGGGCAGATCATGCGCATTCGAGGTGGATCATCTGCACTAGGGGCAGATCATCCACACTCGGGTTAGATCGTCTTGAGCTGAAACTCCTCAGCCCACACCCAATCCCAGCATTGCTGCATACATAAAAGCAAAGCTGACCCAAAAAAAATCTTTCAGACCTTCCAACATGTTGCTGAATGTGTTTGTTGGTTTGCTACTTGTTATGCAACAGGATCATTTGAGGAGAAGGAGGAGGAGGAGAGGGAGAGAAGAGAAGATCTTTAGAGAAAGGATACACCTCTTTGGGATGTCCAGCAAAGATGTCCCTGCCAATACTGTTTTCCCCCTGATGTCATCTTGGAGATGGTTTGTGAGTGGGAGCAGGATCAGTGACCTGCCGCTCCCACGCCATCACAGTCTATGTCAAGATCGTAGCAGCTCTCCATTTCTTTGCTGTGGGGGTCACAGGTGAACTTGTGGACATCTCCCAGGCAACCCAGTCCCTGCATCAGGTACTGAGCTGCATCAATAGGAATGCCCATCACACATATGAATGCCCCATACACTGGCCAGAAGGCAAAGGGTATCTAGGGATTTCCTCCTCATTTCCAGCTTCCCATGTGTGCTGGGTGCAATTGATTGCACACATGTGGCTCTCCAGCCACTTCGCTACAGTGCACACATCTTCTGCAGCAGACACTGCTGGCACTCCATCAATATGCAGGGTGTCTGTGATGCCAGTGGTAGCTTCATTGATGTGCTTGCAGTTTCCCTGGCAGTCCCCATGACAGCTATGTATTCCTCAGGTCACCTCTTGCCCGGTGGAAGACAGCTGGAGAATCTGGTAACATGTGGCTACTGGGTCAGTACCAAGCACCACACAAGTATGAGATGGATAATTGTGTCTCTACATGTGCACAAACAGACAGAACTGATCGTCATCCCACATTCATACCCCAAACAGATACAGCATGTACCACTTCATACAGCATGTACTATACAGATGCATGAGGGACCTTTTTCAAATATCACTCCTTTTCCTTCCTCAGGTGATGCTGCAAATACACTCTCCCCTCATCTCCTCACACCATGCAGACATGCAACCACTTTACCTCAGGAGAGGTACAATAGGGCACACAGACGCACACAAGCCATCATTGAACACAGTTTTAGGCTCATGAAGTCAAGATTCAGATGTCTTGACCATAATGGGGGTGCTGCTGTACTCCACTCAAGTTGTGTGCAAGATTATAATAGCATGTTGTGTCTTGCACAACATAGCATTAAATCATGGCTTACACATACCTCTGGACCCTCAGCTAGGTCTGAATCCGGGCAACCGGGCCATTGTACAAAGCAGAGGGCAGGGTATGCAGATGCGTGACAAGCTAGTTGACACTTATTTCACCTGAGCAACATGTTGTGTCATGGCCTTCAAGTGGTGTGCAGTCTGTTGCCAATGATGACTGATGGACATTTAACACTCTGTCCACATATGCCACAGTGAGACTACTTTGCAACTCATATATGATATCTCTATACAACAGCTGTCCCCAGGAGTCAAAAGATTGTCTGTGCATGTCATCGTGTGCACATGTCATGGACTAGCAGGTCAAACCTAACTTGAGGCCTCATTGACTCTGAGAATCAAAGCTCAGCATGTGTGAGACTTCCCTAAAAGAGGCCCCTGCTTCAGAAAAGGCATTGCCCATTGGTGTGAAGGTGCTACATCAGAGGGTGTGTCCCTGTAACCAAGGTAGATTTTTGTGCCATGAGATATGCAGTGTAGTAATTATAAACCACATGCAATGATTGAGGGGCCACTGCCAGTAGTGCATAGGTCGTGGGCATGTCCTGACTGGCCAGGGGGGTAATGGGCTTTTGTCAAGGGCACTGTGGGGAGGAGGCAGGTCTCATTATGGTGTTTTGTTTCAGAACTGGCATGCCAATATGTGCAACTACTTAAAAATCGGCAATCCTGCATGATCCACACACTTGAACTTAGAGTTTCTGTAGTGGTGCTGGTGAACAAACCAGTCAGTGCTGCAGTGGCTTCCCAGTCTTACACTGTGCCTCTGGCCCTTGGTATACTTGGTACTATGGTGGTCATTATGAACATAGCAGTAAACACCGCACCGCGGTGGTGGCGGTAACTACCACCAACAGGCTGGCAGTCCAAACCGCCAAATAATGAAGCACATGAGAAACAAGTAGCGCTCTATCCACACACCACCATTTTTGTAGTCCCGACGACGACTGGGGAGGCCTGCCTCAGGCCGGCGGGAAGGCTCTAACTGCCCACCAAATAATGAAACACCACACCGCCATCAGTTCCTGGGCAAGAACCACCACCAGGCAAAGCGTGGCGGAAACAAACAATATAAAAGCAAACACTAACCGGATGTACACAGAACACGCAGACTCAGATATGGAGCAAGAGTTGGAAATAATGCCAGTGCTTCTCCTTGCCATATTCCTCCAGGACCGTGACCGAGTACGAAGACGACGATGCAGCCTAGTACACATGGGAATAAAGGGCACAGTGATACACCCAGCCACCCCACAACGCACTCCCAACCCTTCCCACCATCCCAAGCCATACATACCATAACAAGATGTACTTACCAGACACAAGCCAACAAATACCTGCACCAGTGAACACACCTGTGCACACCACACCCCCATACTGAAACGCTGAACAACGTCACAATATCTGCCAACAGCACTGCTGGCCAATTACATTTTATTTGAATAAACAAAAGTAATTTCCACATAAGGCCATTGGCCAGTCCATCGTAAACTGCCTGAAGGGCAAATATAGCTCAACTTGACTCCCACGTGTGCAAAGGGAACTCCACTAGAAAGGGGCATCAATGGGGCAGCCAGGCACCTCAGGGTCCAGGGCAGGGGTGGCAGGGGTGAGGACTTAGGTCTGGATATGGGTGTCTTTGGCTTACGTTTGGGTGGTGGAGGGGGTTTGGGCTTGCCCTTGGAAGGAGGGGGAGTGGGCCTGGACTGGGAGGGTGGCAGAGGGAACTGGGGCAACACAGGGCTTCTTCCTCCCTGGGGAGTGGGCATGGGAATAGGAAGGGCAGACTGAGGCGGATTTAGACGAGGAAGGAGTGGACTGGGCAAGCACATGGGAACATTTAGGGGACAAGATGGGGTGGACCAGTGGGTTCAAACAGGTCAACACAGGAGAGGAAAAGCTTCTTAGGTGCAGTTGGGTAGAGTTTTGAAGCAGGTCTCTGAGTGGAGGTTGAGGGAGTGCTCGTACCAGGTGTAGGTGTACAGGACACGGATGCAGGTGCCGGTATAGTATGCTTATGTGCGGTGGATGTGTGGGTGTGGATGTGTGTGAACGAGTGTTTTGGGAGGAGGGGGTGGACACAGTGGGAGAAGACAGGCAACCAGTATAGATGAATGTTATCTGGGTGTCTGCAGGTCTGGTGAGTGTGCTGCAAGTGTCTGTAAATGTAGTTGTGGTGAGTGCATGTGTGGTGTCTGGGGTGCATGTCTGGATGTCAGATGTTGTGGTGACTGCATGAATGGGGCAGCAGCAGTGAATGAGGGTGCAGTGTGTGTCGATGTGCATGGTGAGGTGACAGACAGGGTGACAGGGGAGGTTGATACACTGGAGGAAGTGGATGTTGTTGAGTGTGCTTTGGTACATTGGGTGTGTGCCTGCCTGTGCTGGGAAGTGTGGTGCTTGTGTTTCTCAGTCTGCTTCTCATGTGTTGATCTGTGTGCATGGCTGTCTGTATGTGTGCTTGGGATGGGTTATGGGAGTGGGGTGCTGGAAGGGATAGAGGAGGGAGGAGGGACTGAAAGACCATGGACACTGGCTGCGTCAAAGAGGAGGCCAGAGCCTGGAAAAATCTCTGTAGGCCAGGAATGGCACTGTGAATGCCTTCCAGGTATGCATTGCATAGCTGCATCTGGGATGCCAGCCCCTGGAGATGGTCCTTAGGAGGTCAATAGCCTCCTCCTTGAGGGCAGCAGGGCTGACTGGGGAAGGGGATGAGGTGCCTGGGGCGAAGGAGACGCCCACCCTTCTGGGTGAGCAGGCACTGGCAACTCAGTGGGGAGCAACTGGGAGGGCGGTGATGGTATGGAGGTGGCGGGAATTGATAAAAAAAGAGTGGTCCCAGTAGGGTCTGCCACCACCAGGTAGCTGCCATCGGAGGAGGTATCAGAGTCACCACCTCCAGTGGTAGTTGCCTCCCCCGTGGTACTCCCCTCGCCCTCCAACCCACTGGTCCCCTTGGCATCGGTTGACTCTGCCTCTTGGAACCGTGGGCTGCTGCAACCCTACTCACCAGTGCCTCAGCTCCCTCGCCAGGTGATGCTAATGTACATAGGGACACAACAGCACAGGGGTGGGGAAACAAAACAAGAAAGAAGTATGTAAAATCCTGAAAGTATGTACATTTTGGGTCACAGACACTCCCACCCAGGCTAGGCACGAACCTTCAGCAGACACAATAAACATTATGAACGGGCCCCTGACTAGTAGGCATGACCCCAGAATACACCACGTAACCCCCATGAAACACGGCTCTGATACTCTGTGTGAAGTACACACATGAAAAACCATGCCAAGCCAATGCACTTTCAAGTCCCTAAGGCCAAAATAAATACCGGATGAAAAATAGGGGACCCCTCATAGGCCTACAGACCCTGCCAAAACTAGCTATGACACTATCCCAAGGATGTGGATGGGGGCAGTACTGCAGGGACACACCCGTCTTGGTGCCTAGCACTACAATGTGTGCCTCCCACAGCACCCAAATACACCAACCAAAGTGGTATCACAGCAGTGTTGGTACTCACACCATTGTGGCTGCTGTGCTGCTTTCAGGTGCCCATCCAAAACCGGATAGGCCACTTCAAGAATGAGGGCCATTAGGGGTGTCAGCATCCGACGGGCACCCCTTCCTTGTTGGGAGGCCTTCCCCAGCTGGGCCTCTCCGGTCTTCCTGGCCCAGCGCCTCAGGTCCTCCCATTGTTTCCTGCAGTGGGTGCTCCGCCGGTCGTAGACCCTCATGGTCCTCACTTCCTTGGCGATGGCTTGCCATAGGCCTTTCTTTTGATGAGCGCTGACCTGCATGGGACACACAGAGCAAAGAAATAGACGTCAGTGTGTGTGCCCCGTACACAAATGCCATGCATTTACATACCGACATGGCCCATGTTGACATGCATATGAACAAATTAGAGGCAGAAATAGCCAGACAACCTATGGCTGGGCAGTCACACATCGAACACATGCATACAGGCATATGCCAAAAACACACACATCTAAGGATGACAGATGACAGCTCACCTGTTCCTCTGGTCGCCCATACAACTTCGCCCACAGGGGAAGGACCCCGTCCACCAGCGTTTCCAGCTCCTCCGCAGTGAAGGCCAGGGCCCGTTCCCCCATTGACACGCACCATCTCAGGTACCAGAGTCAGGACACAGCAGCACACACAGTGGAGTACTACCCTTCATGTGATGCAGATGTCAACGATCAAAGGTCTGACAAAATGGCGGTAGATACTGCGGCGGTGTGCACCGTCACCGCCGGCGGAGATCAGGATTTGCCCAGGTTCCCCATTGATAACCATGTAATCCAATGATCAGGTGCACGGCGGTGAACACCGCCTTCCACCATGATGACTTCCACCAGCAGAATGAAGTCACTTCTCTCCCACTCGTCGATTATTGACATACACATGAAGTCGCAGTTGGAAGGGTGTATACAATGTGATGCCATTATGACAGAGAAACCTCAGCACATATCATACTGATGGTGTACCTCATTCTTTCTGTTTTTGAGTGTTACCTATGTGACACATTTTGAAAGGTACAGACCCTTGTGGCGAGGGAGGGCCCCATCTGTATACACACCCCTGGTATATCTGTCCACTATGGAGGAACGTCACATCATTATCACCTACTGACTAAATAGAGCTACAGTCCATGACCTCTGTGCATTAATGGATCCTGTTCTGAAGCCGGCCAATTGGAATCAGCATGCCATCCCTACAACTGTGCAAGTGCTATCTGTGCTCCATTTGTTGGCCACAGGCTCATTTCAGGTGAAAGTGGGCATGGCTGTAGGGGTTTCACAGCCAATATTCAGCCACATCCTGTCCAATTTCCTGGATGCATTCGTCAACACTTGCAAACTTATGTCCAGTTTCCCTAAAGGGCTGAACTCACCACCATCAAATCAGGATTCTATGCCTTCACTAATATCCCCCATGTGATAGGTGCCATTGATGGTACCCACATAGCTCTCTTACCCCCAAGAGTGAATGAACAGGTGCATCGGAATCGTAAGAACTATCACTCCATGAATGTACAATTGGTGTGTACACCTGATCAGTACATATCACATGTCAATGCCAGGTTCCCAGGACCAGTCCACGATTCATTTGTCCTGAGAAACAGCAGTGTGCCACCCATGATGGGACAACTACAGGGGGACAGAGCTTGGCTTATAGGTGAGTGTGTATGACACTGGATCAGTTACATAGCTGACAGCCAGGCTGTATGCAAGTAAAGGCATTATTTTCAAGTCCTCTTTCGCCCACTTTTGCAGGTGATTCTGGCTACCCCAACTTACAATGGTTCCTGGCACCTGTGAGGAATCCCAGGACAGATGCAGAGAGGAATTATAATGAGGCCCATGGTCATATTAGGAGGGTGATAGAACGCACTATAGGACTCCTAAAGGCAAGATTTTTTTGCCTCCATCTCTTTGGGGGATCCCGGTGCTATGTCCCTGACAAGGTGTGTAAGATAGTGGTGGCCTGCTGCATGCTGCACAGCTTGGCTGTGAGGAAAGCTATCCCTCTTCTGGAAGAGGAGGTTGCTGAACAACCAGCTCCGCAACCTCGGAGAGGGGATGAGAGTGATGGTGAGGAAGAAGAGGGGGAAGATCTCAACTCCAGGACCCAGGTAATCCAGGTATAGTTCCAGTGACTCTAAGGTGCTGTTCATTGTTGCTGATGTCTTAACTGTACAGTTACAGTCTGACTCATGTAATAAGTACTGTGGTGTTCTTTTGTCAGTGGCAATGCTAATCATGACTGAAGTGGCATGTGCCGGCAAACTAAATTTTAGGTACAGTGTGACATACTTCAGACACCACAGTGTGTTGGTTCCCCTCCTCCAATAAAAGTGTGATTATGATGGAAACTGGCCAATGCATTCACATTCACAATTGATCTCTCGTATTGAGGAATGACATATTATTTGGGTGCATCTGTGTATTTATTCAATGGCAAAATATACATAAGTGTTGGAACAGTGAAAGGGAGTGGGCACATGGTGGAAAACATACTCAGGTACATATGCTCAGCCGTTGGTGGCACTGGGGTATAGTCCATGTGGCCATTGGAAAATGGTGTGATTGCAGTGGCATGTCAACAAGGTAACTCTGTGGCACACAAGGGAGACAGGGTCTGAGGGCACGTTTGCGAAGGTGCAGCTGGGCTGCAGGGGTATCGGTGCTAGTTTCCTGTGAGTCCTCTGGCAGTGCCGCCAGTCCAGTGGATGTTGCAGATGTAGAAGGCAGGGCGGTGTCCTGCCTAGTGGTAGGGGCTTGCAGTTAGGTGGAGGACTCGGGCTGGCTGTGGTACTGGTGCTCCAGCTCCCCTGCAATGGAGGCCATGGTGGCAATGAACTGGGTCCATTGTTCCATGGCCTCCTGGTGGTGTGCTATCTGCAGCCTCTGATTGTGCTCCATGGTGGCCAGGATCTGGCACATCCTGTCTTGGGTATGGTGGTATGCTCCCAGGAAGGCCAGGGCCCGTTGCCCCCTTGACACACGCAATCTCAGGTACCAGAGTCAGGACACAGCAGCACACACAGTGGAGTACTACCCTTCATGTGATGCAGGAGTCAACGATCAAAGGTCTGACAAAATGGCGGTAGATACTGCGGCGGTGTGCACCATCACCACCGGCAGCGATCAGGATTGGCCCAGGTTCCCTATTGACAACCATGTAATCCAATGATCAGGTGCACGGTGGTGAACACCGTCTTCCGCCATGATGACTTCCACCAGCGGAATTAAGTCACTTCCACACTACCATACCTGGATTGCAGGAGACTGCCATTTTGCTTTCACCACTTCTAAATAGACTTGCTGGGGTCCTCATCCATAGCCCCTTTGTCTCCCCCATTCGTCGATTACTGACATAAACATGAAGTCGCGGTTGGAAGGGTGTATACAATGTGATGCCATTATGACAGAGAAACCTCAGTAAATATCATCCTGATGGTGTACCTCATTCTTTCAGTTTTTGAGCGTTACCTATGTGACACATTTTGAAAAGTACTGTGACATCATGTGATGCAAGTACAGTGACATCATGGGATGCAAGTGTATGAAGACACTCAAAATGTCTCCTTCCTCCCCCATAGGTACAGACCCATGTGGCGAGGGAGGGCCCCATCTGTATACAGACCCCTGGTAGATCTGTCCACTATGGAGGAACGTCACATCATTATCACCTACCGACTAAATAGAGCTGCAGTCCATGACCTCTGTGCATTAATGGATCCTGTTCTGAAGCCGGACAATTGGAATCAGCATGCCATCCCTACAACTGTGCAAGAGCCATCTGTGCTCCATTTGTTGGCCACAGGCTCATTTCAGGTGACAGTGGGCATGGCTGCAGGGGTTTCACAGCCAATATTCAGCCACATCCTGTCCAATTTACTGGATGCATTCGTCAACACTTGCAAAATTATGTCCAGTTTCCCTAGAGGGCTGAACTCACCACCATCAAATCAGGATTCTATGCCTTCACTAATATCCCCCATGTGATAGGTGCCATTGATGGTACCCACATAGCTCTCTTACCCCCAAGAGTGAATGAACAGGTGTATCGGAATCGTAAGAACTATCACTCCATGAATGTACAATTGGTGTGTACAGCTGATCAGTACATATCACATGTCAATGCCAGGTTCCCAGGACCAGTCCACGATTCATTTGTCCTGAGAAACAGCAGTGTGCCACACATGATGGGACAACTACAGGGGGACAGAGCTTGGCTTATAGGTGAGTGTGTATGACACTGGATCAGTTACATAGCTGACAGCCAGGCTGTATGCAAGTAAAGGCATTTTTTTCAAGTCCTCTTTCGCCCACTTTTGCAGGTGATTCTGGCTACCCCAGCTTACAATGGTTCCTGACACCTGTGAGGAATCCCAGGACAGATGCAGAGAGGAATTATAGTGAGGCCCATGGTCATACTAGGAGGGTGATAGAGTGCACTATAGGACTCCTGAAGGCAAGATTTTGTTGCCTCCATCTCTTTGAGGGATCCCTGTTCTATGTCCCTGACAAGGTGTGTAAGATAGTGGTAGCCTGCTGCATGTTGTACAGCTTGGCTGTGAGGAAAGCTATCCCTCTTCTGGAAGAGGAGGGTGCTGTACAACCAGCTCCGCAACCTCAGAGAGGGGATGAGAGTGATGGTGAGGAAGAAGAGGGGGAAGATCTCAACTCCAGGACCCAGCTAATCCGGCTATACTTCCAGTGACTCTGAGGTACTGTTCATTGTTGCTGATGTCTTAACTGCATAGTTACAGTCTGACTCATGTAATAAGTACTGTGGTGTCCTTTGTCAGTGACAATGCTAAATCATGACTAAAGTGGCATGTGCCGGCGAACTCAATTTTAGGTACAGTGTGACATACTTCAGACACTACAGTGTGTTGGATCCCCTCCTGCAATAAAAGTGTGGTTATGATAGTAACTGGCTAAGGCATTCACATTCACAATTGATCTCTCGTATTGAGGAATGACATATTATTTGGGTGCATATGTGTATTTATTCAATGGCAAAATATACATGTGTTGGGACAGTGAAAGGGAGTGGGCACATGGTGAAAAACATACTCAGGTACATATGCTCAGCCATTGGTTGCGCTGGGGTATAGTCCATGTGGCCACTAGAAGTTGGTCTGATGGCAGTGGCTTGTCAACAAGGTAACTCTGTGGCACACAACTGAGACTAGGTCTGAGGGCACGCTTGCGAAGGTGCAGCTGGGCTGCAGGGGCAGGGGTGCTGGTTTCCTGTGAGTCCTCTGGCATTGCCACCAGTCCAGTGGATGTTGCAGATGTAGAAGGCAGGGCAGTGTCCTGGCTAGTGGTAGGGGCTTGCAGTTGGGTGGAGGACTTGGGCTGGCTGCAATGGAGGCCATGGTGGCACTGAACTGTTTCCATTGCTCCATGGCCTCCTGGTGGTGTGCTATATGCAGCCTCTGATTGTGCTCCATGGTAGCCAGGATCTGGCCCATCCTGTCCTGGGTATGGTGGTATGCTCCCAGGACCTCAGATATCGTGTTCTGGGCTGCAGCATCCATCCTTTGCCCACCCCCCCTGGGCCACTGATGCCCTCCCAATGGCCCTAGCCCCTGTGCCTGTGTCCCCTGCACAGGTCTGGCAGTCCCACGTGCACTGGGCCCTTTCTCATCCTGCCTGTTGGTGGGTGGAGACTCTGGCCTCTGTACATTTGGGCAGCCAGTCCATGGCCGGGAGACACTGGTGTGGGGTCGTTTGGCTACAGCTGATGATGGCGGCTTAGTGGTAGGGGTGTCAGTGGTGTCTTTGGTGTGGCTTCTGATGGGTGACTGTCCAGGGGTGTGGGATGGGCCAGGCATTTCCTCTGTGTCCCGACATTCCTCTGCACTCTCCTGAGTGGAGCCTCTGTCTTCAGGTGTAGGACTGGCACTCCTTGACTTCTCCGTCCGGGTGGCTTGGGTGGTGGTGCCTGTGTGTGGGAGAATAGATATGTGGGTGTCCTGTACTTTTTCGGTAATTACTGCACTGGTCTGCACTATTGTATGCTTATATTTCCCTGTAGTGGCATGCAAGGTCCCTTCATGTACATTTTGTTGCATTTTTTGTGGGGGGTGGAGGTGCATTGTGGGTGCTGTAATGCCACTGGGATTCCATGCAGGGATAGGTGACTGTGCACAGGGGGCTGGATCGAGATTTGTTTGTGGGATTCTGGGCATGCAGGGGACTTGGATGTGGGTGTTGTGGGCTGGGTAGTGAATGGGGTCCTGGTGGTAGTGAGGGGATGGATTGATACATACATTACAGGTGTGGTGAGTGTTAAGATATTGTAGTTGACTTACCCGTTGACATACCAGAGTCCTTTCCTTAGTGAGTCCAGTGAGGTCCCTACATGTACATTTTGTTGCATTTTTTGTGGGGGGTGGAGGTGCATTGTGGGTGCTGTAATGCCACTGGGATTCCATGCAGGGATAGGGGACTGTGCACAGGGGGCTGGATCGAGATTTGTTTGTGGGATTCTGGGCATGCAGGGGACTTGGATGTGGGTGTTGTGGGCTGGGTAGTGGATGGGGTCCTGGTGGTAGTGAGGGGATGGAGTGATACATGCATTACAGGTGTGGTGAGTGTTAAGATATTGTAGTTGACTTACCCGTTGACATACCAGAGTCCTTTCCTTAGTGAGTCCAGTGAGGCCCTCTGGGTGCAGGATAGCCAGGACCTTCTCCTCCCAGTCAGTGTATTCGGGGGGTGGAGGTGGGGGACCACCAACAGTCTTCTGTATGGCGATGTTGTGTCTGGATGCCATAGACCAAACCTTCCCATACAGGTCGCTCCATCTCTTCCTGATGTCGTCACTTGTACGTGGATGGTTTCCCACTGCATTGACTATCCTTTGCCATAGCTCCATCTTCCTGGCTATGGGTGTCTGCTGCACCTGTGCCCCAAATAGCTGGTGCTCGACCCTGAGTATTTCGTCCACCATGGTCCTTAGCTCTCTGTCTGTGAAGCGGGGGTGCTTAGGGGGTGCCATGGTGTGTGTTCCGGATGGTGTGTTGTAGGTGTATTGGTGAGGGTGCTGTTGTGTGGTTGGGTGTGTGTCTTGTGATGGTGTTTGGGGTATGTATGGGTTTTGGTAGTGTATTTGTGTGTGTGACTTGTGAGATGATGAATTCCGTGTATGCACGTTGTGTTGTCAATATCTGACATGCTATTGGCGTTGCAAAGGATTGTGGGGTGTGTATGTGTGTGTTTTATAGTGCTGTGGATGTGCGTTGGTGTGTGTGGGTTTTAAACTTGCCAATGTGTGCATTTGTTGTTGGTGGGTCCCACTGCTGGCCGTAGCGGTCCGTACCGCCAATGGTCGTTTGGTATTCACTGTTCAGCAAGCTGATTTGTGCATCATTATTTGGTGGTTGAGGGATTTGCCTGCATGGCAGTGGCGGGGTGGTGTGTACTGCCTTTTCACCATCATTGACCCTGGCGGTGGGTGGAGGTTGCAGGATTTTTGGAGGTTTATCTTTTTGGCATCATTATTCGGCAGTGTACAGTTCACCGCTACTGGCAGTCTTTTTTTCACCATCAGCAGGGCGGTCGGTGGTGATTACCATCAAGCTCATAATAAAGGCCTGTGTGTCCCGGGATTGACATCACAAACTGAGCTTGGATTGGTATACAGAACAGTTTACCAAGATGTAAGATATGTTGACCACATGTATCATAACGTATTGCAAAGTGCAAAACTGTGCTGGAAAGTCCTGTAGTGTAAGGTGTAACCACAAAACATTCCATTCCTGACTTAGTATACCTGCCCTTCCAACATGCTTGCACGTTATGTTTTATTTGCACTTTTCACTTACATTTTTTGAATTATTTCTGTTCTGATTACAGTGCCATGCCCCACAAGCAGATCATACGCTCTGTATGTGGAGCGTACGCTGTGGGTGCAGATGATCTGTGCTTGGGGCTTAGAATCCGGCGACAGGCGGGAACCCAATGATAATCAACAAGAAGTGACAGAGAGGAAATTCAAGGGAGGAAGTCCAAGACAGGAAGTTGCAGGCAGCCATTTTCGTGTCATTCTGAGTCATCCTCTGCTACAGACAGGATTCTCAGTCCATCCTTATTGCCCCCAACATGGCTAAGGAAGCTGAGGAGAGGGCACCACTCTTCAGTGAAAGGGAATTGAACATCTTAGATGTTAGGCTGCTGAACAACTACCCTCAGCTTTAGGGGGGCCCGAGGACCAGCTGAGCAATGCAGCATGTGCCAGGATCTGGGAGCAGATTGCGCAGCGCTGCAGTGATAACATATTTATTGCACAGATATTAAAATTCATTACAATTTAAAACCAATGTTAATCAGTTACAACAACAAATAAACACCCACTTCATGACACGTGCTCAATTTGAAAGCCCTGTATTGCCATTAAAACACAGTACTAATAACAAATAATATGATCACAATAAAAAACTGAATTACATTAATTACCCACACATAGGGGCAGAAAAAAGTTCACCAACGCAAAAGGGCAATACATTGGCATCAAGATGGTACACTTCAATAATAACAAAATATCTAGACTACAAATTTAGTAACAGTAAAAGAAAAAGAAACATATTGCACATATTAATTGCTAAAATAACTACACAAGTCCTTAAAGTGCTTGCATGCCTGCCGTGTTCCATCTCCCCATGTATTAATGCACATGTGCATTGTTGAAACAATATGAATCCTTAAAGTGCCTACATGCTTTAGTTAATCCATCAAAAGGACAGTAACAATAAAAATCTAAATCCCATGTACTTTGCAAGAATCAAACATTATCACATTACCCAATAAAAACCAGAGAAGCAAGAGCAAAATAAATGTACATAGGCCATTAGTTGCTGCTCGCAGTGCCCCTAGTAAGCTAAATTAGTGCAACATTAATACATTTGGCCAGCGAATTAATCAACATTATATTATCTTGGTCCAAGGATGCAATTGTGGCCTGCTGACAGGAGCAGAGCCCCAGTTCATCCCACTTACCCCACTGCAGGGATCTACTCACCTTCAACGGAGCTGGGCAAAAACATACCACATGTTTGAGAGATTCCTCCCAACTGCCACAGCCCCTTCACGTTACACCATCCACCGGCTGCAGCTAGTTGGGAAGATGCTTCAAAAAAGCCCAGTCCCCCAACCTAAGGGCCATGAATTTCTCTTTCATATGAATACCATAAGTACATGACAAATATCCAGTTGAGGAGCCTGGCTGATAAGTACTGATTACTGCCCAAGCGTGCTTACATTTAGCAAGAAGGGCTCTGTCTGAGCCAAAGGACCTTAGCTGCACACTCTGTTTGATACTGATTTTAAACAGTGACTAAGATGGGTTGTCAGCCCAAAGATCCTCTACTATCAGTAACCGCTTACAATCACCCAAAAAGCAAGTGTGACCTTTTTCCCTCAATGAAAATAATTCAAGCCATAAAAATGACTCCAGACTGCCCTCTTTTGCCCTCCGTAACTTATGACACAATTTCAGGAAGGCACCTGCTGCCCTCTGATCTAAGAGGCCGAATTCAAGCTGAACATGGGCAGGAGATGAAGATTCAGGCAGACGAAAAACCCTCTTATAAATTTGTCTCTACCCAACATAACTTCCTGACCATAAGTCAGTGATGATGTGATCTTTGATCTCATGACTTCAAGCAGTGGTGACAAATTTGGCCCCCTAAGAGATTAAAATAGTTTCGGGGGAGACACCTGCAAGTCCAATGCTTTTACTTCTTCCTGTTTTATCTGCTTTAAAAAGCTGCCCCTGGCATCAATATGCATTCCTAAATATTTATAACAGTGGTATGAAGTGATTTTATTACTGTTATAACGCCAGCTACCTCCCAAACACCTTTGTTTTTAACAGAATCACTTCCAAATTATTGGAAGCTGTATAGAGAGATATCTGGTTGAGCAGCCTCTGCAAACCTACTCTTGTGTGGCTAAACATTGCCAAATCATCAGCATAAAGCAATGACTGCTCCGTAGACAACCAATCTTAGGGGGGATAACAATTAGTAGTTTCAAGAAGAATTGACAGACACACAATAAAAAGTTTGAAAAGCAGGGGAAGAAGCACACACCCCTGCTTCACACTACGTAATGTGGGGATTTTCCTCGAGGGGGAGTGGCCATCTCCAAGTTTCATACAGACCCAAGTATGGGTATGCAACTCAATTATAGCACCCAAGAGCACGGGTGATAATCCTGATTTTTGTAATTGGGCCCACAAAGACCCCTCAGGGACCCAATCAAACGCTGCCTTAAAAATCCATAAAACAGCAATGCAGCACAGAGTGTGGTAACATTACCTTATCCATCAAACCAGGCAGAGCTATTAAATTGGTCGATGTACCAGATTCAGTAATAAACCCTGTTTGACATATTGGAATTAACCCCTTCCGCTGAGCCCAAGTCCGCAAGTTTTCAGGAGACTAGCGTAATACTTAGCCTCATTACCAAGTAATGCTATAAGCCTACAGTTGGCTGGATCCGACCTTGTGCTGCCTTTATGTAATGGATGAATTATAGCACCACGCCACGACTCGGGAATTCTGGAGGACTCCACATATTAGTCAAAGAGGTTTGTAAGCCAATTTGCCCAAAAGGTTATGTTGTGGGAGGCCATTTGGGCCTGGTGCCCCATATCGTTTTGCTCTGGAGACAATACAGCAAAGTCGATGTGAAGAGGGAATCATGGCTTCAGACTGAAAGTGGAAGGGCTCCGGTGGTAACTGGGAGAAATTGCTCGATACTACAATAGGAGTCTGTTCCCCCTTGTCCAGCAGATGGTCTTCAAACTTGCTTACAGAAAAATGGCTGGCTAAAAAAGATGGCCCACTCTCCTTCTGAGATGTTAAGGCTGCCATACCCCCATTGCCCATTTGCTGTTTTATTAATAAGAGACCAACATTTTCTTTAGTTTGAGTCCCTACTGGCACAGACAAGCTTTGCCCAGAAAAGGTTGGATTGTCTCTGTTTCTCCTCATAAGTAACCTTTGTGTAAGCCTTCAGAGTTCCCTTAACTATGTTCAATAAGACCTTTGAACCTAGACTCTTGCGAGTTGCCCTAGTGGCTTTATTATTGGCTTTCTTTAACTCCTGTATCTCCCTCAAGTTGATAAATGGTGTGGTTGAAATAGAATTATTAACTGGTTGTTGGAATCTTGACCATAGAACGGAGTTGAGGCTAGCCCATAACTTAATTGTGTCCATGTTGTCAGAGTCTAAATATTTAACACATTCTGCCAATGCTGCATCACTAATGGTGGAATTGTATTTTTCTACGCTTTAAAGTCTCAATACATGTTCCACCACCAACAGCCCGAGCAACCGCATGATAATGGATGCCAGATTTTATAATAATAGCCTGGGGATGATGGTCACTCTAAGCCTGAGGGGCTATTAACAATTTTTCAATAAAAGGGAATATTTCCACATTACATAAGGTGTAGTCCAAGAAGGAACATGTTCATCCATCAGATCTCGGCCAACTCGGAGGAATGTCTTTCCGCAAATGGCCATTCAATACTTTATATCCCATGCTGTTTAAATGCAGCACCATAAGTTCACCCAAGGAGCTGCGAGGGCATCTCCTTGGTTTGGACTGTTTAGGCACAAAGAGATGATTGCAAAGATCTGGTCCCTCAAGAGCTAAAGTGGAGTCCTGAAGCAAATTTGTATTAAAGTCCCCTGTTGCCAAACAGTCAGCATGGGGCTGATCACTAACGAGGTCACCCAAAATTTGAATCAGGCAGTTCAACTTCCTCCTTTTTTCCCTTGCTCCAGGATTGATGTAAACATTTATCAAGAAGAGGGTTTGCTGCAATCTCCATGTACTCATCTTAATGCCTTGCACCCAGTTCTCCTCCAGATTAAGCAGCGTGATTTTTTCCTTTTAATTGAACAGCAACATACATGGATAACCAACCCCGATTTCTACCGCTTCTATACTCTCTGGAGGCAGCTTTCCAAAATTCTAGGTACCCTGGCAGCGCACGACTTTTCTTCACCCAAGTTTCTTGCAGAGCAATAATTTCATAGCAATTTATAAATTAATTTAACTCCGCAGAGTGTATCTTCTGAGCAGCACCATTAATATTTCAAGAGCATAGTGTCAGAGATTCATACTTGGGCTTTAGGGGCTCCTCCAAATACATTTATTTGGGGTGTTGATGGATTAAGGCTGTGGGCAACCAGTCCCAGTTTGTCCCCAAGAGTTAGAAGCTTCAGTCCTTCCTGTGCTGTTATGTGTGACGGAACTGCCCTGAGCACCTTTCAAGATTGAATATGGCTTCAACTCAAAAGGGGCTTTTGTACTTAATGGATGGAACAGCAATGAGGGGTAGGCAGGATTCCTAAAGGGGTTGATCATAATGCCCCATGAATGAAATATATCTTCTCTGGGCAAAATTAACTGTGCTAGGGCAACAGAGACTAGTGTCACCTCAGTGGCTTCCAAGGTCTGAGTGCCCTTTGGAAGAAAAGATTCAATAGAGACGATATCACCGGATCCAGTGGCACCTAACTCCAGGATTGCCTTAAATAATCTTTAAATATTCCCCATGTTCAGAATGTCATGAATGCCTCTCGAGTGATATTTAGGATTGAAAATTAACTTTGTGGTTAAACACTCAGGGAGAGTCATTGGTTCACAAGGTGGTGGCCTCAGATAAGTCCTGCCCATCAGCCTAAAATCACCACTAGATCCCTCTTGCCTCGGTTCCAAGCTATCAGCATAGGGGGTCTTATCTTTGTAAATTGAGTCTGCTACAGGGGGCAGACTACTTTAGTTCATAAGAGATATCGCAGAAGAAATATTGACCTGTGGTCTTACTATGTCACAACTGATTGTTTCACACGTCATAGTATATTTTGTTGATGCTTCTGAGATTTTTACATGTCTATCCCCTCCCAAACTTATAGCGACTGATGTCTCAAAGCCATCTATTTTACTTTTAGTGAAGGGTACCAATGGCTCTTCTGATAAAGTTCCATCCGCCATGATTGGTGTATTAGAGTGTAAATTTTGCACAATCTCGCTTGGCGGTTGTAGACAAACCAAACTAATCGAGATGAACTAATTGGGGAAGTCAGGATTACTGACTCCTGCTGCTGCTGTGAATCATGTTGGACCAATCGTTGACATTTATTTATACTTGCAGGTAGAGAGGGGCTCAGCCTTTTTTCCCACGGTTTACTGAGTCTATTCCTTTCTCTCTTACTTAATGTACACTGTAGCAGTGGATCAGTCTTAACGAGAAGTAAATATTCAGTCAGAGTTCCAATTTTTTTCTGTACCAGTTCGTATTGATGACCCAACTGGTTGCTCTGAACAAGATGAAAACCTCTTGATTTCTGACAGAACTGAGCTTAAAAAAGTTGGAAGAGATGACAAGCTTTCTACGATCGGGGAACAACACGCCGTTTGGACCAGGTTAGTATTTGGTTGCGCTTTGACAATCAACTGATTTAAATTATCTAGTTTGCAGACAATCCCTGCCAACTATGTGGCTGTGTTCAACAAGTCAACCTTCACATCCAGTTTGTCCGAGTGATAGTTTAAAGCCAAAACAGTGAATTGTAATGTTTGCAAAAACTGAGACCAAACAGGACCATAAGGGTGAGCTGCAGCACTAGTCGTGGTCTTAGGCTGAGAATCCAAACACAGATTCTGTACAAAAACAGAATAGCTCCAAAAGTGATTGATCATTTGGCTCCTTCCCATTCAATTCAATTTGAAAATTGTCTGTACTAACCACACAAGGGCCAGATGTAGCAAAGGTTTTTACACATTCTGTGTCTATGGGAAAAAGTGTTCGTACATATGGCCCTTGGTGATTTTGTTGGAAGCAAGGGTAAAATCCTGCCAGTCGGAGTGAGGGTCCATTGTGCAGCCGGTGGGTTGGTAATAAGGTCTGTGCTGTTATCCCACTGGCATACTTGATAAACTTGCACATTCTGCTGAAAAGACACAGGTGGAGAAAGAGCCACTTCCAGAGCGTCAAAAGAAAAGTCACTTGAAATAACAATTTGTAAAGCGTCATGCCTCAGCAAATCCGAGGACAAGTTAGCCGCTTGTGAGGCCAGAGAGGCTATATTTTCCTTAGAATCCGATGCATCAATGACTATCTCCTCTACCTCTGGGCTACTTACAAGGCCAGAGAGACCCACAGTAATAGTTGGTAGCACAGAGCAATGTTGTTGGGCTTGAATATCAAATGACTGGGGCCCCTTTGCTATGGTCTCAATGGCACCATTTGTCAGGGATGCACTCACGCTGACAGTGAGCAGGGCACCACTGCCATCCACCTTTTTAACAATAGGGGTTTTCATAATGTAGGCCAGCAAGGGCAACTCACGGGGCATAGGCGGACTCAACGCAGTACCAGGAATTGGGGCTTATTTGCAGCGGGATCCAGGGACTTCAGGGATGCTGTACTTGAGATTACAGCCCAGTGCTCAAATCTGAGAAACCACTGGCAAAATAGGGCTTATGATTGAAGATTGCTGCCCTTTCCCCTGGCCCATGGCATTATACACAATATCTCCCTGTCGGCACTTCTTGCACTTTTGGGCAATTGCAAGTTCCCTTCTTGCCTTGCCTGACCGCATGATCCTCAGGGTTCTTGCCACCCCTCTCAAAATCTTTCAGGGTTTTACTGGTGAACTGCAGGAAGGAGGCTCAAATACCTATGAGTCTTGATATAGGCTGTGTCCCAGCCACAGCCTACAAACCGGGCAGATGAGGGGAGGAATTTAGAAGGTTTAAAAAGTATTTAAAAATTGGGGGAGACAAGGGCAAGGCAGGGCAGGACAACTCAGCCCGTGCAAGCCGCACTGGCTTAATACCAGCTGCCTCCGCCTGGTGCAAGCTGCCTGCAGCCTAAACTTTCTGCCCGCCCCTCCGCCCCCACTTGCCTGGATGTTGAACGTCCACTCATGAGGGAGCCAGAGCCTGCCACCAGGACCCCACGAGTCTCCTCCACCCAATCCAACTGCTCCGACCACTCAGAGCTCCAACATGACGCCCCACTGCTACACAGCTCGCAAGGGCCACCACCCACTCGGCCACGAAAATCTGCTCTACCCACAGCCGCTGCAACCCCTACTGACCTGAAGAAGTAACACAGGGGGCAGCAGCAGGCGGAAGACAGCAGGCAGACTAGGAAGAGCAAACATTGGCCGATGAGCAGCTACAGCAGTACGGGACCTGGTTGGATGCTGTGACATGGATGCTCTTTCGGTGCCCCCCATGTCTCTTTGCACTAAATCACTGCAATTGCAGCAGCAGTCATAAAGCCAATGCCCCATGGGATCATTGGAAGAACTGACTAAAATGCATTCTGGGACTTGTAGTGTGCTGGACACTACAGGGGAACTAGCCATCACTCATGCATTTATGTGAAGAAATGCAATGCCTCCAGCATGACTGGTGAAGCAAGGGCCTTATCACTGCTGGGTGCAATGCTAAAAGGATGGCCCAGACACTGTCCAGTGTGAGTTCAAGTGATAACATTTCTTGTGTCAGATCCTGTGACATGCATGCCTTCATTGTTGTATCATCAGTGTAAAATATAATTTCTTGTATCTTGGAGTAATGTCTGACTTTGGAATACCTGTCTTACCCAAATGGTTCAGGAATTTCCAAGGTTGAACAAATGGACTGGTCCTTACAAAAGTGTCTTGTCAGACTCATGTAACAGCTAACGAGCTGAGCAAACTTTGCACATGTGCCAACTGGTGTGCAGCACCAACAGGCATTTTTGAACTGCCAAATATGGCACATGCCATGTAGATTGGCAGATAGTTTCAGGCATCTCCCAATGCATGTACTCACAGCTTAGCAAAGGTCATGGCCAAGGGCTGTTTTTCACTCGGATACACATTCAAACATTTATGTGGACTCAGACTATGCTCCACAGCAGATGATATGCAATATTTTGAGGCTACCAAGTCTGCCCTTGGCAGGGTGATCATTGACACATTGGGCCCCATTCACAAAGGTAACCTTAGACCAAAAGTCTCTTTTTAAACCATGCGTCTAAGTTTATACCTAAATTCTAACTTTACTCGTAGTGAACTTAGGGCCAAATGTAGGTAGGTAAAAATTAGCGAGTCGGAAATTGCGAGTCGTTGCGACTCGCAATTTCCGACTCGCTAAACGGTATCCAAGAAGAAAAGGGGACTTCATTTTGCGACTCGCAAATGAAGTCGCACCGCAGATTGCGAGTCCGCTGTTTGCGAGGTCGCTTTTTGCGACCGCGCTAAAAACGAACACGCAAATTGCGAGTGGGTGTCGCAAATTGCAACTGTGCTGCAAATTGAATGCAGGTGCAGCAGAACACTCTGGAAAACACTTCCTGGCTCTTGATGATGACATCACAGCCAGGAAGTTAACTAATACACCTGGGAGGAGGGAGTACCACACCCATTTTAAACTGCTGAACTGCCAACAGGAGAAACAGCAGCTACCATGGCAGACACTCCTAGAAAGAGAAAATTGAAATTTGCTGAAAAAGAACTGGAGGTGCTGACTAATGCTGCCAGCACCATGAACAACTTTTTGGGAGGGCAGCCATCAGTGTGCCAGAGGTGGAAAAAAAACGGATTTGGAAAGTAATACAGGACAAGGTCAACTCCATGGGTGTGAGCCACCGGAGTATCGAGGAACTGAAGAAACGGTGGTATGACCTGCGCTCCCAGACCAAGGAGAGAGTGGCAGAGCGGCTCCGGGAGATGAGGGGCACTGGAGGGGGACCATCCACCATACCACCACCCACACCCTTGGAGGAAAGAGTGGAGGAGACCTTGGGGCCAGAGGCAGTGTCCGGGATGGGAGAGCTGGACACGTCAGCGCCAGGACCATCAACCGGTGAGTACCATGAGACATGCATGTACACCCATATCTGCCATACCCCCACCCACCTAGTACACAGTATCATGCACAACCAAAATAGCTCCATTTCAGAGTAGCAACCACCTGCATGGTGCATTATGGGAAATGTAGTCAAGTAGGCAGTTGATAGGCAACAGTTTATTAGGAAGTAGATAACAGATGATAGATACTGACAGTGTGTTCCCTATGTCCCACAGGTCTCCCACACAATACCACCTCCAGCCACAGCATCCAGGGGCCACAGGACAGCCACCAGCCACCAGCCAGCACAGGACTCATGACCAGCCACCACAGGGACCTGCACCACCCAAACACAGTCCCCTCCTAATGCACCAGTGGCCATACTAGAGAGTGAGCCAGCACCCTGTCCCAGCCACAGTGCCGGTGTACAGGACACGGAACCTCCACTGCGTCTCAGGCGACGTCTAAATGTCCCTCCAGTGCCACAGGGTGAGGCAGGGGACTCCTCCATGTCCGTGGCCGAGGCTGCACTCCTACATGGTGAGCACCTGCAGACACAAGAGATAAGGAACATATCAGGGGCCATGCGGCGCATGTAACAGAACCAGAACACAGGGCTGCAACTGGTACACACGGAGCTGCAACAGCTAAATACCCATGTTGGTGACCTTGCGCTCTCAATGAGACAACTGGTGTCAGAACTTATCACTGAGAGAGAGGGTGCAAGGCGCCGTGACAGGCAGCTCATCCACCGGCTGGACTGCATGTCTGCCTCCATCGTCCGGCTGGCTGTGAACACCACTGGGCTGTCATGGCGCACGGTCAGCCTCCAGGTGGACATGGGCCACTTTGCCAGTGATGTGGCACGTGGGCTGGGATGTCTCAGCCACGCAGTAGATCTAATGGAGGCACGACAGGTGGCTAGGGGCACGGCAGACACACCGCAGGACAGCGAGGAGGGCTCCACCGTTAGCAGTGTCTCAGCCACAGACACCAGGGTGTTGCGCAGTGGTAGTGCAAGGCAGGGCACTGCTGACACACCACGAACCAGCCATGCTGGGCGAGCACGGCGTAGGGTGTGAGCTACGCACTGTTCTTGAGTGGAGGCACATGACGTCAATGTGTCCTCATGCCAGGTGGACTTTTACAGCCCCTGAACTGTAGTTTATGTAAATAGTTTTTTGGTGCACATTATTAAATTCCTTGTTTGTTCCACTTCACACCTGGACTCTTTGTGTGTGACATTAGTGAGTGTGGTCACAGTTAGCACGTACCTTCCAAAGTATTGGTTTGCAATGTGGTCCCGTCTCTGTCTGCCTTGATTTGCAATGCTTCTATCCCCATGATGGCGATGTGGTAGCTCTTGCTCGTCATCCTCCGAATCTGGGTCTTCTGGGGTGAGAGGTAGCCCACGTCTGGTGGCAATGTTGTGCACTATAGCGCATGCGCCAACGATCTTGAAAGCTGTTATTGGGGTATACTGGAGGGCACCTCCACTTCTGTGGAGGCATCTGAATCTTGCCTTCAGCAGTCCAAATGTCCTCTCTATGATATTTCGGGTCCTCCTATGTGCACTGTTGTATCGCCTCTCTGTCTCATTGCTGGGTGTTAAGTACGGGGTAAGTATCCATGGTCGTAGTGCATATGCACTGTCACCTGTTTGACACAAAATGTACAATGTTAGCTGGGCATAGATGGGTTCCACACTGACCTGTGTGTATGTCTTCAAGGTGTATTCAGCTATACCTAGGAGGTATCTGTCTCCAAACTCCCCACGTTCTAGTCGTTGGTGTATCCCACTGCGCCTGAAAATGTAGGAGTCATGTGTACTCCCTGGAAATCTGACAACCATGTCAGTGATAACATAATGGGCGTCACATACCACCTGGATGTTCAGTGAGTGAGTACACTTCCGGTTGCGGAACAGATATTCAAGATTTGCAGGAGGGCATATTTGTATATGTGTCCCGTCTACACACCCTATTACATGGGGGAAGTTGGCAATCCAGTAGAATTCCAACTTGGTGCTGTTGATTTCTGCCTCTTTCCTGGGTAGGTATATATATCTGGACATGTGTGTGAGTATGGCATCTAGGAATGCTCTGAAGAACCGTGAGAGTGCACTTTGGGATACCCCACCTGCTACGGCAATGACCCCCTGACAGCTACCTGAGGCCAAGAGGTGCAGTGAGCATAGCACTTGCACATGTGTGGGGATGGCGCAGCCGCGCACAGTCTGGCGTTGAAGCTGCGGATTGAGTAGTTCTATTAAATCTAGGATTGCTGCACTGCTAAGTCTGTATTTATCATATGTCTCCTCCTCAGTTTGTTGGAAAAGTGTCTGCCTGGTTCTGTATATCTTCTCCTGTCTCTGGCTCCTCCTCCTCATCTGCTGTGCAGCGTGGGCTCTCCTCCTCCTTGCTATCACATATATCTCCACCATCTTGAGTAACCCAGGTGCCTTCTCGGTCTCCTTTTATACTTTGGTTCTGGTTACCACCTGCTCTGAGTTAGTGGCAAATTGGAAGTGCAAATTGGGCTTTTTGCGACTAGTCGACTTCCTATTTGCGGGTCGCAAAATGGGGTAGCTATTTTTGCGAGTCGATAATGGCTTGCGTTGCATTTTGCGAGTCGGAAATGGGATTTTTGCATCCCATTTCCGATTTTGCGGGGTCGCAAATTGCGGTTTGGGCCATTTGCAACTCGCAAAAGTTTGCTTCATCTGGCATTTAGTCTTTTGGTCTAAGTTTACCTATGCAAATCTGACCCATGGTTTTGGGGCAGACAGGTCTATCCAGACCATGTTTCATCGCCACTTGTAGACTGACTTGTGAAGAAGATTAGGTAGTGAGGAAATTAACCCCTTGTCCCAATATCTTTGTGTAACTGGAACTTATGTCCAATAATTCACAGGTACAGATTTTATGATTGTTGGGAATCTGGACAAGATTTTTAGATTTTGCTGAAGGTTTGGCTTTGTCACTACAGTAGGGTATACCACCCACAATTGTGACAGATGTCAATGTGTGAGTTATGTTTGGACATATCAGTGATAGTCCACATTCTATTGGGAATCGAAGTCACTTGGAATTGCTCAGTGAGATCAAAGGTGAACAAAGTCAGCATTTGCTTAAGATACTCGTGTGCCTTGCCAAGATTTGGACACCAACTACATAATGTTCTCACTTCCATTTCAGTGGACCTGGCTGGCCAAGAAGACCAAGGAGAGGACTGGGGAATGAGGAGAGCTACCTGGCATGACCTCTATGATCCACTGAGGAAGATGAGAAGGGGCCTGTACCATCTACAGGCAGGGGAAGTGAGCTACTTCTGATGGATTCTGAGAACAATGCCCGGGTGGAGGCTGTAGGGGGGGACCTTGATCTGGACACCTCGGGAAGGGGGTGGATGTTTCCTTTCTCCTGGACATTGAAGACCTTGACCCACCAGAGGTGTCCCCAGAACTGCAATCTCCATCATTTGTGCCTGGATCTGTCCCCCTCCCTACAACATGAGGCTCACAGTCCAACGGGGCACAGCTGCCACCCCGCCACCAGTCCCCCTCCATATGCCTGCTCTAGTCCAACTGGGAGCTCCGTTCTCCCCAACAGCCCATATCCCTCTTGTGCTACCTTAACCCCTCCCTGTGTTGTGACCACTGTGGCTCCATCCCAGGAAGGGATGGTGGCATCTGAGGGGGAGCCGGTCAACCTCTCTCAGCTCCCACAGCAGTTAATAGAAGAACAGTGTAGGACCCAAGAAGAGTTGACCCGTTCCCTGGATTCTATCAATGTCACCCTCATTTCCTTGCGTGCAGCAATGATTTCTGCCCTGTCTCAGCATCCCTTCCATACCACCGTCCATGTGTCCCTCTGTCGTTCCTCCCATTCTGTTCCCCCATACCCCTTGTACCCCCTGTGTATCTCAGTCCGGGGGGGGGGGTTCAGGTCCTCCTATCGTCAGCCAGAAGGCTGCCACAAGCGCAGAAGATCTCATTGTCATAGAGAAAGAGGATGTTCAGAATGACACTTGACTGGACATTTGATTTGGACTGGACTTTTCTTTCCCCCCTGTAAATAGACTGTTTTCCATGAAGGTTCCTGATGTGTTTTATTTATTTTTCCCAACCCCCTCCAAGTACATTGCCCCTAGTTGGTGAAGAGCAATATCTAGTTTTCGTTTCTCCCTTCCAAATGGACGGTTGTTTTTTTTGCATTACATTTATCTCTAAAAAAAAGGAGAAAGTGTGTTGTGTAGTTCACTGTCTGTGCTGGAACCTAATAAAGGACTTCTACGTGTGGAGGTGGTTAGCTATGCCTTCCACATGACACAACTGTACACAGATGGTCCTGGGGATGAACATGTCTTACTCACATTGTTGACACATACATGGCCTGCAGCCACATTAATCCTTTGAAAATCATCAACTAATGTCCAAACTAATTTAAATGTGCAAAATTTAATTTATGCACATAGTACTGTGCATGCATATGGATCAGTGCTCATGGGGGAGTGATGGCTGCGTCTTCTCAGTTTTGGTGGTGAGGACCTTTCCAGTGTCGTGCACTTCCTGGCGTTCTTAGTTGCAGGTGGGTGTGGTATTTGTCCAATGTATGGATCTGCCTGTATAGAGGACACCTGAGCCTGTCCAGTGTGGGGGTCTGTTGGAAAGCAGGTGTCTGAGCCTGTCCAGTGTGGGGGTCTGTTGGAAAGCAGGTGTCTGAGCCTGTCCAGTGTGGGGGTCTGCCTGGACAGTGGGTGTCTGAGCCTTTCCAGTGTGGGGGTCTGCCTGGACAGCAGGTGTCTGACCCTGTACAATGTGGGGGTCTGCCTGGTCAGGGGGTGTTTGAGCCTGTCCAGTGTGGGGATCTGCTTGTACAGTGGGTATCTGAGCCTGTCCAGTGTAGGGGTTTGACTGGACAGGGTGTGTCAGAGCCTGTCCAGTGTGGGGGGTCTGCCTGGACAGGGGGTGTATGAACCAGTACAGTGTGGGTGTCTGCTTGGACAGGGGGTGTCTGAACCTGTACAATGTGTGAGTCTGTCTGCTTGGACAGCGGGTGTCTGAGCCTGTCTAGTGTGGGGTCTGCCTGGACAGCAGGTGTCTGAGCCTGTCCATTGTGGGGGTCTGCCTGGATAGGGGGTCTTGGAGCATGTACAGGGAGAGTATGTGACAGTGCATTTGAAGGCATATGCAAGGTAAGTGTTCCCATCATGGATTGGGGGGACCCGGTGCAGGTATTCTAACCAAGGGTTGAAGGCGGGACTACCTATTTCTGTGGGTCTCTCTGGCCTTGTAAGCAGCCCAGACGTCAAGGAGTTAGTCATTGATGTATTGGATTCTAAGCAAAAATAGCCTCTCTGGCCTCACAAGCGGCTAACTTTTCCTCAGATTTTCTGAAGCACGATGCTTCACAAATAGTTATTTCAAGTGACTTTGCTTTTGACACTCCGGAAGTGGGTCTTACTCCACCTGTGTCTTCTCGGCAGAATGTGCAAGTTAATCAAGTTCTTAATTGCCGGTAGGATAACAGCACAGACCTTATTACCAACCCACTGGCTGCACAATGGACTCTTACTCGGACTGGAAGGATTTTACACTTGCTTCCAATGAAATCACCAAATGTGGTCAGTACAGATAATTCTCAAATTGAATTGAATGGGAAGGAGCCAAATGATCAATTGAACAAGTAAAACAAACCTATATTCAGCTATAAGCCATAAAAGGATAATACCGTAAAAACATCATAAAATAATATTGTAAATAAATAATAAAAACAGTTACATAAATATCAATTCATACTCCTAAAATCAATATGCAAATGTAACCATAAAAAGTCATTTAATCCCAATACTGTCGATCAGTTTACTAGGATCTTAAATCTGGCCTATCATACAAGATTCCTTGCTTTTATCCTTTTTACACCTATCACTCTTTAAATAATATAGGCCCTCATTATGACATTTGCGGTAAGTGTAGCTTACCGCCATGCTGGCTGCCGCCAACATACCGCGACAGTGGTGGTATACCGCTACCCGTATTATGATCCACACATAGAAATCCACCACTATAAGGACACACACACAAGTCCGCCAGCCCAAAGGCCTGTGAAAAACTGGTGGTAGCAAAACCCACACCGTTACGCCAACAGAACTACAGCATTATGACCCACAAATCACTGTGGCGGACATTCAACCATGGTAACCATTGGCGGTACATACCCCGTGCTCAAAATACACACACACTAACAAAGCAACACCACATTGGACAATTCAAACTACACACACCTGACACACATACTCACACCACACCCACACACCACTATAAAACACACACACATTGCCCACTACCCTTAACGACTAAAATAAATTAACAACAGAGAGAGGGCCACACCAGAAGCACCCACAGAAACAGAGCCACAGAAAACCATCACCCATGCACCATCCACACACCTCACAGCACACACCCCAACACATCACCGCACACACACTCACACATGCCACACACACTACACCCATGGCACCACAAAGACACCCCAGGTTCTCAGAGGAGGAGTTAAGGGTCATGGTGGAGGAAATCATCTGGGTAGAGCCACAGCTATTCGGATCACAGGTGCAGCAGACATCCATTGCAAGGAAGATGGAGCTATGGGGGAGAATCGTGGACAGGGTCAACGCCGTGGGACAGCACCCTAGAACAAGGGATGACATCAGGAAGAGGGGGAACGACCTATTGGGGAAGGTGCGTTCTGTGGTTGCAAGACACCAGATAGCTGTACAGAGAACTGGCGGTGGACCCCGACCTCCTCCCACACAACTAACAACATGGGAGGAGCAAATCTTGGCAATCATGCATCCTGAGGGCCTGGCAGGAGTAGCAGGAGGACTGGACTCTGGTAAGTCAAATCTTTACTACTTTCGCCCCCCTATCCTGCATGACATCACATACCCCCACCCTCACCCTCACTCCCATCACTCCACCACCTCCCATATACCCCACCATCACAACCCACCCATCCCAATACCAAGCCCTGTATGCAACACCAATGCATGGACACCCATCATAGGCCTGCATGGACAACCATCACCACTGCATGCACACTAGGGACAATCACTTAGCCAACCAAATAACAACTCACACAAGGCGAAGATGCCATGTTAATAACAGCCATAGAGGGCAACATACCCATGCACAAGATGTCACACGCAGAAACAATAACACTGCATTTACATCCCCACAGGACCCCCACACAAAGTCACTGGAGAGGAGGTGCCAGCAACATCCTGTCCCCCACAGAAGAGGACCACAGTGATGATAGCAGCTCTGCACGCCTGGATCAGGATGACCAACCTGGCCCATTAGGGACCTCTGGACAGTTGGTTACCCAGGCACAGTCACAGACAACCACAGAGCCTCCCCACTCAGGACCCAGCAGCCACCCAGCGGGCCCATACCACTGTCCCCAGAACACGCCAATCAGCAGTGTGTCCACCACTACAGGGACCCCGGGCAACCCCACAAACAGAGGATGATCAGGGAGCTGTGGTCAGTGGCAGTGGGCACACTGTTCAGGGGACAGAGGCACAGGACAACAGGGAAGCCGGAAGGACTGCTGTGTGACAGGGGGAGGGCAGGCCCAGGGAACTGACTCTCCACGAGGCACTCACCATTATCCTGGGAGCATATCACAATTTCCAGGAGACCATCGGCCAGATACTGGCTAAGTTGCAGGAGACCCAGCGGCTGCAGGAGAGACAGTACCTGGGGATCAGGGAAGACCTGAGTGTAATCAACATCACCCTGGTCACCATTGCAGGGGTACTGACAGACATGGCCAACACCATGAGGGAGGCAGTGGCACACCAACGGGCCCCTGACACCAGCCACACGGAAGAACAGCCTTCCACCTCTGCTGACGCTATTGGACAGGAGGCCCTGCCACAGTAATAACAGGCCACCAGCCCCCATCCCCTGCTGAAGGAGAACCACCCCGAAAACAGTCCCTGCGATCCAGGCAGAAGCCAGAGAACACTGCCAAGAACCCCGCCAGGAAATAAGACTCTCCTGATTGTCACCCTTGTGTCCCACTCTGTCACCCTGTCAACCTTGAACTGCCATTGCTCCACTTACCATGCCCCATTGGACAATGCTCCTGTGATACTAATAGACTGGACTCCATCCTGGACTTTCCTCCACCATGACCCAGGCCCATTGCACATCCCCATTTACTTCTCAGCACTGAAATAAACACACTTGGAAAAAAACGTATGGAGTATGTCAAATGATTTAAGGATGTAGTTGTTTAACAATCTGTAGACATTGCAAATAGACTGTACAGTTATGTATACATAGGTATGACCTGTAATATGCTGCAGTCAATACACCAGGACCCCCAGGAGGGCACAAATATCTGCAAATAGACATGTAAAATGGTACAATAAGTGGCCATTGTAGTGGGAACAGCAGCCAGCCAGAGAACATTCAATTCACAAAACAGCAATGGAAGGTGAGGTTACAGTGTCTTACCTGTGTGTCACTGGAAGTACTGTTGTATGATAGTTGTTCTGTTGTCCACATCCTCTTCCTCTGCCTCCTCTTCGTCACTGTCCACAGGCTCCACTACTGCCACACAACCATCTCCAGCCTTATCCTCCTACAGAAAAGGCACCTGGTGTCTCAAGGCTAGGTTGTGCAACATGCAATGATGTTCTGGCAGACCTTCTTGGGTGAGTAGCACAGGGATCCACCTGTTAGATGGAGGCACATGAACCTGGCCTTCAGGAGGCCAAAGGTGCGCTCAATTATCCTCCTTGTGCCTCATTGTAACGCTCCTCTGCCCTTGTCCTGGCATTCCTCACTGGGGTCAGTTGCCATGAGAGGTGGGGTAACCAGAGTCACCTGCAAATATCGAGGGATACCTGTTAGCCACACACTCACCCTTAAGGCCAACCCCACACCCATATACCTACATATACTGGCTGGGGACCATGGGCTCACCTATTAGCCACAGCCGGTGCCTCTGGAGCTGAGCCATCACATATGGGATGCTGCTATTCCTCAGTATATAGGCATCATGCACAGACCCAGGATACTTTGCATTCACATGGGAGATGTACTGCTCTGCCATGCACACTATCTGCACATTCATAGAGTGAAAGCTTTTTCAATTTCTGAACACCTGTTCATTTCTCTGGGGGGGGGGTTACAAAGGCAATATGTGTACCATCAATTGGACCAATGATGTTGGGGATATGTCCCATTGCATAGAAGTCAGCCTTCACTGTGGGCAAATCCTCCACCTGGGAGAAAACGATGTAGCTGTGCATGTGTTTCATCATAGCAGACAAAATTCTGGTCAGCATGTTAAAGAACATAGGCTGTGATATCCCTGCAGCATGGCAACTGTCACTTGGAAGGAGCCACTTGCCAAGAAATGGAGCACTGATAGGACTTGCACAAGAGGGGGAATCCCAGTGGGGTGACGGATAGCTTTGATCAGGTCTGGATCCAATTGGGCGCACAGCTCTTGGATTGTGGCCCTATCAAGTCTGTAGGTGAGGGTAATGTGCCTGTCCTCCTTTTTTGCCAGGTCCACCAGTGGTCTGTACACAGGGGTATGTCTCCATCTCCTATTCATCCTCACTGGTTGAACTCTAGGGTGAAAAACGGTGAGCTGCTGGTCATATTCAAACATATCCTCAGAGTAAAATGCCTTACATGTTGTGACAGAAACAGTATGTTAACGTGTAGTCCTGTAAATGTGCCTATGTCTGCTGTGACGCAGTTAGGTGCCATTGCCTCTTCCCCTGAAATGGCGGCCGTTTGACCTGTGTGGAGGGCCAAGTGGAAATGAGGCAATTCCTCTGATGTTGTGCGCCATTGCCGAGGTGGTCGCTGACCGCCGTGCAACTCCTCATTGGTTATCATTGGGCCCTATGGGTTCTAGTAGCCAATGGTGATGTATACCGGCGGTAACGGTACGCACCGCCCCGAACATGACTGACATTTTCTATCTGTTCACTCACTTGCTACCTTACCTTCATCAGGAGAGGACCTACACTGCAAGTGCTGCCGTGACCTGTGTGGAGAGACTGGTGGATGGGGTCCTACCCCAGTAATGTTTACTTTATGGTCCTCCAGACCAACAGATGAGTACACTGTGAGCACGATGCATGGGGCATGAATGCATGGAGTGCTGTGTGTGAAAGCCTCGTTTAAGGGGGGGTGGCTGAGGGGTCCTGAGCAGAGTGCTACATGTATGGTGGTCAATGTCTCTGCGTAAGGGGATGGGAGGGATATGGTGGGCCATGAGTGTAACAGGCCGGACGGTATGGCTGATACCTTTTTCTATGTATCTTTCTCTGCAGGTCAGCACCCATCAGAAAAAGGGTATTTGGCGTGTCATCGCCAAACACGTGCGGACCCTGGAGGTCTTTAACAGGGGGAGCACCCACTGTCGCAAACAATGGGAGGACCTGCACCGCTGGGCAAGGAAGACGGCGGAGGCCCAGCTGGGGATGGCCTCCCAATGAGGAAGGGGTGCCCGTCGAACCCTGACCCCCTGATGTTCCGCATACTGGCGATGGCCTATTCGGAGTTGGATGGGCACTTGAAGGCATCACAGCAGCTACAAGGGGGGGAGTACAGTTTCTAAATCAGAAAACTGCACGTAGTGGGGTGTTATCTGGGTAGGAGATGTGGGCCTGTGGGTGCCCCTAGGCCAGGAAGAACATGGCAGGGTAGGTTCCATGTTGGGCAGGGTCTGATGCACTCCAGCCCAAAATATGCTAGTGGGCATCTACTACTGGGCAGGGCCCTGTGGGTTTCAGGAGTGCTGCTATTGGCGTTGGGCATTGTAGTCCATGGCCTGGTGACTAGCATTGTAACTGTTAGTGCATGGCCTAGTGCATAGGGCTGTTCCCTGTGTGTTGTGTACGCCATTGGGGTGCTGTTGCTGCCATTGACCAAGTGTATCCTCTGTCTCTTCCCCCCCTTTTTGTTTTGTTACCCTGTCATTGTGTGCATTAGCATTATCTGGCGGAGGAGCAGAGGCACCGGCGAGGGAGCGAGCGGCATCCGACATGGCCTATGAGGCAGAATCCACCGACGGTGAGGGCAACAGTGGGAGACGGAGGGTGAGAGAAACACCACAGCAGAGACTGGAGGGGACAGTTCGGACAGTGACACCTCCTCCGAAGGAAGCTCCCTGGTGGTGTCCAACAGCTCTTTGGCCACCCCAACTACAGGTACAGCTGCCACCCCCATACCAGCACCGCCCTCCAAGCAGCCCCTCAGCCTGTTTCCCGTGCCTGCTCACCCATGAGGGTGGGCATCTCCTTTGCCCCAGGCACCTCAGGCCCTGCCCCAGTCAGCCCTGCTGCCCTCATTGAGGAGTAAATTCACATCCTGCCATCCATCTCTGTTGGGCAGTCAACCATAGTGAATGCCATCCAGGGTCTGGCAGGGCATTTGCAACAAACAAATGCATTCCTGGAGGGCATTCACTCTGGCATGGAGGCGGCCCAATAGAAATCATTCAAGGCTTTGGCCTCCTCCCTGGTGGCAGCCATTGTTCCTGTCCCTAGCCTCCCCCCTCCAACTTCCTCTATCCAGTCCCATTTCCCTCAAACCCAGCCTATCCCAAGCACACCATCAGGCCAGCAGTCACCCAAATCAACACACAGAAGTGGCTCAGGCAAACACAAGCAACACACTTCGTCCCACAGGCACTCACAGAAGCACCATCTAGATGCAGACACACCAACATCCACTGCCTCCACTGTGTCCCCCTCCTGCTCCTCATCCAGCTCCCTCCCCGTAGCATCTCCACTCACACCTGCATGCACTACATCCTCATTGACTAACCCATCATCATCACGCCTATCACTACACGCCCTTCACTGGCAGTCACCAACCCCCACATCCATGCACACGTCCCCTGTGTTCTCTCCCACTGTGTCTGTGCCCCCTCCTCCCAAAGTACATAAACGCAAGCACTCAGACACCCAACAGCCATCCACCTCACAGCAGCATCCAGCCCATGCACCTGCACCCAAACACAGGAGACAGACACCTCCTACCACCACTCCCTCTTCCTCCACTCCCAAACCTTCACCCTCTTCCAGCCCCAGTGTCCCTAAAAAGCTTTTCCTCTCCACCCTTGACCTATTTCCTGCCCCTTACCCCCGTCCTTCACTTCGGCCAGGGTGGTCAGGACCCAGGCTAGCACCTCAGCCACCCAGTCCACGACCACTGTAGTTTCTGCAGCCACTGCAGTTGTGAGAGGCTCAAAGGAGACACCTGTCAGCACAGCCAGTGTGCCTGCACCAGCAGCTAAGGGAACAAAGGGACCACCAGCTGGCAAAGCCAAAAAGGGAGCATGAGCTGGCAAAGGTAATGAGGCACCACCAGCTGGCAAAGGCAAGGAGTCACCACCAGCTGGCAAAGGCAAGGAGGCACCACCAGCTGGCAAAGCCAAAAAGGGAGCACCAGCTGGCAAAGGTAAGGAGGCACCACCAGCTGGCAAAGGCAAGGAGGCACCACCAGCTGGCAAAGGCAAGAAGGGTCCACCAGCTGCCAAGGGCAAGAAGGGACCACCATCTGCCAAGGGCAATGACAAAGGCACAAATGCCGCAGGCAGGATGGATATGGAGGCTGGTGCTGGAGCAGCATCTGAGCAAACAACACCAGCCATGGCACTTCAGGCGTCCGAGGCTGCAGGGGATGGGGTGCACATCCACCTGCACCGCCGCCAGCACCGCTGCCTGCACCACCACCAGCACCACTGCCAGCAGCAGCCCCAGTGGGCAGACAACCGAGGCTTCAGGGGAAGGGCTGGCGCCTCCCCCAACTACTGGCAGCACCGCCAGCACTGCCACCTGCACCGCCACCAGCTCTGCCACCTGCACTGCCACCAGAACCACTGCCAGCATCAGCAGCCCCAGTGGGCAGCCGTCCAAGGCAGCAGGGGAAGGGCTGGAGTCTCCCCCCACCACTGGCAGCACCTCCACCAACCCCGCCACTGCCACCACTGATCAGGCGTCACCGTCGGTGGGCAGTGTGTATTCGTGCCTCCATAGGCTGTAGTGCGTCCTGGCCCCTGCAAATCCTGTAGGTGTGACACCCAGGTGAGAGACTGTGACCTTGCACCCCCCAAGATCTGCATCACAGGGCACAAAGCCCCCTCCACAACCAGTGGAAGAAGGCATCCACTCACCCCCTCCTTGTCAGGATGAAGCGCACTGGGCACAAAGCCCCCTCCACAACCAGTGGAGAAGCCATCCACTTCAGAGACTGTAGCCTTACACTCCCCAAGACCAAGCAGTGGGCATACCACCCACTAGAGAGACTGTGGCTTTGCACTCCCAAGGACCAAGCAGTGGGCAGACCACCCACTAGAGAGACTGTGGCTTTGCACTCTCTAGAGAGACTGTGGCTTTGCACTCCGCAGGACCAAGCAGTGGGCAGACCACCCACTAGAGAGACTGTGGCTTTGCACTCCCCAGGACAGAGTGGGAATGTGGCTCCCTCCAGGAGCAGTGGCGTTGTACCATCTTCCGGCTGAGGTGCCCCCTGTTACCCTTCCCCCTGAGGTGCCGGTGTATTTTCGATCTGATGCCCCAGCAGTGCCCTCTCTGTATTGAGACAGGAGTCAAGTGGGGCCTTGTGATATGGTCCTGTGGCCCACGGACATTATGGACTGTGTAGTGTCCCTCCATTTGTATATATTGTAGATACTGTTTTGTGCTTTGAGGACATATTTCTAGAACTTTATGTTATTACACTGACTTTAATCACTTCCTTTTGTCCTTGCATTATTCCTGAGGGGTACGGGTTGGATATGTAATGTTGTTGCATCTGTTTGTGTGTATGTTGTTGGGGGTGGGGGCGTTGTGTGTTGCGTGTGTGTCACTCTCTTTTTCCTCCCCCCCTTTGTGTGCTGGGGTGGTACTCACCGTGGTTGTCTTCACCGCCGTTGGTATTCCTGGTGTAGGAAGAGGTAAACCAGCATGGGTAACACCTGTAGTTCCATGGCGTCGTGGTTATTCCTTGAGTGTTCAGGGGTGAGTTGTTTCCCTTCTGTGTACTGTTTCTGCCGTGCTTTTGATGGCATTGGTACCGCCCCGGAAAAGCTGGAGTATTGGTGTCTCGTAGTACAGTGGGTGGAATCTTGTCTTCCGCCTGGCTGTTGGTGGTCACCGCCGTGGTACTTGTTTCCACCTCTGTGGTGGTCGGTGTGTTAAGGTGGCTGTCTGTGTTGGGGTTTCTGCCGTGGTTATACTTACATTTTTTTTACCGACGGCCTGTTGGCGGTATTCCCTCCACTTTATTACTGACCGCCAGGGTTGTAATGAGGGCCATAGTTACTTAAAGGAACAAGTTACATAAGCATAGGATAAAGAAGAAGTAGCTGGAGTCAATAGGGACCCCCATTAAGTGTGGGATGCCAGCTTTAATACATTGCAATATAAACTCAATTTATTTGGGGTAGCCTACATTACACTACAGCCTCAGATCCTCCCTATCTCTAATATATGATACTGCTAGCAAGAAGTGACTTATTCCAAAGACTATAGAAGGAATGGTGCTGCACCTTAATAGCTTTTCAGCTTCTTTGTTGTTCCTAGTTCCTAAGTTTTTACAACTTGGTTGAATCCATTTCCTCCTAGACTTCTCATTGGCTTTACAAAACAATGAAACATGTTCTACAGTTTTAATGGTGTTCATATTGCATAACCCACAGACAAAATAGTGACTGTCCTCATTCTGGGGGCCCCATTTAATAGTAAATGCCTTGGTTTGAAGGATATCATATTGGAGTTTCATATATTGTAATTTTGCCCGCCTAGGCTGAATTATATCTAGCCATTCCTCAAACCTTGGTTTTGGCTTGATATCCAAAAATTGAGAAGTCAATCTTCCTAGACCCATGTTTTGGAAAAGAGTATTCAAGAGATAATCCCAATGGACTTGCTTTAGATTGCTCTTTGAATTTGTCATAAGGGTATAGAGTTCGTCCCAATAAGATTTAAGTCCAAGCTTGAGAAACCATGACCATATATGGCAGATCCAGGGGAAGGATACCTACTTGTCCAGATCCATTAGCTCGATTAGTGCTTTCCTATAATGGATCAGATTTTGAGTTGACCATAGCCTACGCCAATAAAGCAGTGGTCTCAAAACTGCCAAGTGACCTATTTGCTTAATATTTAGGTCATAAAAGCCAGGAACCAATGTTGTAGATGCTGGCAATCCTAAAATTCCTCTCGCAAAGCTATTTTTTTGAGACACTAATTGTGTCGGTGAGCTGTTCCCATAGCTCAGCACCATATAATACAGCAGCCTGCACTTTATACCTATAGACGTCAAACACTGGGGAGACTATTTCTGTTCTTGAATTTTTATATTTGCTGCTTATCACCGTAGAATTGTGGACCAAGAGTTTTTTGCTTTATTCATGTACGACATCCAGGATAGCTTGGTATCCATCTGTATCCCTAGATAATTAAAATCTTTAACACGTTCCAATCCTCGCCCATTGATCAGAATGTCTCTTTTGAGAGGTTTAGCAATCAAATATTTTGTTTTGTTTGTATAAATTTCGAGCACCTTCAGCGTGCAATCTTTGCTGAACTTTTCCAAAAGAGTCTGTAGTCCCATAGGATTTTGGGACACTAAGATGATATCATCTGCAAAAAGGAGGGCAAGGACAGAATCTCCATTTAGTCTTGGAGAATGATGGTCACTCGGTTTAAGATAGTCAACCATATTGTTGATATAAAAGGAGAAAAGGGTTGGGGCAAGCACACAACCCTGCCTTACCCCCCCTCTTGATAGGAATTGGATCTGTTCACTTTCCATTTGGAACCCAACAAACCTTTGCATAGTTATTTTCATGTAACTTAATTATCTGATGTAAAAGGTTCCCTGGCATGCCCTGTTTCCCTAGAGCAGCCCATAAGGGATTTCTCTGAACCAGGTCAAAGGCTGCACACTAATCCACAAATGTGATGTAAAGATGACCCCTCATCAGTTTTGGAGTATTTCCACATTATGCATAATAGCCTAAAGACCTGGTCGATTATGCTAGTCTTCAGCCTAAAACCTGCTTGATATGATGTTAGAATGTTATTTCCCTCCATCCAGTCAGCTATTCTATTCAATAGCTGTCTGGCATAGGTTTTTTGCATGACTTCAATCAAACTGATTGGCCTATAATACTCAGGGTCCTGTGTGGATCCATTTTTATAAACTGGGATGATTTCTGCTCCTTTCCACGTCTCAGGGACTGGTTCTCCCCTTGCTATGGCATTACTAATTAGGTTAACGTATGGTGCCCAAACATCTATGCTATGCTTAAACAGATCCCCAGGGATCTTATCTAAGCCCGGTGCTTTATCTATTTTAATTGATTTTACAGCTGCCACGTTTCTTCCAGGCTAAAATGTATGTCTGATGTTTTGACCCGTATAGGTTGTTCCCTAGGCAGGGAGAGATGGGGGTTGTGCTCTGATGAATCTAGATAGAGATTCAAGAAATGATTAACCCACATACTGAGATCGATATGATGCTTAGTATTAGGTGTCCCTTCTTTACTACCATGTGTGACTATTTTCCAAAAGGATACTGAATCTTTGCATTTGGCTGCCGCAAGGAGATCGGACCAATTTTGATCTTCCCAGTTTCTCTCTGCACTAGACAGGATCTACTGCACTGCTATTGCATTTTTTAGCTTTAAGGCTTCTAGAAGCTATATTTTTCCCTCTCTGCATTCAGTAGTATACCAGGGATTGCCCGACCTAAGATGTTTCCTGCCTTCTTCAGGCTGATTGATGAATGTCTAGGATCGGGATGTCAATAGAACTTTTATGCATGTGAGGATCCAATAAATCTGTGAATGTATTGTATATGTTTACCATGACACCCAGATTACCCAGTATTACTGGCCATTTTACTGTCCTGCAGTTGTTACTAACAATAGGTTGAAGCTCCACCCTGTCCTTACCTGTGGATCCTAGATCTAGAAGGCACTCCCTCAGTTCTATGACTAAAGGAAAGTGGTCACTTTCTCTTCTATTGTCTATTTTAAAGGCTGCTAGCCTCCCCCATGTAACTGTACTGTGTATAATATAATCCCATTTTGAGCCTACCATAGCTCTTTGGAAAGTATTCAAATTAGCGCCACTTTGTCCCACTCTGCCATTGCAGGCCCTCAGCCCATGCTTTAAAGTAAGGTTCATGAGTTGTAAGGCTGCATCCATACCGGGGACTGACTCTTCGGTAGATAAGAGAGGGATAGGTCTTGCCATATCTTCATCCTCCACCAATTGCTCAAGGCCAAGTATAGGTTCATATTTACAATTGAAATCACCCCCTATCAATATTGTTTCTCCTGTCCGGACTTTCTTTAACATGTCGCCTACAATTTCTATTTCGTGTGACTCCCGATTTGGCCTCCTGGGCCTTGGTTAGACATTGTGTAGATGGAATAAAATCTTATTTTTGTCACTTAATGACACCCACAGAATGTCCACACAGCCTATGTCATGCTTGTATATTTCGACATTAAGGGAGATTTTCACCCATATAACCAATCCCCCAAATGGCCTGCCTCTTGCTGCCGAGGTGGCGCTAATGTAAAAAGTTTTATAGCCCAATTTATAGGGTGATTCGTTAGCCAAGTCTCCTGAAAGAGACAAAAGTCGAATTGGTCAATGTAATTATGCCAATCAGGGTCTACGAGCTTACTCCTTAGGCCTGCTACATTCCACAAGACCATGGAGACAGAGCTCCTAGTCGATGGGGGCATAATACTTACCATGGGTCCCTGAGATATTACCAGCTCATTACTTCCAAACAGTTGCTCCTCTGTACTCCCACCCCTCTTAACTTGTTGATTATTCTCATCCAGGGTTCCATCTACTGTTTCATCTATAGTCTGTCCCGGCCTGATAGATCTAGTCAGATTAGTCAATCTACTGCTTTGAGGTCAGTATCTCCCTTGTTTATTATTGACAATCCCCTATCTCTTTGTTGATTACTCATAACTATGTGATTAGGGGGGAGAGGATTATCCAAACTAAATCTAATGGCAGTTTTAAGGGGGCGCTAACTCTCAGCTCCATGGCAATTAGGCCATCAATTAGTCTCTTATCCCTTAATGTCAAAACAATAGCATCATACCTCCCACTATCTCCCGGCATCCTTTCTGCCCTCATAATATCTGAATGAATTAAGGATAAGTAATGTCGCTTATGCCAAATCCAATAGATAAGTTTGTTTTTGGTGGAGTCCACATCCTTCCTACCAAATTGGGACATATTTGGGATATTTGTTAAGTAAATTACGTTCTCACTGGAGGGCCTTGGGTCTCTCTCAAAATGTTGTCCGCATATTGGGGTAAATGCCCTACTGCTATGTGATAGGGTATGCAGATTAAATGTGCATCCTGCCTTCTTTTCTAATGGCCAGGGTTTGGGGCGGGTCTCCCAAGTAGGATTACAAAATTCTCCATGGAGTGTGCCTGCCTTAGGTACTGGGGGGTTACGTAGCTCGGTATTACAATCATTGTCCCAATTTGAGCTCCCACAGGTTGCATAAGTAGCACTATCTTTTCTTAAATTTAGGTAGGAGTGTTTGGTAGGCCACTGAGGAGATGTACATCTACCTAGTAGATGCAAGGGTCCAATTGGAACCCCTTTTGCATGCTGTTCTCTATGCACTTACTTGGGGCACCATTCATGGTCCCATTTAATGAGTATCACAAACATTAGTCATTTGGTGTCATTGTTCGTTACATTGCAAAATATCTGGCACCACATTGTGGTCATCAGTCACAGGCAGCCCATGAAGCAGCTGGGGGTTTATGGTGGAGAGGACATCCCTCTCAAGTGGGGTGAGTCGGAGGCGGGCTCCAGTTCGTACACCTTGGGGGGCCCTGGCCACCTCTATCCTGGTGTACTTCTCCTTCACCCTCCTCTTCTCATCCTGCCACGTCTTTTTGATGTCATTGACGATCCAGATATCCTCCCCCAATGCAGAGACTGCTGTGGCCAACTGCTGGCATAAAGCTGCCTTCTGTGAGAACTGCTGCTGTAGGGTTGGAGACCATGTATCTCTTGTAGTTCCTCACAATAAATTTCAGGATTGTGATGGCCTTCTCCTCTGTGTAGTTGTGTTCCCTCCTAGTGGGCAGCATGGCTTCAGAATATGCAGCACAGGCAAGCACAGTGTGGTTCTTGGGAAACCAGAGCCTTGCTTGTGTGCAGCTTTTATCTGGTTTTGGGATCTGGTTTGCAGCTGAGTTTGATTATGTGCAGGTGCACATGATTACACTGATTACGGCTGTGGTCCGGAAGATCCGGGCCAAGTACGGATGATCCGGCCCAGGTGCGGATGATTTGCACCAAGTGCAGATGATCCTGTCCGAGTGCAGATAAACCTCCCCGAGTGCGGATGATCTTCTCCAAGTGCGGTGATCCACCCCGAGTACGGATATAAAGTTACTACTCATAACTTACCCTTGTGAATACCAAGAAGTAGTAACCTTACACTTTTCGCCTCAACTTGGACCAAAAGTGTAACTTTAACATTGTGAATTGGGTTACTCGTCTTTTTCTTACTCGCTGGAAACAAAATGCTGTCTCTTTTCTTCTTAGTAACTTTCCTACACACCAGCTCTAGACTGCTCTCATTGTAACCTCTTTCCCTCAATCTTTTAACCATATCCTCTTTCACTTTTACAAAATCTTCATTAGTGCTGCAAATTCTGTATGCTCTGAGTAACTCTCCATAGGAAATATTTTCTATTAGCGACCTAGGATGGAAAATGCTGGCATATCAAATACATTTGCCTGCAGTCTGCTTCCTGTATACTATAGTTTGTAACTTATTCCCTACTTCTCTAATTCTTACATCAAGGAAGTTTATCTTGCTGGTACTTATTACTTATAAAATGTAAGTTTACATTATTGTTGTTGTGTTTGCTACAAATTCTGATGCAGTCAATTTGTCCCCTTTCCAGACTATGAATATATTGTCGATGTTTCTACTTCTCTAAGGGGTGGGGGGGTTAGAACCTGCTCCTCCCACCAGCTCATATAAAAATTTGCATAGCTGGGGGTGAAGCAGGCTCCCATCGTTGTTCCATGCTGTTGCTCAAAAATCTCATTGTTGAAAAAAAAGATATTCCGTGTCAAGCACCACTCAATCATAGCCAGTAGCCTCTTTTTATACCTATGGAACGTCACATGTTTTAATCGCTAGAAAATTTAAATTGCTCTCAAACCATCTACATGGTAAATGCTGGTATACAAAGCTGCTATATCCAACGTCATCAACAACAATCCTTCACCCATCCTATATCAAAATCAGTGCTATCTTTTAAATAAGAGTGTGTGGTTTGTACTAGAGGCTTCAGAAAATAATCTATATAGCGAGATGTGTTCTCAAAGAGGTTTTACTGTTGTTAAAATAGTGTAATTTGGGGATCATATAAACACTGGCAACTTGGGACTATCTAGAGTATGATTTTGCCCATTTGGGCTCAATTGTATATGGGTCAAGTCATATTGATTGCTAGAAAAGACAGTTATAGTACTGGTACATAATAAAGCAAAAGTAGACCGTGATTTACCAAATGATTAACAGGAATATGGTGGAAAGAAAACATGGTTTTCCAGGTTGTAAATCCAAGATAGGTAAATGTGTTTTTTTTATCTATGAATGATGGCAAGATATGGTGTCACGGTATGGAACATGATATGTTTCTTAACCTGTACTGTTATGGGAAGATAATGTCTTTAGGACGGGCAATTTATTTTGTAAACGGTCACATTTTTTATGTAAAGTTGTGATAGGGTTGTCTTTAAAAATGTCAAGCGTGAAACATTTTTTGAGTTTAGAGTTATGAGCATATGTTATTTATTGTGTAATGGATTATGTTCATGCCTGATTGCAAAATATTCACATTTTAAAATCACTGGGTGTTTCAATGCAGGTCATGCGAGGGGTTAAAGGGCATGGCAAAATGGAAGCACGTAAGTTGACAAAGGCATCGAGTTTGCCGAAACACGTTCTTCTTTGTGCTACTATTTGTTTGCCAAATGGATTAAATTCGGTATTTGCACTGCAAACAGGGATGCCTGTCCTTTGCTTATTGGACAGAGGCAGACTACAAGCTATATATATATATATATATATATATATATATATATATAAAACAAACACAAAATTCCCAGGCACCAGTCCAGGTTCAAATCCATGCGATTATTACCACATCCGGGCAGCACGTTGAAAAATCCTTTCGCGTTTTGTCACAGCATGCCTTCTCCACAGGAAAGTAAAAGCAGGTGTGGTTTATGTCAGTGCTTTTAAATCACCAGTCATGTGACTGAATAACCCAAACTACAATCCCCACAATGCACAGATCTGTATTAATGTCCTCTTAACTAGAGCACTTAGTCTTCATATCTCTAAAATTGCATCAAAGGCACTTCAGTGCCATTAAAATATTGGTGCATTAGGTGTCTGTTGCTTGGTTATCCCCTTGCTTTTATGACTGCTGCCCGGCATCATAACAATATCTGCAAGCAATACGTGAAATGTGAGCGGGGGAAAATACCTCCCTCCCATCCCTTGCTCACCTCCCTCATATCATATTCCAGGATAAATGCCTTTGGCTGCATATATATATATATATACATACACACTTACATAATTACCTATTATTGGTTACACCTGGTTAGTTATAGCTAGGTCATGTAAGAAATGCATTTATTGTGTTGTTAATAACTTTAGCATCGGTTGATGAATCACCACAAAACTTAGCAAAAAATGTGGGGTGTTCCATCAAGTGGGGGAAGAGAAAAAGAGAGCTCACAAAACTAGTTTCCCCCATTACTTTTTCCATAGAAAAATTAGACACAGCTAAAGCCAAATGACAAAACAAATTTAGACCAAATTTGGCAAAAAGCTGGATCTTGGTCCAGAAAGATTGCTTTTTGTGTTTTGGTGAAAATCCATTCTGCAGTTTTGAAATTATGGTTAAAAGAACTTTGAAGATATCATACTGCGGAGGATCTGAGGACCCAACACATCTCAAACTGAGATCTGATTGACTGCCACCACATCAACCAGGATGTGGTGGCAGTCCTCTTAGGACTAGTCTCAAGAAAAAAGAAAATAAGACATAGGAGGTAGGGTATGGATATCCTGACCCCCCAGACCTAATGGACCCAGCCTGGGGACAAAAAGTATTTTAATTTTTTTATTCTACAGCCAAATTCTAGGGAGATCTGCTAATGCGCAGCAACATTTAAAAAAAACAAAAACAGAATTGGCTTCTGCTTGTTGATCTGTGGCCTCCCTCCCCAAGCCTCAGAGAGGCCCCGGGGCTGAGGTGAAAAACAAGGAGTGTCCATTCCTTCACTACCAGAGGTAGGAAAACATATGTTTGTTCCTGCCTGGTGGGAGCATTTTCACAAATGGGAGTAAACATACACATCTGCTCTGTGCCAGAGGTAGATTTAAACATGCTCCCGCCGGCTGGGAGCAGATTTGGGTCCTGTTTCCCTGCCTGCAATCCTACAGGCAGGGATACAAAACACATATTGCTCCCACCTAGAGGGAGCATGCAAAAAGCAATTGTTCCCTCCAGGCAGTAACACTGCCGGCACCCATACCAGGGGCGAGCTGGCTGGTGGCTTTAGGGTCTCCCCCCTGAGTCTCTAACATGTTGGTTGGTGGGTGTACCAGATGGCCACTGGGGCACCCACTGATGATTAATGTAGGCCTCAGTAGTTGGGGTCCCCGGGGCACGAGAAGGCTGAGGGAGGGAGGCTGTGAGGCAAATTTCCCTTTTAAATAAAATACAGCCCAGGGGAATGGAGTCACCCAGGCCGGGGAAGGCTCGAGGAGGTACGGTTGCGGGGCCCACCTCCCCTGTTAAATTGAATTTAGCCACTGGAGTGGGGTTCCCCTGCTTAATGTGTGCCCCTTTTTAACTGGATACACCCCTAGGGATGAGGTCAATGGGGCCATGTGGCCTGCCTGCTTTTTGTTGAACTTCGCCTCAGGGATTGGGTCGCTAGGATGTAACGGTGCTCAAGGAAGGGAGCCCTAGACCCCCTCCTCCTTTTTAATTGAATTTGGCACTGTGAAATGTGTGCCTTAGGGGCATTAAATGCTCAGGGATGGGGGAGGTACAGCCCCCTCCTCTTTTTTGTAGAATGTGGCACAGGGGTCCTTGTGGCCTAAAGAGGCTCGAGAAGAGAGTGCCTGCAGCCCACCTTACCTTTTTAATTGAATATGGCCTCAGGGGGTGAGGTTCAATGGTGCCTGATAAGGTTCAGGGAGAAGGGCCATGGGACCTCCATCTCCTTTCGTAACTGAATTTAGCCCTGGGGGATACATTTACTTTTTAGTGTTTAAACTACTAACAATCATGTATTTATTTTACCAACAATAATTCTGAAGAGTAATTTAACACATATAAATAATTATATTTTTAAAAGTAACTTTAATTAAACACTACTAACACTAATGATGATAATAATACTACTTTTTGTTTTAATTGTTTATGTACTAATATTGGCGAACCCCAAAACAATTATGTCTCATACTCTACCAGCCATAAACCCTAAAAATTCCATTAAGCCATGAGAAAACCCTTCAACATTCAAAAACATAAAACCTAATATCAAAATATTCCACAAAACCTCTAAACTATCACATAACGATGAACCCATTCCTAACCCTTGAATTCTAAAAACTTATTAGCAACAAAACTTCATTTACCTCTGGACTCTAAAAATCTGATTCACCTGTAACAATACATGCCTGAACCCTAAAAATCCCTTAAAATGTAATGCCAGAACTCTCTGCAAAACTCCAAACTCTAAACTTTTAACCCTGAATCCGTTCCAACCTCTGAAAGCTAAAAACCCATTACTTGCTGTAACACTATACATCCCTGCATCAGAACACTATTCATCCCTGAATCCTAAAAATCAGATCAACCCTTAAACAAATAAAAACACATCTCTTGACCATAACTAAACTAAGAGGTTTTCATGTGGAGGCCAGTCCTTCATCAAACCCTGCTGTGCACAGCCCTTGTCCAGTACAGAGATCTTTGCAGATAGGCTAGTACGTCACAAAACCCTACTAGGCACAGCATTTATCTGGTAGAGAGATCTTGCAGACAGACCAATCTCTCACAAAACCCCATAAGGGGCATCCTTTGCCGTCTACAGAAGTTTTGGCCGACAGGCCAGTCCCTCACTAAACACTTCTATGCACTTACCTCTTAAGGATTTCTGTGGCCCTTGGTAAGATATATCTTGGGCCCACTGTTTGTAGCAACTTTGAAGTTATTATCCCTTTTAAGCTCACACAAACGCTCATGATGACAAAAATATTGAATTATGTGCTAAACCTTCAGAAATAGGGGCACACAAAAACAACCAATAGCTCAAGTTGCCTGGCCAATAGCACCAAACGAAAGCTTGAACATTGATAAACCAATTTCCTTTTGAGTTTGGTTCTCTATTTTTTACTTACAACTCAGAGTTTTATGTGGAATTTGGTGCCTAACAAGGTAGTTCCTCCCATTTTATGAAAAATGAGCTAAGGCTGATGTTAGATGTTCAGTGGAATGCTGCACAATATTAAAGTAAGAGATTTTCACATGGCGCTTGAAAGCACTTGAATTGTAGCTTTAGTTGCTGAATATATGTAAGCATAAATATATCTCCCTTCACTGCTGGCATTCATGCTGCAACAGTGAAAAGGTGCTGCTCTGAGGATTTTCACCATCCTATTGGTTAAAATCTAGTAACTTTCACCTAACTGATCTTACCCTGCCTTCTCTTCTTTGTATGTGTGCATGTTTCTGGCTGTGGAGTTACTTGTGACTCTGCTGAGTAAGAAAAAGTGGATAGGCCAGGATACAAGAGGTGAATGGAGACATAAAGAGAACAGTATAGTGAGAGACATGAAGTAGCAGAAATAGGGGGTAGAGAAACAGATGATGTAGAAAGACACATGAGGTAGGTTGAAAAGTACTGCAAATAAAGAAATGTGAGTTAACTAGAAGGAAAGATAAATTGAGGTAGAAAGAGTAAGATGCGTGCAGAGAAAGAGAGGCAAAGGAATACGTAATGTTTTAGAGTGTGGTACAGAAATAGAGGAAGGGAGAAGGAAATGTAAAGAGAAACAGCCGAGTTCAGAACCCCAAGCGATGAGACAGAGAGGTAATTTAGAGAAAGAGAGGTATAAGAAGTGAGAGGTAGACACAGATACTTAAGACAAAACAAAGAGCTGCAGGGCAGAAAGAGAGCAATATGAGAAGAAGGATAGAAACAGAGATCAGGTAGTGAGGGTGATGGAAAAGAGAAAAAGGTTGAGAGGGGTGAAGGATAGAAAAAAATGTGGTGTACATAAAAAAGGGGTGTTGAAGGACATACATCAACTAGAGAAAGAAAGGTGAAGTTTATATAGAGGTAGAATGTTGTGAGATAGAAATAGAGATAGTGAGGTAGAGATATTGAGTCAGATAGTGGATGGGTTTAACTGAAATTGGGAACGAGGTCCAGAGAGATGAGTGTTCATGTGTGTGTGTGTGTGTGAGAGAGAGAGAGAGTGAGATAGAGCCAGAGAGAGAGAGTGAGAGAGTGAGAGGGTGAGAATGAGATGCAAAGAAGTTGGTGATAGAGATAAAAGGATAGAGACAGTAAAGGATAAGATGATTAGAGAGATGAAGAAATGATAACAGAGGAAGAACCAGAGATTTGGGAGGTGGAGAGGTGAGGCAGAAAACTAATGATGAGATAAACTGAGAGGCCAAGCAGTGTGTGTGAAAGAGAGGTGAGATACAGAGAGGTAAGATAGTAAAGGAGATGCAGGGCAGAGATGGAGGTCAGGGGCAGTGGTGAGGTAGTGAAAGTGTGACAGATCTAGAGGTAAATTAGTAGCATATGGAAAGAGAGATAGAGAGGCAAGGTAAAGAATAGAGATGAGGTTGTGTGAGAAGTCAAGTAGATGGCAGAGAACTACAGGGAGATCAGATTGAAAAAAGTGAGTGAGGTATCAAGAGAGGGACAAGGTGGAGATAGGGGATTGAGAGTGATAGATATAGATGTAGGTACAAAGAGCGAGAAAGTGGCAAGGTCATGAGAGAGGTAAAAAGAGATGAAGAGGAGTGAGGTATATTAGGTATAGTGAGAGAGGTGATGTAGACAAAAGGGAGTACGAGAGAGCTGAGCTAGAGTGAAAAGATGAAGGACATTCGGAAGTAGGGATAGAGAATGACCTCAATTAACAATACTACATCACGTCACAGAGGGTGTGGTCCTACAGCCTGGAAGGCGTCTAAGGGCCAGGGCTGACAAAAGGTAAGCTCAGTAAAAACTGTAAAGGCAGGCATATGTACACTAGTGTATGTGCATGTGAAAAGTGCCTGACTGTGTGGGTCAGTACGAGTAAGGCTGTCACTAATGTTAGGGGTATATTATTATCCATGAAAAAAATACTGGAGGAAATCAGGGGGAGTGGCCCCAACACTCATGCTAACAAACCACCTCTGAAACCACTACACACAACATTTCCTCTGTACAGAGCTATTGGCGGTGAGGCCAGTTCCACATCAAACAATAATACGCACAGCCTTCTCCCTACACAGAGGTCTTTGGAGACAGGCCAGCCCCTAAACAAACTCTACCATGCACAGTCTTCATCCTGCACAAAGGTCTTTGCGGAGAGGCCAGTTCCTCACTAAACACTACTATGCACAGCCTTTTCTCTGCATAAGGTCTTTGTGGAGAGGGCAGTCCTTTATCAAACACTACTATGCAGGGCATTAACCCTTCATGAAGGACTTTGCAGACAGGCTAGTTCCTCCCCAAACCCTACTATGCACAACTTTTGCCCTGGATAGAGGTTTTCACAATAAAGTCAGTCCCTCTCCAAACCCTACTAGGTGCAGCCTTCACCCTGCATATGGGTCTCCATGGTGTCATGTTTGCTCTCATTGTACCAATGAGGCTGCTGGATTTGGGCGGTAGCATCACCTGAGTTGTGGGGAACTGAGTTTTGATCCCACACCATGTGACAACTGTTAGCCCAATATGTTTCCGGCCAGCCCGCAGTGCCTCACGTATGCTCAAGAGCAGGGGTGATTTGTGGCAGCTGGGCTAATGACATTGTGACCTCTCAGGGAAATCGTGGTGGATCAGATCGTATCCCTTTCTCCCAGGTACATTTGCCTCACACAAGCAAAGACAAACAGAAGCAGCAAATGGTTCAACAAGTTTTATTGAATAAGCTGTGTTCTAGATAAAAAGACATGGACTGCAAAAATTAAGATGATAAAACATATGAAAAACAGAACGGTGACAAGAAAAGTGAAACACAAGAAAAGTCCCACCATACTGTCACTATGTGAGTTGTATGATTCTTACATCAAATTGGTGCCACGCAAAACCAAAGAGCACTCATGTTACAAAGCATGAGCTCCAGCAGAGGCAGCAGCATTTCGTGTTTTGCCAGATGTTAAAGCAAGAGCCGCATGATCCACAAAGGGCAGCTCATAAATGGCTTCCAGTAGAAAATGCAGCCTCAATTAACATATCTGGTAATAAGCTCTCTGCAGGAACATCAACAGATCGGCATCCAATGAAATTAAGCACGCGTAGTAAGACAAACTTCCAGTTCACGTTCGAAAAAGCACCAGAGGCACCGAAACATGGGATGCACACAATTCAAAACCTGTCTAGATGACACTGTCCAGTTCCACTTCCGTTCTTCCAGGAGTTGTGCTCCAAAATACTGCATCATGCGTTCACAACACAGTTGCGCTGGTGGAAGCGCCACCAGTCCTCCTTGTTGCAATGAGACAGCCATTGCGAATGAAAACCAGCAAGATGCCACCTGTTATACCCAAAGTATTTGGAAATCCCCAGAAAATAATCGAAAATGTCAAGGAAAAGGTGCTGACGAAACCAGAACCAACAGTCTTTAAAAATGTACAACACTGGATGCCTTAAAATTCCATCCCACAAGTTCACAGAAGTGTCTTGGAATGTTTGTATTTAAAAGGGACTATATCGATGCAGATGACCGTGCTACTTGGAGCACATAGGTCTAGCATGTAAATGTCAGAGCCACATGTTTTTGGAACAATAGAGCTTTTGGTCTGCTTAACTTAGCAAAATTCACATTTGAAGCAGTAAAATGAGGCCAAATATCTGCTATTTTTGTCTGTTGCATGTGGGGGAAAAAGTACATTACTACATTAGGTGACAATTTGGGAGACTGAAAATAAGCAATTCTGACTCTAATACCACAACAGCTCTCACTATTAAGAAGCACAGAACTTCCATTAGAGAGCACCTGGAATGCTGGTCTAATCAAGAAGACTGGAACTCCATTCAGATAGCAAACTAAATTCGCTACCAAAGCATTACAAGCCACATGCAAGGACACCTGCTTACAAATCATCAAATGGCTCACAGAAGTCTCGCATTAGCTGCCACTAAGAAATACCTCTTTTTTGCTTTTGAGACATTTGTGGGAAAAAGGTAGCTCCCACACCTCATGAATGTAACTATATCCTAACCTTTCATATCTGCCCACTGGTATGTGTTTTAAGCAAGACGTCAATTGCTGTGTTGAGATAGGTAGATTGATAACCCCATGTATTAACCATTCAGCAGATGGTATTTCAGGCACAGTAAAAAGCAACTTTTCTAACTTTTCAATGTTTAGCATAAAATAAGTCACTTCTTTCTTAGCCATTATTTGTTGCATTGGATTAAATGCTGAACAAATGTCCCTTGGCTAACGTATTGCCATGGAACGTGACCAGACGTCAATGTTTGTAGTGTTCAACCTAACCGCAAAATAGACCTAAGCTGGCTCTGTCCATGTCACTTTGTACAATGTCCATTGCAGATGAAACAATATTATTTAAAGTGTATTTGCAGTCAGACAAGGTGTTAAATTCCATTATCAACAATGGCTACTGCTTTCTGTAAATTCTCCTGATCTATTTGCCTTAACCGGGCAGCGGCTTCTTGTTGGGAAAGTTTCCAAATTTAATTGTAAATTGCATATAAGAGGTGCTTTTTACATTGTCTTCTGGGGCCTTAGAGGAAATCATGCAAGTCTGTGTTGTTTGATAGGAGACTGAGGTGTTCTTTAACAGCATCTATGTTACTATACCCGAGAGTTCTGATGACACATAGCGAGGGTCTGGTCTACCAGTTTTAAAACCACCTGTGGAGTTTACTAAACGTACATGACAACTTTTTGTATCCATTGGCCACAATAAGCACCTACTAGGACGTGAAAGTGATGTGTTAAATTTTTTGTTCTGGACCCACCCATTGAGCTGTTTTTCAGTTGCATTCATGTATTTTTGCCAATTCTTAAATTTAGCAGGGGCAGGGATACTGGGCACATTCAATTCCTTAATTTTTCCAAGCCTAAACAACTAATCTGTTGTAAAGTTTCATTTAAAATTATAATTTGAACAGGTATCAGGCATGCTCTAAATATAGCCTCCTTTCCCCCTTATTTGTCAATTTCCAGTTCCCCACACACTGTTTAAGTCGATTGACCTCAGCCAATATTCATAGCCTTCTATAGCTAATTTTATGTCCATTAACAAAACCTTGTGTGTTTCCATTTTAGGAAACTTAAAATAATGCGCTGTAGCATTTTTAACATTTTGCCCAGAAGAACTATAAAAACCTTTCAGAGTATGTTTTTCAACTCATCACTGGCGAAGTCGGACAATGTTCCCATTGTGTGTAATTAAAAATAGCCTTTGGGGTTATTGGTCTGTGAATACAGTGGTGTCCATAATAATTGTAACAGAGCATATCTCCATAATTTTCTTTGGATTGATAAACCTCTTCACTTTCAAATACAGAAAAATATTGAAGCTCAGAGAGCATAGAATAAACTGTTTTACATCCCAGTCATCAGAAACGACTCCAGCTGTTATTGCATCATTCATGGAAAGTTTAAATACATATGGAATTTGAATAACCTCTTTCAGGCCATATATATCAAAGAATACTTTATCCCAAACAATCCCATCAGGAATTAGTATGGCTGAAATGTTCACTAGGGACAAATCACGACGGCCCTTATGGGAGAAAAAATATGGTTTTGAGACCTCATCCACCAGTTCAACTGCAGAGCATTAAGAAAAGTAATGACAATGTATCAATAAGAAAAAAACTATGAAAAACCCAATCCATAGAAAGAAGGTGAGTACAGTTAGGAAACCCACAGATGGTTCCATTTACAAATGAAATAGCTAATTTTGAGTCCATTTAGCAGCTTATGTGCTCTTGAAAGTGTTGTTGCAGAAGAGACAGATGAGTCGGTGAAAGAGTCATTTAAGTCGGCAAAATTTCCAGAAGCAGTTCGTGCAAAAACTGGAGCTGTGTTTCAAAGTGGAGAGCTGGCAGAACTCTCCTATGATGGTTCATAGTAAACTATTCCTTTCATTTGAGTTGAATTTGAGAACAATTTCTTATTCTTCTAGATGTTTCTTGTCACAGAAGAAGATGTGGTACTAATGAAAGATCATCTTACACCCTACCTAAGCTGAGGGAAGTGTCAGCGTTGCTGTTCAAAACCTGCAAAGGAACATCCTGGTCTGTAGTGCAAGGGGGTTGGGAACTACCCAGGAGTCCTCTAGGTCTGCTGTGTAGGATCGGCCATATGGTGTCGCTTGACATTGTCGATGGAGACAAAGCAGTTTTCTTTAGAACCAGGCAGCGGTAATAGAATAACAGTTTTGGTACCCTGTATTCCCCAGACAGGATACTGGTGCATGATAAGAAGGACCAAACTCCTTTTTCACAGCAATGTTTTCATGCGCTAGATTCCCAACTTTTGGAATCCAGCTGGTAGGTGTTATTGGTGCATCCATTATTCACAAGGAGGCGGCACAGGCAGATGTGTTGTCATCACTGAACATTTGTAAGTCCTGCAAGACAGTGACACATTAATTTATGTCAAAAGGTGTATCTGCCACCTCCACACCAGGACCATCAAGATCTTGAACATACATTTGTGTTCCAAACAGGAATTCATATGGGGTGCCTCCACCCAGGGATCTTCTGGGCAGATTATTAAGTGCCCTCTGGGCTCTATACAAGTGATTAAGCCAAATACGCTCCGTTCCTAATGCTCTTGCTGTTAAGGATTGATATAAGTCTCGGTTTCTTTGCTCCACAACACTATTTCCCTCAGGATGATACAGAGACGAATAGTACAATTGGACCCCTACCGAAGCCATGGTGTCCCTGAATGCTCTTGAGGTGAAAGCAGGGCGAAAAAGCTGCAACTGCATACATGCTGATAAAGACATGAAGGGCCTTATTTATACTTTTTGGTGCAAAACTGCACTAAGGCAGTTTTGCCCCAAAACGTTTTGCACCGGCTTGCACCATTTTTTAGCACCAGCTGGGCACCATATTTATGGAATGGTGCAAGCCGGTGCAAAGGGTAGGCTAGCTTTAAAGAAAATGACGTTAGGCAGTTTTGAGTCAAAATAAATGATTCTGACCAGATTAGCATCATTTTTTGACGCTAAGGGGCATATTTATACTCTGTTTGCACTGATTTAGCGTCATTTTTTTAAACTCTAATTCAGTGCAAAACTAACTCCATATTTATACTTTGGGGCTAGACCCGTCTAGCGCCAAATTTATGGAGTTAAAGTCATTTTTTGGAAGTGCAAACCTACCTTGCCTTAATGAGATGCAAGGTAGGCGTTCCTGTGCAAAAAAATGACTCTATGGCATTAACACCATATTTGTACTCCCATGTAAAAATGGTGCAAGGGAGGGAGGAGGGGTGAAAAAATGGGGCAAAGCTTGCTTTGCCCCATTTTTTAAGACCTGGGTCAGGGCAGGTCTTAGGGGACCTGTGGCCCTATTTCCATGGTGGAACACCATGGAATAAGCCCAGAGATGCCCTCCCTAGGCCCTAGGGGCACCCCCACCCACACTAGAGGGACTGCGAGGATGGGGTATCCCATCCCAGGTAAGTACAGGTAAGTGCATTTTATTTTTGAAAGTGCCATAGGGGGCCCTGAAATGGGCCCCCATACATGGCACAGGCTGCAATGGCCATGCCCAGGGGACCCCTGTCCTCTGTGCTGGCCATTGGGGTGGTGGGCATGACTCCTGCCTTTTCTAAGGCAGGAGTCATGTGGCATGGTAGGTTTAGCACCATAAAATGACGCTAATCTGGTTAGAGTCATTTTTTTTTACTCTAACCTGCCTAAAGCCATTTTTTGGTGCTAAACCCTCTTCTTCTATACTGCCAGCCCCACCCGACTAAAGTCATTTTTTTCAACACTAGCCTACCCTTTGCACCGGCTTGCACCATTCCATAAATATGGTGCCCGGCTGGTGCACAGAAATGGTGCAAGCCGGTGCTAAACTTTTTGGTGCAAAACTGAGTTAGTGCAGTTTTGCAGCAAAAAGTATAAATAAGGGCCAATATTTTGTAAGTTCGCACCACTTTTGCTTCATAAAATGACGTTAATGCGGTGCAAAAAAAGTTTCAATCAGGGCCTTGGTGCTAGATGGGTCTAGAACCAAAGTATAAATATGGAGTTAGATTTGCACCGAATTAGAGTAAAAAAAAAATGACGCTAATTCGGTGCAAACATAGTATAAATATGCCGCAGAGTATAAATATGCCCCTAAATATGGCGTTAAGGCCATAGAGTCATTTTTTGCACGGGAACGCCTACCTTGCATCTCATTAAGGCAAAGTAGGTCTCCACTTTCAAAAAATGACTTTAACTCCATAAATGTGGTGCTAGAGGGGTCTAGCACCAAAGTAAAAATATGGAGTTAGTTTTGCACTGAATTAGAGTAAAAAAAAATGACACTAATTCGGTGCAAACAGAGTATAAATATGCCCCGAAATTCTTTAATAACAGTTTGAGTGTCAGTTGAGCGTTGTGGCCATACCCATAGAAATCTGTAGCATGAGTCAACAGCGACTAAGTTATATTTGCATGAACCATCTGGTGTCAACGGACCACAATAGTCCAGGTACTCACTTTGTAGTGGTTTGTTAGAAATTAAGAGGGGTGTCTGTGGTGAGTGTTTGACGATGGACCCTTTTATTTGCTGACAGATGTCAGAGCAAAGGACATCCTGTTTGATCTGTTCGTATAAACCTGGCCACCAGCAACATGCTTGTAGTAGAGAAATAGTAACACCCATACCAGCTTGGGCAGAAGCAACTCCCTTATGCGCTGCTTTAATCAACTCAGGTCCTTGGTCTTGGTTGGGGATCACACGATCACCCACCCTGGTATTGTTACTAGGGCAGTATTTAGGCTAGATATGCAGAAGGAATATTTGGCAGGACATGCCTTTGGCATGGGCTTGATTTCAGCCAAAGCTTTCACAGCAGCCAATGTTTCATCATCCAACCTCATCTGTGAACGGGTTTTTGCAGCAACAGAAGCCGTAGCTACTGCTGACTTGGCCGCTTCATCAGCCAAGATATTGTCTGTAATGTGTTTTCCAACACGTTGATGTCCCAATGTATGAACTACATGAACATTGGGTAGCGTTTCTTTCAGATCCACTACTTTCCCCACAATAATCTGTGTTTGATGGTGTTTCCTTTGGAATCTCTGAACCCATTCTGGCGCCATTAATGCAGGTCTTCATTGAAGGACTGGACACAATAGTACAAATCACAAATGATTAATGTTAATTGTCCTGGACATGTGTGTTGCAGTGCCATCAACAAAGCCTTAAGCTCTGCAGGTTGTGCTGTGCAGTCCTCTAAGGTCTGGGTGTAAGTATGTTGTGGATGGAATTCACCATCCTTCATGTAGCCACTCACAACGTACAGGTGGCAGAGTATTGATGTTTAGTGTCTACTGCTGGTTGAGCTGGACCATCACTTTAAACAATTGTGGGATATTGCTCAATAAGCATGGTGTTTGCTGGAACTGGGTATTCTAGTTCATTATGAAGAAATTCTTGAGTTTGTAATTTAGGGTCGAAAACAACATCAGTGGCTGTCAGAGATGTTGCCCATTGAATCCTACATGGATATAGTACCTTTGCATTAGGAAAGCTGGCTTTTGTGACAGCCTTGAGGGTTGGAATCAGAGGTGCGACAATCATGTGTTTCCCCTGGGTCAGAGGTCTCTCTTCAATGAATGCCATCTGAACAGCAGTCAGAATTTTTTCTGTGGGATCAAAGACTTGTTCAGCTGTGGAATACAGATTTGCGTTGTATGCTATAGGGACGGAATCACCCTCATTGAAAGTTACGTAGGTGAATCCAATGGTACCAGCAATTACTCTGATGACCAAATGTGTTTTGTTGTTGCTTGTGTGCAAGTGTTTTGTTGCAAGCATGTCTTGCAGTGCTCTAAGAATGTGTGTGTGTGCTTGACTGTCCAATATTTACTTGAAAGTCAGGATGTATTAGATCATATAATGGTTTAATGTGTTGCCCATAAACTGGAATGTATGTTCTGCCAAAGTTTCAAAAGCCCAACAAAGACTGGAGCTTTTTGATACTGTTTGGCGGTTGCAATTGTGCGCACTTTTCTAGAAAGTGGGGAGCTAGGCCCTGGCCTTCATCTGATAGTTCGTATCCCAAAAATAGACCACTAAGAAAGGCTGTTATTGTTTTTTAAATTAAATTTGTAGCCTAATCCAGCAAAGCCCACAACAATGTGGTTCACCAGTCTTACATGTTGAGCAAGATCATCATCCGTAAGGAAGATATCATCTACGCAGGACAATGCAAAACATGTAAAATTGAACTAGCACAAGCTGAAAACAATCCTGGATTGTTAATATACCCTTGTGGGAGTCTGCAAAAAAGAAATTCTGAGCCTAAAGCACTAAAGCTTGATAAATCCCTTCTTTCAGGTGCTATGTTTTGGCTGAAAAAAATGTTGGAAATTTCCAAGGTTGTTTGGAATTTTCTGCACACTTAGGGGCATATTAATACTCTCTTTGCACCGGATTCTCATCATATTTTTTACGCAAATCCAGCACAAACTTAACTCCATATTTATATTGTGACGCTAGACCTGCATCAAAATATGGGAGTTTGCGTCATTTCAAGGATGTGTGAAACCGCCTTGCGTCAATTAGATGCAAGGTAGGCGTTCCCGTCCCACAAATTACTCAAACACCCTAGCGCCATATTTATCCACAGGGCAAAAATGACGCACGGGTGGGATGCGGCCTGGAAAAATGACGCAAAGTCCAATTTGCGTCAAATTTTAACTTAGGGGCAGGCGTAAAATGGGGCAAACACACCACTACTTAAGGAAAACACAATCAAACAACATCATTGCTCAAGAAGGACAACATGGAGATGCTACTGATGCAGCATGCCAGACGACGCAGAGCACAATACCAACAGCAGCAGCCACCCCAACGTGGACCCCAAAGGCAATGCCAAAGGCAGGAAAGGGTCTTCTGGACCAGGGCAAACCCTCCAGGGCCTCGGGGAACAGGATATCATCCGGAGCTACAGACTCAACTGGCAGCTGCTGCGCCAAATTGAGGCACAGATAACAGCCAGCCTGCAGACACCACACAATATACCACCGGTGACCAAGCTGCTAGATGTCCTGCACATGTTGGCGAGTGGCTCATTCCAAGCAACAGGTGCCCTGGTCGCTGGGGTATCACAGCCCTCATTCTCGGCCTTCCATCCCAAGGTCCTAGATGCCATCATCTCCCACATCCCCGCCACATCAGCTTTCCCAGCACTCAGCAGAAGCAACAGGAGACCCAACATCGATTTTACCAAATAAATGGCTTCCCGCATGTGCTTGGTGCTATTGAATGCATCCATGTCCGGATTGTACCACCTGCTGCAACAGAGCATCTATACGGAACAGAAAGCACACCACTTCATAAATGTGCAGGTCATAGTTGACCACCAGGGATTGTTTACCAACATCTTGGCCAAGTATCCTGGGACTGTACGTGATTCCTTCATCTTCCGCCACAGCACCATCAATCTGCACTTCCAGGATGGACAATATGGCAATGGCCTTCTTCTCAGTAAGTCCATAAACCCCTAGCAATATACACATGGCACAGCACCCTGTAGGACACACAATACATACACCACTACATTGACAAGTGGCCAAGAAGACACTGAGGTATGACACAGGTAGTTATGTTGTACACCCTGACACAATGGGATACACACCTATGGACAAATGACAGCTGCCAATAACAATAGATGCCACTCTAGAGCTACAAGGGACCAATGTCAAAGAACACAGTGACAATGACATGGCCTGCCCTGGAAGTACAATTTGGAAGATGAACCATTTACTATTTCATTAGGCCACATAGTCAATCCCACACCCTCCCAAGGAATAAGTACTATGGAAGGGGTGTGCAATGTATGTTGCTGCAGGTCAAACATCTTGAGACACATAGCAAATACTGAGGCAGTCCCAACACCACAGATCACTCTTGGGGTGAAGTTTGCCAGGTAGCAATAAGGAAGTGGACTGTGCTATGAACACATATTGATGTGCCACTAATGCAAACTGCACACTGCTGCACACACTGAAAGAGCCAATTGCCCATCAAAATAACAGATGTAAAGGGAGATGCCCCTGTCACCTTGAGCAAGTTGCGTAGAGTTGGTGCACGGTTGCACATGAGCCACTGGCAGAGGGAACCACAAAAGTCTACATAGAGCCAAGTAACACATGGGACAATTGTGCATTGTCAATACTGAACACCTCCGTGCTGCCAACTTAGGGTAATGTGTTGGGCATTGTCACCAAGCCTAATCAAAGGGCCTCACTTCTAGATTTCATCAGCAATTGCAGATGTCTAAGTGGATGGGATGTCCAGGCCATGTAGTGCAACCATGTTACCACCACATTGGAATCTATTTTGTGTGAGTAGAAGTATCATGTCCCCTCCAGTGAAAGCACACTAAAACATGTTGCTCACTACACAATACATGGTACATACATAATGACCAGCAGTTTGGAAACTAAACCATAGATATCAGGTCAATGAGCCAAACACAAGTTGTCAAGTCAAACAACCCAATGCAGGAAGAACCGCATAGAATCCCAGGATCTCACAGAATGCCACAAACAGATATGAGTCACAGACGACACAAGATATCAACTGTCATGCTACATGACATTCCTTGTGCAAGCACTAACCAAATGCTTACTCCTATATTCTTTTTCAGCTGATCAGGGTTACGCGATCCAGCCATGGACCATGACCCCATTCCCCAATCTAAGCACAGCAGCAGAGTGTGCCTGTAATGAGGACATGCACCATTGTGGAACGGACCTTTGGCATCCTGAAGCCCACATTCAGACGCCTGGACATCACAGGAGGCAGCCTCCTATATTCCCTAAAAATGGTCTGCAAGATCATATTGACTTGTGCCATCCTGCACAAAATTTGTGTTAGTAGGAACATCCCCCTATATGAACCCAGACAAGAACTGCCTGAGGAGGAGGAGGAGACGGTTGGTGCCAGGGAAAATTAGGGGGAACATCCAAACACAGCTGCAGGAATGCCTCGCAGACAGCAGATTGTTCAAAACCTTTTTCACCAATAGTTACTCTAAACACATTGTTAGGGTATGTAATTAAACACCTCACTTTATCACACAATCCTGCTCTGGTTACTTATTTCTCCATCACATATTCTTTAGCAATGTGAGTATTAACTCAGGGAGCATGTCACAAAGACAAATCCGACTACTTCTGATGTAACATCACATGTGATGCGTATGATTGTACAGCAAACATCACACACAGGCCCGTATTTATACTTTTTGACGCAAAACTGCGCTAACGCAGTTTTGCGTCAAAAAAAATAGCGCCGGCTAACGCCATTCTGAAGCGCCATGTGGGCGCCGTATTTATTGAATGGCGTTAGCCGGCGTTAGCCGACCGGCGCTGCCTGGTGTGCGTAAAAAAAAACGACGTACACCAGGCAGCGCCGGCGTAGGGGAAAATGGCGTTTGGGCGTCCAAAAATGGGGCAAGTCAGGCTGAGGCAAAAAAATCGCCTTAACCCGATTTGCACAATTTTTTTACGACGCCCAACCCCCATTAACATGACTCCTGTCTTAGCAAAGACAGGAGTCATGCCCCCTTGCCCAATGGCCATGCCCAGGGGACTTATGTCCCCTGGGCATGGTCATTGGGCATAGTGGCATGTAGGGGGGCACAATTCAGGCCCCCCTATGCCACATAAAAGAAAATATATATACTTACCTGAACTTACCTTAATGTCCCTGGGGTGGGTCCCTCCATCCTTGGGTGTCCTCCTGGGGTGGGCAAGGGTGGCAGGGGGTGTCCCTGGGGGCATGGGAGGGCACCTCTGGGCTCATTCTGAGCCCACAGGTCCCTTAACACCTGCCCTGACCCAGGCGTTAAAATCCGGCGCAAATGCAGGTTTTTTTGCCCCGCCCACTCCCGGGCGTCATTTTTGCCCGGGAGTATAAATACCACGCACATGCCTGGGAGTCATTTTTTAAGACGGGAACGCCTACCTTGCATATCATTAACGCAAGGAAGGTGTTCACGCAAAAAAATGATGCTAACTCCATGAACTTTGGCGCTAGACGCGTCTAACGCCAAAGTATAAATATGGAGTTAGTTTTGCGTCGAAAAAAACAACGCAAATTCGGCGCAAACGGAGTATAAATATGCCCCACAGTTTTAAAAAAAAAACCATCTTTTCAATTTCACATATGAAGGAAACAATCATAGGACCACAGCATATGACACACATCCACGTCGCCAAAATGGTCTACTGTAGCACATGCCACACAACTATGACATCTCCAATCATAAGGTAAATAAGCGCCTCATACATGAGGCAGTGGATGTGAAATCACAGTGGTAACAGGAATGTATGAACAGACCCCTGACATTAGTAAGTGTGACATTTGCTATCTCTGAAAGGAGATTGTGTGACAAGGGGTGTGTCAATCCTGAAAATGGATAGCATGAGTGTCCCAGATATGACAAGCAATGGTCACAACACATGCCCTGCGCGTCGATCCCTGGTAATACATCCTGCCACAGCCATGTGTTAAGTCTCTGCCCTCCCTTCTCTAGGGGGTGCTGTAAATGGAGTATCTGTACCCTGGGAATCATCATTAACACTCACCCAGACTCTCATTCTGACTCCAGTTTGCTTCCCTTTTCCATATGGCATCTTAGAGAAGAACTGCATTGGTCTGCATGGTCTTCAGGTCCCATAATGCACTGCCTGGTAGTCGGTAAGACCTGTAATCTTCTGTCCATAGCTTCCTATGGGAAAAGTCTGATTGTCCCCTTATACTGGATTCTCTCCTCCTGGACTTGTGAGAAACTGAAGCTGCACACACCTGAGCTCTCTTGTGCAGCCCAGCCATGTGACTCTGCCCTGGCATTGCTGCTGCCTGGAACTGCTTTGAAGCTGCCATTCCCTGAAGCTCCTCATCGTGCATTGAAGTACGATTCGTTTGTGTTCCATACCCCTTGTTGGATTGAGTTACAGTCATGATTATGCCTGAACTTGCTCTGTGTTTACCCAGTGCTGTTCCTGCTTGTTCCAATCAAAGTCTGCTCCCTGTTTCTCAGCCTTGTTCATGTTTGTTTCTGCCAGAGCCTGCTTTCTGTTACCCAGACCAGTTCCAGCCCGTGCGTCAACCCGAGCCTGTTCCCTTTGCCTGGCTTTGCCTCCTAGTTGGTTCCCTTGCTTTCAGTTTCCTCTTGACTTATCGTGTCTGGTAAGTGTCCTATCAGCCCTCACCTGTCTAAAAGTGTTTTACTTTGTATTTGGTCTGGCACCTGTTCCCAGGAGGCTAATCCAGCCCCATCCTTTGTCTAGTGTTGCATGTAGTCATCAGTGCCTAAAAGTGACAGTGTGCTATGGCTGTATTCCAGGAATTGTTACTGTGTCTCCAGCCCGACCAACAAGGGCTAGTCTCGTGTATGTAAGTACAATCCTTTCTTGTGCCCTAAGGGTCCAGACACAGATTCACTTCTGCTGCCACCTTTCTATGGGGCTTGCATGGTGACTAGCTGTGAGATTAATCAGCACAGAGGCACTGACGTTCCTGTTGCTGTGGGAAGTTCTAAGCCCTACTCTGTGTACAATCTTAGTGATAAGCCCTGTTATCCATTTGTCCATTACTGGCCCGTTACATATTTGTCCACACTAAAGTTGCTCTGTATTCACACTTCTGTATTATCTGCCGTACCATAGCTGCGCTATCCCCTTGTATGCCTTTAGCTTATCTTCTGCTTTAGGACAAATCTGCCTTGCAAGATACTCTGTGAACTCAAGGTTTGCCCCAACAGACTCCTGACTAGACCTGCACGAAACCGTAACACCATGGAGCCCACTACCTACACAGGGTACACATGCCCACACACTTGAACTGGACACTTTTGTGCAAAGCACCTCTGAAAATATGTGAACACATGCAGCCAGGGCTGCAGGTCCACCACAGCAACATGAGTAACAGGTAATTTTCATTAGTCAAACTGACGTGTACATAACAATTTTATGAATGGAATTGAGGCTCAGTGTCGCAGACACTGCACCTACCAAACATATACAAATGGCCGACATATCACACACAAGTCACCATGAAGTCGTAGCCAACAATTAATGGCATGTGAGGGGTAACATATCCAACATAGCCCTCATCATCTACCCTCGATCGTCCCTGTGTATTGTTTGTCGTGGGAAATGTAATATCTCCAAAGTCAAACGACTCCACACATAAAATGAGTCAACACATATTAAAAACATCTATCATGACTGTTGTACATCATTGATTGCCTGATTGCCATATGATGTGATACCCATGTGTAACACATTCATACATAACCATTACGCCAAATGTATTGCATGCCGTTCCATCAGAAGCACACATATAGTTGTAACAGTTAATTCACACACAAATCACACAGACCGTGATTTATACTTTTGTAGCGCAGCCTTGCTGTGATTTATTGACACAAAATCAGTTCAAACTTACAAATTCCAATAGAATTTTGAAACTTTGTGCCACCTTTGCGTCAGAAAAAAAAGGAAATGCTGCGCAAAGATAGTACAAATGTGGGCTGCAGTTGCATTGTCTGCCACATGCGGTCAACCACTATAACGCACACTGCAGGCCATACCATCCTATCTTCATCTAGATACAGGCTACATGCATGTTAAATATTTAAAATTCACGCAAACACAGTTTGAGTCTGAAATTTTGATGCAAGTGTGTTGAAAAACCACGCAAACACATACTAAACATCAATGGGCCCCTAGCGTTAATTCCACCAGCAAACCCCCACGCATGCGGATATACATAAAAATAGTAGTGTTCCAGTAATGCGTGGTATTTTGCCACACATGTAGGTGATGCGTTGAATATATTCAGGCAAACTAGATTTGCATTAAAAAAATACACGCAAGACGGAAAACGGGGCGCAAAGGGGACAGGAAGTGATGTAATAAGAAATCCTGTTAACAGTCATGGTACAGTGGGTGTACTTTCACTTTCACTTTACAGTCTGTGCTTTTTCTTGACTGTGTGACTGTGTCTTGCTGTTGGTCTTGTTTGGATTGTGTATATTGTATCTTGTGGTGTCTATCTTTTGTCTTTTTGTGTATTCTATTTGTATATTGTACCTGTGTAAGTGTTTTTGTGTATTTTAGTGTTGACTGAATTGTATTTGTCTGTCAGGTTACTGTTGGGGGGTTAGATTAGTTGGGTTAGTTGGGGTTTGTAATTTGGGTTGTAAGTTTCCTTTTTTCTGATTTATTTTCCTTACCTTTTCCCTTTTATTCTTGACATTTTGTACTATAACATGTCGGGATGGTAAAGGCTAAGCCGCATGGGTGAGGAGGAGCTTGGGGCCTTTGTGTGGCTGGTGTGCCACTTTCTTCTGATGATGCTGGAGTCGGGGGGTCATGTGATACAGGGGTATCACACGGAGGCTAGGAGGCTGCTTTGGGCCAAGGTGCTCTTCCACCTGAATCATGTGTTCCACACCTCAAGGAACGAGCACCAGCTGAAGCATCGCATGGACTGACCTGGTGGCCCGAGAACAGGACCTGCTGGACCACCTGGGTGTGGTGATCGGTGGCCCTGTTGGTGAGTATCATATTGACAAATGTGTACAGTAGAATGCTTCAGAGTGACAGAAGCAGATGTCTTGACATGCATGCAATGTCTGTGGCCATGTGAAATGCAAGTAGAACAAACTGTTAGTGTACCAGTGCGGAGATATATTACACATGTTTATACATGTTAACAATGCAGTCCAGAGCTTCATTGAGCCATGTCCGACTATTAGTTAGTGCCATATGTACCAAGCTATTTATAATTTTCACATACAGCCTAGATTTCTGAAAGTTTGTGTTTACGTCAGGAAAAATATTCATTCAAATGCACAACCCATTTGCAACAAGGAAGGGGCCCCCATTGGATCCCTTCCCCTTTGTGAATGTATGGCCAAAAATTAATTCTGAGCAGAAAGTTGTGCCACAGACCACTGACTGTTTCCAAAAACATTTTTCAGTCATAATATCGGTTTTTGAAACACTTTCTGTCTACCCCTGCTGAAAAATTCTGCAATTAAACAAATATTTACATCCCTATTTGAAAGCAGTCACAGACCTGGTGGTCTGCTGAGGCCAGCAGGCCAGCATCCCTGTGACTGCCGCCATTCCCCAGTGGTTTGCAAAATGAGACGTACCTCATCATTATTCAACACTGTTTTTAAATTGCAAACAGTGTCCTTGAGAATGTTCTACATCAGTTTCGCAATGGTTGACTCACAAAACCTGATCCTGGTACATATGGCCCGGAGTAACACATTATGCCCATGCATTCTGTCAATGATGATCAGCTAAGACTCTGTCAGCATACCATATTTTACTGTTTAGGGACAGCAAAGTGGGCTATCCATGTTTAGCGCTACATTGTCATCATTACACACAAATGATCCCTGCCATCATGTTGGCATAGGGGGCATATACGGCTTCGTGGACACTGCCAATGGGGCATTTGTTACCTACATTTAACTGTGCCACATCTGTTATGGTCCACTGAATGCACAATAATTGCTGACTGAACATTGACCCACATGTCCATCAAACAGTTAATCATTGTCCCTTGATGCATAAGCCACAATACCTGAGTCACTTGTATTGCAGTGTACCAGGAAAGTGCCATTGCATGTGTCATCCAATTACAAATGATGACATGGAGTACCATCTGAAATGGATTAGCCATAAATCTTTGTAGTCAGGTTTAGCACCACCTGATTGTTAAGTCCAGTGCACATGTGCATATGTGTGTCTCTCACTCACCGGAGTGTCAGTGTCAATGCAAGTTTGCAGTGGTATGTCTGTTGGAGTGTCTACGTGCAGGATCATCAGCTCACTCATATAAAATGTGATATGTTGTCCACACGTTTGTACAGTGATCAGAATTTTAGCATATATTTCCTTTCCATGTCTTGTAGATAGACCGGCCCCCTTTACCATCGGGGAAGTGGCTCGATTTGAGGACCCAGACATATCCAATAAGTGTGAAAATGTCTGTCCTGTGTATTGATTGCAGCCGAGTGACTCTTGTGTGTTGCACTCATTGCAAGATATAATGAGCTGGCACATGATCTAATATATTATTTGACTGGAGGTTGACATAGTGTTCCATGAAAGGGTTGGATATTCACAGGCAGAGAGTCATATCTTGGGAGTCTTGTGCTACGCAATAGGCAGCAGCATATGAACAAGGTGATAAGTAGCCACATGTAGGCCAACATTTGATTTGGAAGTGCTCCAGTGTCAGAATATTTGCAGCAAATCATATCCTCATTTTCACAAGACAGTGATGCATCAATTTTCAACCCAAAATTGTGCATCCCTGTATTGTAATGTCCATGTAGGACTGTATGGGTAACTGTCCCCCAGCATCTAGCCCCATATGTTGTACTCCATTTACGTGACACTTATGTGGTATGTTATAGGCGTACATTCAGTTCAAGGCCAGATGTGTGCTGGGATCAATGTGGGTGATTTTGGAAATGTGTTGCCAGATCAGGTGTTGATGGTTGTCCACAAATGGAAACATGAATGTAAATGTGATTGATCAATAAATACCTCACTACTAGTTGGCAGGTCTCCTTACATGTGTTCCACTCACTAAATCCATGTACAGGTGGACATGGCTGCCTGGTTGTTCTTGACAGTTGTGATGATGTATTGCATGCCCATCCCCGCTTAGGCACAAGGGTAGGGGGACAACATATATGTAGGTAGATGTGATGGTCACAGTGTAGATGACAGTCATCTAATTCAAGCATACATGTGTCCCAAACAACACTGACCCCTTATGATTGGCAACGGCATACCATTCTGCCAATTACATCGACAATCACTGGTCTTGGTGTTGAGTAGGCTCTCATTATTCTAATGAGACTACTGTATTTTGAGCAGCAAGATCATCCACAGTGTGGGAGACTGAGTCTAACCCACAGTGGGTGACACCTATCGCTCCAAATCCGGGTTTTGCTCCGGCTAACTAGCAGTGCCTCATCTCTGCCGAAAGGTAAAGATGATTGGGCAGCCGAGCGCATGACATATCATACTTCTCAGGGAAGTCGTGGTCACTCAGGTCGCATCCGCTTCTCTTATTCACAATTCGGTCTCATATATAAATGACAATGAAAGCAGTATAATTTTAAAGACTGGTTTGATAAAACAACTGCATTTTAGATAGCAAAGCGTGAGCTGCAATAACTAGAACGACACAATATAACAATACTAAAATGGTGACGATGAGAGCAAAGCATAAGAATAATGCTATCATATTGCCACCAAAGTTGATGGACTATTTTCTATCTGAATCATAATTTGAGCACGGCATGTTAAGCTCTAATCCTGCCTTTCAGGTTCCCCCGGGAGGACATCAACCCTCATACCTGAGCAAAAGCCTGTAGTCTGCGTTAGCATCTGCAGCAAAGCATTCAGCATACAGTTGTGGTTCCCTGGCTGGAATCTCCCTCTTAATGTGTAACGGGACTAGGAAGTGTTTTATAATAACACAGCTAATGTTCTAAGAAAATGTCCCTATGTAAGGATGTTTATTTTCTACGAATGTTGGAGACTAAACTTCTACCACGTTCACCGGCAATGTACCAAACTGTAGCCTTGACTGAAGCACAAAGTGATCAAGAAGGTGTTGTTTGAGAACACAGTGCTGGGCTAAGCAAAACAGTTAGATAGAAGAAATCAAAACAAGACCGTAAAACTGGTTATTGTAAAAATAACAATGCGAAGCTGAATAAAATATATCTAGGTCAAGGTGCACAGCGGCCTAGTGTATTAAACTAACGTGCATGGAGCTATAAATAAAATGGGTACACAACACCCTCCCCTTGTCGGTTGAAAGTGGTTCAAGCCAAAACTAAAATTTCTCAACCTAAGATATATATAAAACCCCAGTCAAGTTTGACAAGCTAACAGGACACACAAGCACGCTACTAGGCAATTTAAAATATGAGCATGTGGCTTATAACCGAATTCAATGATAATGTCAATTTAGAAAAGTTCCAAATTAAGTACGAGTCATGGAAAGTAGGAGATCTTCCACTTCGGCAGATGACAGAACCAGAAAGTCCGTGCCAAAAATGATCGAGGAGCAAGTGTGTTCCATAGCCCCAGTATCATCCAAGGTGGCATTCCGTGCAGTGTCCATTGATGAGTTGATGGCAAGTTCCTCCAGGAAGGGTAACTCATAATTAGCTTCACGTAGCAAACGCAGCCTCAGTGCGCATGTCTGGTAATGAACCCTCAGCAAGAACATCAACAGATCTGCATCTATTGCTGGGGGGCACTGCTGTGAAAGACAAACTTCCAGTGCATGTTCAAAAGAGCACCAAAGGCACCGGAACACGGGCTGCACACAAAACAAAAACGGTCTGAATGACAAAGACCAGTCACACTCCAAATGCTCCAGGAGTGTTGCTCTAAAATGCTGCATCATACGTTCACTACACAGCTGCGCTGATGGAAGCGCCGTCATTTGCCCTTGTTGCGGCGGGACAGCCATTGTGCATATACAACAGCAACAGCAGGATGCCAGCTAATAAAGCCAAAGTTATCGGAAATCGCTCAAAAATACTACTGAAAATTGAGTGGATAGCTGAAGGTATCAAACCGAATATAATATGGAGGAGAAGGTGTGAACAAAACCAGAACCAACAGCTTTGAAAAAATTTGCTATTCCAGTCGTGATGGACGCATTAAATATTCGTCCCACAAGTTCATCAAAGTGTCTCGGAAAGTTCGTATTTAACAGGGACTGTATTTCTGCTGATGACCTTGCCACTTGAAGTGTGTAGGACTCATGTGCAGATGTAAGGGCCACATGCTTTTGAAACAATAAAGCCTTTAGTCTACTTGACTTGCCAAAATTCACATTTGAAGTAGCAATGTAAGGCCAGATATCAGCTACCTCCTTAACTTTAGTGGTGAGAAACAGTACGTTCCCGCAGCGTGTAACAACCTTAGAGACCGAAACAACATAAACTATTCCGGCTCGCATGCCACAACAGTCTTCACTATTGAGAAGGAAGTAGCCGCCATTTGAAAGCACCTGGAATGTAGGTCTAATCAAGGGGACTGGAACTCCCTTAAGATAACAAGCTAAGTTTGCAGCCGAGGCATTACACGCTCCATGCAAGGACAGCTGTTTACAAATCATCGAATGGCTGACAGAGTCTCACATTCACTACCGCTAAGAAAGACCTCTTTCATGCCATTGAAGCATTTGTACAAGAAGGGAAGCTCCCACACCTCATGGATGTAACTATCTCCCAGCTTTTCATATCTGCCTAATGGAATGTGTTTCAAACAAGAGGTGAATTGTAGTGTGGAAATAGGCTGATTAATAACCCTGTGTATTAACCACTCTGCCAATGGTATTTCGACCACGGTAAAAGGCAACTTTTCTAATTTCTCCATGTTAAGCATGACATAAATTGCATCTTTCTTAGCCATTAGTTGTTGTTGTCGCGTCAGATTAAAAGAAGAAAATATCTCCCTTGTATTGACGTGCTGCCATGGATCGCGACCCGCCTTCAATTTTTGAAGCATCCAACCCAACTGCATAATGGACCTGATCTGACTCTGTCCATGGTATAAAGAAGACATATCAGATTGTATAATGTCTATAGCAGAAGAGACAATGTTGTTAATTGTATTTATCCGGTCGGACAAGGTGTTAATCCCATTATCCCCACAGCTAATGCCTTTTTTAGATTTTCCTGATCTATTTGCCTTAACCGGGCAGATGCATCTTGTTGGAAAAGATTCCATATTTCATTGTATACTGCATATAAGAAACGCTTCCTACGTGGTGTTCTGGGGCCTAACAAGAAATCTTGTAAGTCAGTGGTGTTAGACAAGAGATTGAGGTGTTCTTTAACCGCTTTTAGTGAGGATGATTTTAGCCACTGTTGGCATAATTTTCCTACACTATATATTGTAATGATATCTGCATGTTCTGGAGATATAGAGCGAGGGTCTGGCCTACTCATCCTTAAACCCCCTGAGGAGTTAATAAAACGCTGATGACACCCATTGGTATCTATTGGCCACAATGACCACCCGCCTGGACGTGTCAGTGAAGCATTAAACGTACCATTCTGGACCCACTCATCAAGCTCATCTTTAGTTGCATTTGTATATTTTTGCCATTTGTAAACTTTTGCATGGGCAGTTATACTGGGCATGTTTAATTCTCTGATTGTTGCTAAGCCTAAACAACTCGTTTGTTGCCAATTTCATTTAAGAAGATCATCTGAACAGGAATAAGACATGCTCTAAACAATGTTTCTTTTCTCTTAATTTGCCAAATCTTTGTTCCCCAGACACTTTTTTTAGATCAATCGATTTGGACCAATATTCACAGCCTTCTATTGATAACCGGGAAACAAAGGATTCCGAACATATACATTTTGTATTAGTCAATAACATGTGTATATCCTTAGTAGGTGGTACCTTAAAGTAATACGACTCAGCATTCTTTTGATTGTGCCCAGAAAAATATGCCAACTTTTCAGAATATGTTTTAGAACTCCCTTGCAGTGGAGTTGGACAATGTTCCCATTGCGTGTAATTAAATACCATTTTGGGACTGCTCGCTCTATGTATGAAGTGGCGCCCATAATAATTATAACAAAACATATCACCATAATTTTCTTTGAATTAGTAAACATCTTTTGCATCTTTGTTTTATATTGCAATTCTGTCATTATAGAATCAATTGTTTTCACATCCCAATCATCAGATACATTGCCTGGTATTACTATATAATTCATTGATAATTTGAACACATACGGTATTTGAATAATTTCCATGGGACCATATATATCAAACATTACTATGTCCCAAACAATCCCATCAGGAATTGGCACTGCGGAAATGTTCACAAAGGATAAATCTCTTCGGACTTTGTGTGATGAAAAATGTGGTTTCAAAACCTCCTCCACCTGTTCAACTGTTGATCTTTCAGGAAGAAAATGACCATGCATTAATAAGAAAAAGGTAATAACAAAACCAATCCAAAGTAGAAAGGCTAGGACAGTCAGAGAAAGCCATGTATAGTTCCGTGGAAAAATTAAATATGTTTCTTTAAACCAGTTTGTTAGCTTGGCTAGAGATTGGGTTCTCGTAAAAGAAGCCAGAATAAGGTATAAAAGGACCCTGAGGATAGTAAGCTAAAATATAAAGATAAAGCCTGGGAAGAGTTAGAGCGTGCTACAGCTTTGAAAGACCCCGGCCTGTTTTGGAAGGTGGTGAATAGAGGGTCCTTTGAAACAGAAACCTCTGAGGGCCTTGGATGTAATATTGCCCCGGAGGCCTGGGTAACTCATTTCTGTAGTATATTTGAGGGTACCCCCCAAGAAATATGCGGGAGAGTGTGTATGATGTGGCTCCTAACCTAGCAATTAGATTCTCACTACAGGAGGTTATTGATGCGATACAGAGTTGTGCGCATAATAAAGCTCCAGGCCCGGACTCAATCCCGATGGACCTGTATAAAGCTAACCCTCAGTTATGGGCACCCATTCTCCTAAATGTTCTCAATGCAGTCGTTACTGTGAGCATTCCTGCCTCTTGGAGATTGGCATGCATAGTCCCAGTGTTTAAAAAGGGTGATCGAAATGATCCTAAATCTTATCGCCCTATTTCACTGCTGGATTCCTCTGTGAAGATTCTGGGACGGATTATCCTAGGCCGTCTGGAGGCCTGGATGATAGCAAATGATATTTTAAGTCGGGAACAGTATGGCTTCAGGGAAGGCCTTGGCACGTAAGAACAGTGTCTCAATTTACTGATGATAATTAACAAATACACGCAGGAAAGGTACCCTTTATCTTGCTTTTATGGACCTTAGCTGTGCTTTTGATAAAGTGAACCGGTCTTTATTATGGGAGAGGCTAATTCAGTCAGGGTTGGACCCTAATATTATAGAGCTTCTCCGATATCTCCATTCAGGGACAGTGGCAAACGTGAGGGTGGGCCCAAATGGGGAATGCTCGGAGGCTTTCAAGCTTTCAAGGGGTGTGCGCCAGGGGTGTGTCTTGGCCCCTACCTTGTTCCTTCTATACACAAATGGACTGTCAGATTTTCTGATGGAACACTGCAGGGACGTCCCGAAGGTGAAGGGTATTGATATCCCTGTGCTGACGTATGCGGATGACGCGGTCCTTATGGCCCGCACTATGAATGGTCTCCGAGAATTAGTTAGAGCTTATGTTGTCTTTATGTCAGCTTTGGGATTGGAGGTCAATTTTAAGAAGTCGCACTTTATGGTTTGTGGTAAACCTATGAGTAGGGTGGGGGAGCTAAGGGTTGAGGATCAAGTTATTAGCAGAGTCCATGAGTTCCCATACTTAGGGGTCATTTTTGATGAGAAAGGTTCTTGGAAACCCTGTATTGCTAGAAGGATTGTGCTTTTTCATGCAACAGTTGGTGCAACCTTTGACTTTGCGGCTAGGGTAGGTAGCAAACCTATCAAACCCCTGCTTGAGATCTTTAGGCGGAAATGCCTACCTGTCCTTCTGTATGGTTCAGCACTTTGAGGGTTTAGGGATACCCGAGCCCTTATGGTGGAAGAAAATCGTTTCTGTAGAAGGCTTCTGGGTGTTGGACAAAATATTCCTGGATTTTGCCTTCACCTGGAACTGGACCTTGAGTATGTACAGGACACTACCCAGCTGGCTCCCCTTTTGTTATGGATTTCAGTTTGGAGTAACGAACATGCCTCTCTTAGTAGGGATATCCTAAGGGATTGTTTGGCCTGCGACAATGTAAAGCATATTCCCTGGCTGTCGCACATAAGGAAGATGGCACATGACCTGGGGCGGCCTGAATTGTTTGATTATCCCGAGGACCTAACTAGCTATGATAAGAAATGGGTTAAGGTTAACTTTCAGAGAATTCAGGAGACCAAGAGGGAGGGGGAGGCTCTAAAGAAAAAATCGATCAGGTAATTTACTATGCTAAAGATGTGGGTGGGTCCTGAGCGATATCTCTTAGAAATCAAGGATGTGAGGGAAAGGTCTCTCATAACTCGATTTCGCTTGGGGATCATTAGAAGTAATTTCTGCTTCCCCCTAGGTCAGTATGGGGAGAAATGTATTAGACCCTGCCCCTGTGATGGGGTGTCCCATCAGACCTTGATCCATTTTACACTGTTCTGTGTCTTTTATGCACCATTTAGAACCCGATTTCTACTACCGCTCCTTAGGCCCAAGGGTTTTGTGCAATACCGTCCTGCTTTCATGTGGCTGCAAATGGCCTCAGATGTACTGGTATGGAAGGGCCTGGGCTCATTCCTGAAGGGAGCTACTACTTGGCGCAAAAATGTCGAATTTTTAGAATGATTTTACTTATTTTTTCTCAGTTTGTATGAATGAGGTTTTTATCTTCTTTTGTTTTTTATTTTTATATATATATGTATATATAATGATATGTACATGTTTTTATGATGGGTGCTTTTATTATACATGGTTTTTAATGGTATTTTTACAATGTTTTGGTGATTATGTGTTGTAATGGATTAATTTTTTTTATACCGAATAAAGCTTCTTCCAGCTTGCGTGCACTTGACAAATCATCTATCGAAGAGGCGAATGAGTCTGAGAAATCATCGTTGGAGTCGGCAAAATAACCAGAGGCAGCTAGTGCAAATGGCGTAGCCGTCGTCAGTGGTGGAGTTGGTGTTTCCTGTGGTGGCACACTATAGACAGCCCCATCCGTGTGGCTTGTTGTCGAGTTGACTTGTTCAAATGTTTCTAAGTTAGTTGATGTTAGTGGAACTAATGCAAGATCATCTTCCACCCTCCCCAAGCTCAGAGAAGTATCAGTGTTGGTATAAACAACTTGTAGTGGAACTTCTTTGCCAGTAGTGAGAGGGATTTGGTAACTACTGGATGTTCCTCTTGGTCGGCTGTGCAGGATCGGCCACATGGTGTAATTTGACATTGTCAATAGAGATAAAACGATTTTCTTTGGCACCTGCCAACGGTGGTAGAATAACAGTTCTGGTACCGTGTATCCCTAGTATAGGGACTAGTGCTCAATAAGAAGGGGCAAATTCCTTTTCCACTGCAACTTTTTCACGTACAAGAACACCAACTCTGGGAATCCAGCCGATAGATGTTACTGGCACATCCTTAATTCCTGTGGAGGCGGCACTTTCGGAAGAATTATCATCACGGAACTGTTGCAATTCCTGTAAGACAGTGACACGTTCATTTATTTAAAAAGATGTTTCTGCTGCCTCCACGCCAGGACCATCAAGATCCAGAACATACATTTGAGTTCCGAACAGGCACTCATATGAAGTACGACCCCTCAGGGACCTTCTAGGCAGGTTTTTTAGTGCTCTCTGGACTCCATATAGGTGATTACGCCAACTATGGCCCCTACCTAAGACTCTGGCTGTTAAGGATTGCTTTAAATCGCAGTTTAATCGCTCCACTACACTATTTCCCTTGGGATGAAATGGAGACGAGTACTGTAGTTGGACCCCCAACAAAGCCATGGTGTCCCTGAATGCCCTTGAGGTGAAAACAGGGCCTTGGTCTGAATGGAAGGCCGCAACTGCATATGTACCGATAAAGACTTGCAACTCTTTAATACCAGTCCGAGCGTCTGCCGAGTGTTGGGGCCACACCCATACAAATCTGGAGCATGAATCAACAGCGACTAATATGTATTTGTATGCACTATCAGGTGATAGGGGACCGTGGTGGTCCAAGTACACACACTGTAATGGTTTGTTTGAAATTAAGAGGGGTGTCTGCGGCGGGCGCTTGGCAGTGGAAACTTTGATTTGTTGACAAATGTCACAACAATGGACACACTGCTTGGTCTCTTTGTAGAGACCTGGCCACCAATACCTGGCCTGTAAGATTGAAATTGTAGCCGCCACACCAGCATGTGCAGATGCCACCCCCTCATGTGCTGCTTTAATCAATTGTGGTCTTATATTTTTGTTAGGGATGTCTCGTATGCCTACGCCTTGTATCTTAACTTCAGCGTTCAGCATACTTCCCATATGATAATGATATTTGTTAGGAAATCCTTCAGGATGGGGCGTACCATCAGTCGTAGCTTTCACGGCAGCCCAAATGTCTGTGTCTGGTTTAGAACTCAAGTGAGTCACTGCAGCTACAGTGGCTACTGCCACTGCTGACTTTGCGGCTTCATCAGCCAATGTATTTCTAGCAACATGTATTCCAATGCACTGGTGTCCAAGTGCATGTACAACATGGACATTCGGTAGCGTCTCTTTCAGGTCAGCTACTTTCCCCCACAGTAGTCTGTGTTTAATGGTGTTGCCTTTGGAGTCTCTGAACCTATTCTGGCGCCAATAATGCAGGTATTCATTAAAGGACTGGACACAATAATATGAATCACAAACAATCAGCGTAGGCTGTGCCGGATCTGTGTGTTCCATGGCCATCCGCAGAGCTTTTAACTCAGCCAATTGTGCTGTACAATCCCCTAGGGTCTGTGTAAAGGTGTGTAGAGGACAAAATGTATCCCCTTCCATATAGCCACTTACGACTGCGCAAGCACTTGAATATTGATGTTTAGTTCCGATTGCAGGTTGTGCAGAGCCATCGGTGTCCATGACTCTATGATGCTGATCAACAGGCAAGGTATTTGCTGGAACTAGATATTCTACTACATACTGTAGGAATTCCTGAGTTTGTAACTTTGGGTCAAAAATGTAGTCATCATCATTTACTTTATTTCAGTAAGTAAAAACATACCATAAAAGTACAATACATAGCAAATTATAAAAAAGATTATTTTAAAAAAACACAATAAAATGAGTAAAAAAATGTAAGAAAAAAAGTTACACCCATGGCAAAATAGACATAAAATATTTTTTCTCCAATAATATGAAACAAGACGTCTGAACCCAGAAAGTGTCAGCTAATGTCATACACCAGGGTACAATAAATATACTTAAGAAGATCTAAATCTAAAAGGCAGCCGTCCAATCTTGCTCTTTGAATCACTATTTAAAGCGCCATAATTGATTCCAAAAAGTTTTCCACAGGATGGACTATATAAGCAAATAAATCAGGTGTTGGAAAATTCTCTCAGCAGATGAAAAATTCCCAGAATCCACTTGTATCCAATGATATAAAAAAACAGCGCCTCTAGTACCACAAAATATCAGCTAATATCATGCGCCAAAATACAATAAATATGCATAAAAAGATCTAAATCTAAAAGGCAGCTACCCGATCTTATTCTTTAAAATCGCTATCCTAAGACGCCAAATTGATTCAAAGAATTTTGCCACTGGATAGGCTATGTAAACGGATGGATCAGATTTGAAAACTCTCTCAGCATGTGAACAGCTCTTAAGACCCAGTTGTTTACATACGGGACTAATGCAAAGGGCCCTCTGTTTATCATATGCACGACATTGAAAAAGGACATGTAAGGCAGACTCTTCGTTCTTGCATCCCATCGGACATAGCTTAGACCTACTAGTGGAATTAGACCATTTATAAGTTAAAGAGCACAGAGGGAGGGACCCTATTCTGAATATGATAAAAAGGGCACGTGCGAATGGAGAAAGTGCTGCATCCATGAAGGGCTCAAACTCATAGTGACATTTAAATAGCAGGTAGCTGTCAGACATAGACAACGGCACAACCTCAGCAAATTGAGCAGTCTGAACTTTGAGCCAAAAAGCATCCTTCAACGACTGCACAGCGTTTTTAGGGATGGAAGAGGGATCCTTCCAGTAGGACCCCAAGCCAAGGTGGGTTAGGGACCGTTCAACATAAACACACTAATTGATTTTAGTATTAGGGTTGGGGCCCACCAGATTAAGGATTATTCATTATTATTATTGGACATTCGGTAGCGTCTCTTTCAAGTCAGCTACTTTCCCCCACAGTAGTCTGTGTTTAATGGTGTTGCCTTTGGAGTCTCTGAACCTATTCTGGCGCCAATAATGCAGGTATTCATTAAAGGACTGGACACAATAATATGAATCACAAACAATCAGCGTAGGCTGTGCCGGATCCGTGTGTTCCAGTGCCATCAGCAGAGCTTTTAGCTCAGCCAATTGTGCTGTACAGTCCCCTAGGGTTTGTGTAAAGGTGTGTAGAAGACAAAATGTATCACCTTCCATATAGCCACTTACGACTGCGCAAGCACCAGAATATTGATGTTTAGTTCCAATTGCAGGTTGTGCAGAGCCATCGGTGTCCATGACTCTATGATACTGATCAATAGGCAAGGTATTTGCTGGAACTAAATATTCTACTTCATACTGTAGGAATTCCTGAGTTTGTAACTTTGGTTCAAAAATGTAGTCTACATCAGTGGCTGTTAGAGACGTAGCCCATTGTATCCAACGTGGATGTAGTGCTTTTGCATTCGGAATGCTATCTTTTGTAACACCCTCTAGGGCTGGGATTGGAGAAATGACAATAATGCATTTTCGTTGGGCAAGAGGTCTTTCTTTAATAAAAGCCATCCGTACGGCTGTGAGAATTTACTCTGTGGGAGCAAAGCATTGTTCAGCTGCTGAATACAAAAGTGATTTGTATGCAATCGGGACTGTCTCACCTTCATTAAATGTCACATAGGTGAAACCGATGGCCCCAGCTATTACCCTGATGACCAAATGTGTTTTGTTGTCCCTTGTGTGTAAATGTTGTGCTGCAAGCATTTCTGTCTGCAATTCTCTAAGGATGCGTGTATGTTCAGTTGTCCAGAATTTACTTGAAAAATCGAGACGCATTAAGTCATATAAAGGTTTTATGCGCGTAGCATAATCTGGAATGTGGGTTCTGCCAAAATTGAAGAAAATCTATAATGACTGGAGTTTTTTTATCGTATTCGGTGGTTATAACTGTGCGCACTTTTCTAAGAATTGTGGCGCTAGGCTCTTCCCTTCACTTGACAGCTCATATCCTAGAAACAGGACGCTGAGGAAGGCAAATTTTGTTTTTTTTAAGTTAAATTTGTAGCAAAATTCGGCAAACCCTACAACAATGCGGGCTACCCTTCTTAATTGTTGTAGTAATTCATCATCCGTGAGATATATATATCATCTACATCGGACAATGCTTCAGGGTCGATCTCGTGTAAAATGGCAGTGACACGAGCCACGAACAGTCCTGGGCTGTTCTCATACCCCTGAGGTAAACAACATCATTTTTCTGAGAGCCTAGTGCGCTAAAGCTTGCTAAGTCTCTGCTTTCAGGCGCTATTGTCAGAGTCACCAGATCCTCGGGGTCTGTGCACGTTCCCAACACTTCCACCACAACACAGCTCCAATACTCTGGTTAGATTTTTCACAGAGTCTAAGAGAGTCCAAGTGGGGAAAAGGGGATTAGGAAGTTCACAGCTGTGAAGGAGACCTGTAGGAAGCAAAAGATTAAAACACACAACTTCAAAATTACATCTCATGAAATCAATACTAGTCTATGACTCTAAGCATCGTCATTCTGAAAACATGAACAACCTAAGAATAGACTTAAAATGACTAGGCTTCAAGATGACTGGATACCTCTGAGGGAATCAAGAGAGGTTAAATGAAACTTTCAAATTCAAGTACTTTCCTTTGCATGAGAATCAGGAATACAATCTGAATAAGTTCTGAACCATCATATGAATCCTTTTTGAGAACACATATTAGGAACACACAACATTACATCTAAAACTCTGGCCTTTTGTTCTCTCAAACTGTTGGAACATGAATTGTGCACATTGCAGATTTTCACTTAGGTAGTAAACACCATAGAAGGATTGTGCACCATGAATACCACAACGTAGATTCAAGGAATAAATAACCCGACTTGTCAACTCGAGTACTACCAAGTAAATGCCTTAGAATGGTAGACCACAATGAATAACATGAATTAATCACGAGGAAAGAATGGCACGTCTGCCGATTCGAATGCCACCATGTAACTGCCAAGGAATGGTAGCGCACAATGAATAACATGAATTAAGCACGAGGAAAGAATTGCGCGTCTTGCCGATTCAAATGACACCATGTAACTGCCCAGGAATGGTAGCGCACAATGAATAACATGAATTAAGCATGAGGAAAGAATCACGTGTCTTGCCGATTCTAATGCCACCATGTAAATGCCAAGAAATGGTAGTGTGCAATGAATACCAAGGGTTAAATCACTAGAAAACTAATCGTGCGTCTTGCCGATTCGAAGGCCACCATGTAATTGCCAAGAAATGGTAGCGCACAATGAATATCAAGGGTTAAGCACGAGCAAACGAATTGCGAGTCTTGCCGATTCAAAGGCCACCATGTAACTGTCAAGAAATGGTAGCGCACAATGAATAACATGAATTAAACACGGAGAAAGGATTGCGCGTCTTGCTGATTCTAGTAAGAGCATGCAAATGCCACAAAAACGCCCAAGCGCACATTCACACGTGCAAGAGTAATTTGTTTATCAAGCAAGAATTAGGCCCAAAAATTCGAGCGTCCTCCATAACGGGGTCAGGGGCCCAGCCCAACCTCCGTCTTACCGCCCTGATTAAGGATCACCAATGTAGTAAGAAGGGCAGAGGCCTGGAAGATCAAAGTAGGCCACCGGAACAGGAGCTCAGGAAGTTGCTGCTGCTCTGCACTGGGACCTCTGAATAGTGAGCACGTGGAGCTGGGCTGGGTCCCTTTTATAGAGTCTTGGCCCAGCCTACAACCACACCCAGGCACACTCTGAAAGCCTGCAGCAATACATTGCAAATGAACAGTATTTATAAGCACCTTAAAAATAAGTCTTCGCGATTAAACTCTGCAATGCAAAAGGTTAAACAACAACATATTAGCACAATGCATAAATTACGTTATCTTGAGAGTGCTGGGATTTTGCATTCTAGTCGTCTGTAGAGCGCGCACTGCCCTGGTGTTGACAGTACTCCCCTCTCCCAGACGTGCTCTAGGGCCTGGTTTGTCTGGATTGAGACGATGAAAGTGTCTCACAAGTACTGGAGCATGAATATCAGTTGCGGAAACCCATGAGTTACCCTCTAGGGCCATAACCTTTCCATGAGATTAAGTACCATAGGTTACGCCCTCTCAGTTTAGAATCCAACACTTTCTTGACTTCGTATTCTTCTTCCCCCTGTACTAGAACAGGAGATGGATGAGGGTGGACCTTCTGTACTGCCTTCTTCAAGAGGGAAGTGTGGAACACTGGATGAATCCGTAATGATCTTGGCAATTGCAGTTTATAGGTCACAGGATTGAGCTGCTGAAGGACAGTGTAAGGACCTATGAATTTGGGGTTGAACATGTGCTTCTTCTTGAAGTCTATGTGTTTTGTGGAAAGCCACACTTTGTCACATGGTTGATACTGCGGTCCCTCACAATGTTTCTTGTCATAATGCTTTTTGTATTTTTGTTTGGCTTTTCCTAAATGCTGTTGAATCAGTTTCTGGGTTTGATGCAAATGTTGAATGGTTTCTGACACATCTGGAGTAAGAGAACTTTCTTGAGGGATTGTGATGGGCAAGGTGTCAGCATGATAGCCAAACAAACCAAAAAAGGGTGTAACGCCAGTAGAAGTGTGGAAGGAGTTATTGTAGGCTAACTTAGCTAACCAGAGCATTGATGTCCAAGAATGAAGTGCTTTTTCAGCATAAGCACGTAGATTTTGCTTCAAAGTCTGATTTAGTCTCTCTGTTTGACCATCTGTTTGAGGATGGTGGCTAGTAGATAGTGTAGATGTCACTTGGAGTGTTTTACACCATGTCTTCCAGAAATTGGAGTCAAATTGCGACCCCCGATCGGAGAGGATCACTTTTGGCAGTCCATGATAACGAACCACTCTATTCAGTAAAATAGTTGCCAGTTCACTAGAGGTGGGCAATTTCTTACAGGCAATGAAATGTCCATATTTTGTGAGACTATCTACTACCACCAGAATTACTAAATGCAGTTGAACCACTGGCAGACCGGTAATAAAGTCTAAAGAAATGTGCTCCCATGGACGACTTGGGGTTGGGAGTGAGTGTAACAACCATTTAGGTTTTGAATGACTTGTTTTAGTGCGAGCACAGACTTCGCAGTTGTTTATCATTGCTTTTACAACTTTTGTTAGGGTAGGCCACCAAAAATAGCGTTGGATTAATTCAAGAGTCTTAGGAGTACCTGGGTGACCTGCCGTGGGTATAACATGCAACCAATGAAACACTATCTTGCGAAGTTTGGTAGTGGGCACGAACAAACGAGCGTCATGAAAGGGTAGTCCTTGCTTGATTGACCTTTTGGGATCTGCTTGGGCCCACGTCTGCCATTTCTCAACAATGAAAGAATTGTGGATGTCTTCAAAGAAATCTTCAGTTTTTATGATACATAGGACCTTGTCAGGAGCAATGATAGCTCTGGAGGTTGGAACTGCAGGCAACGTGGTAGACTCTTGGCAGGACAAGGCGTCAGCTTTGCGATTATCTTTAAAAGGCCGGAAGGTTACCACAAAATAAAATTCGGCAAAAAACAGCATCCAGCGTAATTGCCAAGGAGTCAAAAGTCTGGCGGAACTCATGAATTGAAGATTGCGATGATCAGTATATACTGTGACAGTGTATTTGGCACCCAACAAATGATGTCCCCATTCTTTAAAGGCGGCACGAATCGCCAGGAGCTCTTTTTCAGCAATGACATAGTTCTGTTCGGCTTCGTTCAACTTCCAAGACATGTAAGCTACAGGATGAAGTTGACCAGTGTCTTTGTTTCATTGCAACAAGACTGCTCCTATCGCCACATCTGAAGCATCAGCTTCCACTATGAAAGGTCGATCCGCATCAGGATGAGTCAAGACTGGGGCAGTGGAGAGAGCTTCCTTCAAAGTTAAAAAGGCTTGGTCAGCTTCTGGGGACCATACTAATTTTTCTTTCTTTCTTAATAGCTTAGTGATGGGAGCCACTGTCTGGGAGAAATGATTTATGAACCTCCGGTAAAAATTTGCAAACCCCAGGAAACATTGTACATCACGAGCAGTCTTTGGGATGGGACAATCAGATACGGCTTTTACTTTCTTTTCTGCCATCACCATACCTTGAGCGGTAAGGATAACCCCTAACAACTCAACTGTGGTAGCATGAAACTCAAACTTGGCCGGTTTGCAATATAAATGGTGCTTTCGAAGGGCTGCAAGAATTTTCTTGACATGTTAGACATATTCATTTTCATTGTCTGAGTGGATCAAAATGTCATCGATGTAGACTATGGCAAATATGTTGAGGTACTCTCTAAGAACGTTATTCAAGAAAAATTGAAATGCTGCTGGAGCATTACACAGACCAAAAGGCATGATGGTGTATTCAAAAAGGCCATATCTTGTCTTGAACGCTGTTTTCCATTCGTCACCCTCTCTCATTCTGATCAAATGATAAGCACCTCGAAGGTCAAGCTTCGTGTAGATTTTTGCTTTCTTTACTTGTTCCAGTAAGACCGGAATTAGGGGCAAAGGATATTTATTCTTGATGGTGACTTTGTTCAAACCCCTATAGTCAATACAAGTTCGAAGTTCTCCATTCGCCTTCGGAACAAAAAACAAAGGAGAAGCTGTGGGAGACTTAGAGGGGCGAATGAAACCATTCTCCAAGAATTGATCTAGGTATTCTCGTAAATGTTGATTTTCATGTTCTGACAGGGCATACACATGACAGTTGGGAAGTATCGCACCCGGGACTTGATCAATTTGACAGTCATAAGATATATGAGGAGGTAGGGTCTCTGCTTCTTTCTCATCAAATACATAGTTGTAAAATGAATACTGTTTGGACACCTGAACTTCTTTCTCCGCGGCAGTAGCTATGTAAGAGTTGCAAACTTTTGATACTTGAATCTTTTGGAAGCATTGTTCTTTACATATCGCAAATGAGAACACGACCTTCCGTTCTGCCCAATTAATCTCTGGATTGTGATGAGTTAACCATGGCAAGCCAAGGATAATCCCATACTGGGGAGCATGGATCACGTCAAGGATGATTTTCTGTTTATGTTTCTTTCTTTGATTTTTATTCTTACAAATCACTGACAAGGGGAAAGTCTGAAGAGTTACCGGACCTTCTGTCAAGAGTTTTCCATTGACTGCCTGGATGATCTCTGGGGTCTTCTTTTCAATACATGGGATTCCCCATGCACGAACCAATTGGGCGTCCACAAAGTTCCCGGTAGCCCCAGAATCAACTAGAGCCTTCTTGAGATAGGTCTTTTTCTTAACCTGAACTCTTTTTCACAGTTTAAGATGTCTAGATTGTGAAGGGTCCACGATGACACCCAAGAGAAACCCTTCTCTGCATCTTGGGTGCTTTGGTTTTCCGACTCGACTGGTGCATTGGCTGCAACCTTCTGAACTGGACCTCGCTTGCTCTTAGGCTTGATTGGACAATCTTTGGCAAAATGACCCTTCCGCCCACAATAGAGACATTGTCCATTCTTTCTGCGTAAGTCCTTTTCATCTTTGGTCAAAGATCTCCTGATGGTTCCAATTTCCATCGGTTCCGGCGTGCTCTCTTTCGGAGTTCTTGAGTCTCTGTTATCGTGAACACGCCAGGAATATTTTTCAGTCTTTTTGCACGTTCCTTTTCGTTCTGTTAAACGATGATCAAGCCTCAAGACAAGGTTTATTAATTCTTGACAGTCTGCAGGTTGCGGGTCGATTTGCGCTAAGATATCTTTTAGCTCCTCTTTGAGTCCATTGTAAAACAAGGCTGCTTGTTTTTCTTCAGGCCAGGATGTCTCAGCGACCACCCGATTAACGTTGGTTAAACATGACACTAAGTTCTGATTCCCTTGGCGTAAGTCTAATAATTCACGATCTGCTGACACTGTTACAGTTCTACGATCAAAAACTTGCTCAAACTCATGAACAGAATTTCTCCAGGTGTACAACGGGGGACTATCTTTACGCACAAGAGGAATAGCCCAGGTAGCTGTATCTCCAGACAGATATGATAACAAGAAAGCTACTTGGACTTGGCATCGGGGAAAGTATGTGGTCTTCAGGTGAAGAGTAGTTCCACTTGAACCAGGAAAGATTGCGCTTTCAAGGGGTCACCTGAGAAACGTTCTGGGTGAGCTAAAGGAATGGCTGAAGGAACATTGAGGGAAATGTTTGTTGGATTCCTTCCAGAAGTCTGGGAAGAAGTACCTGGCCAAGACACACCTGTGTTTTTTTTCCTTCTTCTCTACCTTATCCTTTAACTGACTCACTCTCTCAACTAGGCTAGTTGCCAAATCTTTTGATGATACCACCTCTGCCTGGAGCTGGGTGATAGCCTTGACTAGCTCGTCCAGTGTGGCCATGCTGAGAACATACACAAACCAGGAGGATAATAATTAGTGGGCTCACTATTCTGTCAGAGTCACCAGATCCTCTGGGTCTGTGCACTTTCCCAACACTTCCACCACAAGACAGCTCCAATACTCTGATTAGGGAGTCTAAGAAAGTCCAAGTGGGGAAAAGGGGATTAGGAAGGGAACAGCTGGGAAGGAGACCTATAGGAAGCAAAAGGTTAAAACACACAACATCAAAATTACATCTCATGACATCAATACTAGGCTATGACTTTAAGCATCGTCATTCTGAAAACATGAACAACCTAAGAATAGACTTAAAATGACTAGGCTTCAAGATGACTGGATACCTGTGAGGGAATCAAGAGAGGTTAAATGAAACTTTCAAATTCAAGTACTTTCCTTTGCATGAGAATAAGGAAAACAATCTGAATAAGTTCTGAACCATCATATGAATCCTTTTTGAGAACACATATTAGGGACACACAACATTACATCTAATACTCTGGCCTTTTGTTCTCTCAAAATGTTGGAACATGAATTGCGCACATTGCAGATTTCTACATAGGTAGTAAACCCCATAGGAGGTTTGTGCACCATGAATAACACAACGTAGATTCAAGGAATAAATCAAGCGACTTGTCAACTCGAGTACTACCAAGTAGATGCCTTAGAATGGTAGCGCACAATGAATAACATGAATTAAGCACAAGGAAAGAATTGCGCGTCTTGCCGATTCGAATGCCACCATGTAACTGCCCAGGAATGGTAGCGCACAATGAATAACATGAATTAAGCACGAGGAAAGAATCGCACGTCTTGCCGATTCGAATACTACCATGTAAATGCCAAGAAATGGTAACGCACAATTAATATCAAGGGTTAAGCACGAGAAAATGAATCGCGCATCTTGCCGATTCGAAGACCACCATGTAACTGTCAAGAAATGGTAGCACACAATGAAAACATGAACTAAACACGGAGAAAGAATTGCGCCTCTTGCCGATTCTAGTAACAGCATGCAAATGCCACAAAAATGCCCAAGCGCACATTCACACGCACAAGAGTAATTTGTTTATCATGCAAGAATTAGGCCAAAAAATTCGAGCGTCCTCGATAACGGGGTCGGGGACCCAGCCCAACCTCCGTCTTACCGCCCTGATTAAGGATCACCAATGTAGTATGAAGGGCAGAGGCCTGGAAGATCAAAGTAGGCCACCGGAACAGGAGCTCAGGAAGTTGCTGCTGCTCTGCACTTGACCTCTGAATGGTGAGCACGTGGAGCTGGGCTGGCTCCCTTTTATAGAGTCTTGGCCCAGCCCACAACCACACCCAGGCACACTCTGAAAGCCTGCAGCAATACATTGCAAATGAACAGTATTTATAAGCACCTTAAAAATAAGTCTTCAGGATTGAACTCTGCAATGCAAAAGGTTAAACAACAACATATCAGTACAATGCATAAATTACGTTATCTTGAGAGTGCTGGGTTTTTGCATTCTAGTCGCCCGTAGAGCGCGCACTGCCCTGGTGTTGACAGCTATATTCTGGCAGAAAAACCCTTTGGAAAAGTCTAGTGTTGTTTTGTATTTTTACGCACTATGTTGCTCATTAGTGCAGTGCTGTGTGAATTTTGTATAGCATAGGTGCGTGTATGACTATTTAGATGTCTGTAGTCTAAGACTATTCATGTATGAATTGTCTGGTTTAGCTACGGGGAATAAAGGGTTATTCATTGGCGAGACACAGGGTTCAATCACACCCTGGTACTCTAATTGCGTGAGTATTTATCTCACTGGTGGTTCTGCTTCATGTTTAATAGGATACTGCTGTTGTGGCTGAGGTTCACTTTTAATGGGAGTTACATGGTAGGGGGAGTCTTTATCCCACCCTACGTGATTTCTGTATAATGCCGGTGCTTGTTCTAGAGCCCATTCAATGGAATAGGATTCAGCTAGTTCCTCTGGAACAAGGGGCGAGAAGGAAGGCTTAATGACATCTTCTCCATATGGGTAGGTCCGGACAAAGTCAGGTGGCCAATCTTGTTTGGCCAACAAGACATCATACACTTTTACTATGCGATCCCAAAAGATTGCGTCTATTGTGCGTTCAATGTCTCCTTCTAATTGCAGCGTTACTTTGTACACCCTATCAGGCTTGGAGACACGCATGTCCGCTGTTTCTACTTGTATAAAATCATCAGTTGCTTTCACCTCCAGATTCTTTAAAAGATTCCGGCGAACCATTGTGACCTCTGCCGCGCTGTCTAGCAAGGCTAGAGCCCAATTCGGGTTCTACAGGAGGACCCTCATCCTGTGTGGCATGTCGGACTGCGACTGCTGCAACTTTTTTTCTTTTTAAATTGTTGTTTTTGTTGGGCAGGTTTCTCTTCCTTTTTAACAGAAACCTCCGAAGAGCATTGTGATTCCTGTCTCGGTTTCACGTACTCTGTTCTTTGCTCTGATCATCCACCTCTCTCATTTCTTTTTTCCTATGAGTCCTGAAAGGAACGAGATTGGCGTGAATCAGTAATTAATATCTATCAGGCGTTTTGATATTATCTCTATTTCTGAGATTATACCTATTCTGTGGGGTCTCCGTATGTAGAGATTCTCCCATTTGTTAGGAGTTTGTTGCTTTTTATACCAGCGTTTCTTATCACCCTCAGGTTGTTGGTTGGGGTTATCTTTATTTGATTTACCCTGGAATTTGGGTTTTTGTGGTCTGGCCCCTAGGCTATCTCGACCGATACTTGAATAGGTTTCTGCTATTATTTTAGGCAGCTCTCTTTCTTGAACATGTTGCCGAACATCACGAAGCCGCATGCGCACTGCAAGTGTGACTTCTTCCCCTTTAAGGTTATTAAAATGATTAGGACACTGTGGCAAAATTGCCCATCAATTGCATCCCCAAATCTTTGGCCGGGGCAGCCCCATATTCATCTTGAATTTGTTTCAGCACTTCCGGTAAATTGGCAAGTGTCGGTGTACCATGTGCGGTTGTGTAGAGCGCGGCAAATACCGTACCCCAGGTATTACAGTTTTCTACTGTAGGGACCATCCCAAAGGGCAAGCATATAATTAATATTCTATGTTTATCCTGAGGTCCCATATGGGGAAATACTGCCTCCAGCGTATTATTTTTTTGTGCTAATCAAAACGGAGTTTCTTCTCCGAATAATCGAATGTACAGTCGCGGGATTTATACCTGGCGTTACTGCATGTGGGCATGCTGGAGCAGCACGTGCTGGGTTTGTATATAATGTTTGCATCACGAATTGTACTAATCATCTATATATTGCTGTTAACTCAATGTATAAGCGACGAACCTCAGCTACTGCTAAATTTCCAACCGCAGGATATGGTGTGTAGGTGGCCAATAAAGGCCAGGTAGGACCGTCATTACTTAGTGGACCTAACCTTACTGGTAATATTGTATGGGGTAGGGCGCCATCAAGCTAATTATTATGTTCTTGATAAGATAGAGGTATCTCTAAATATGCGTACGCTCTGTATTGCCAAGGCACGTTTGCAGGTGTATATTGGTGAAATGTATTTGTGTTCCCATCAACTGCTGGGAACGTGACCCAAGAGTAAAAAAAAGTTCTGTTCTATAAGCTGCGTGGGCATCCACCACGAATGTGACTTGACCTCCCTGGGCCGAAGGCCATTTGCTAATAAGTGTGCTGTGAGAGGCTGTCTCATGTTAACAGCTATTTGTACATGTTGCCATGATAGTAACACTATGAGTTCAGAGAAGGCACGCCAAAATGGGGTTTCCTTTTTAAAGTTCAAGCTTGAACAACCGCCAGTTCTAATAGGATTACACTCACAGCTGTGGTGGAAATCCTCAGTACCACGGACATCTCCGCATACGATATTGAGGTCTCATTATATATAATGAGACAGAGATACTCCGGAGGACCCGAAAATTAGGCCTGACCAAACGTTGGCGGTGCCATGTCGCTTAGGCTCTCATTATTCTAATGAGACTACTGGATTTTGAGCAGCAAGATCTTCCACAGTGTGGGAGACTGAGTCTGACCCACGGTGGGTGGCACCTGTCGCTCCAAATCTGGGTTTTGCTCTGGCTAACTAGCAGTGCCTCATCTCTCCCGAAAGGTAGAGATGATTGGGCAGCCGAGCACATGACACATCATACTTCTCAGGGAAGCCATGGTCACCCAGGTCGCATCCGGTTCTCTCATTCACAATTTGGTCTCATAAATAAATGACAATAAAAGCAGTATAAGTTCTAAAGACTGGTTTAATAAAATGACTGCATTTTAGATAGCAAAGCGTGAGCTGCAATAACCAGAACGACACAACATAACAATATTAAAATGGTGACGATGAGAGTGAAGCATAAGAATAATGCTATCATATTGCCACTAAAGTCAATGGACTATTTTCTATCTGAATCATAATTTGAGCACGGCATGTTAAACTCTAATCCTGCCTTTCAGGTTCCCCCGGGAGGACATCAACCCTCATACCTGAGCAAAGGCCTGTAGTCTGCGTTAGCATCTGCAGCGAAGCATTCAGCATACAGTTGTGGTTCCCTGGCTGGAATCTCCCTCTTAATGTGTAACAGGACTAGGAAGTGTTTTATAATTACACAGCTAATGTTCTAAGAAAATGTCCCTACGTAAGGATGTGTATTTTCTTCGAATGTTGGAGACTAAACTTCTACCACGTTCACTGGCAATGTACCAAACTGTAGCCTTAACTGAAGCACAAAGTGATCAAGAATGTGTTGTTTGAGAACACAGTCTGGACTAAGCAAAACAGTTAAATAGAAGAAATTAAAACAAGACCGTAAAACTGGTTATTGTAAAAATAACAATGCAAAACTGAATAAAATATATCTAGGTCAAGGTGCACAGTGGCCTAGTGTATTAAACTAACGTGCGTGGAACTATAACTAAAATGGCTACACTACATTGGGTGCCTTGAAGTTGATCCAGATGATAGGGATTAGTCGGCCTGACACATGTTAAGTACTTGCTGCATTTGCATTGTCACACATTGCACTACATAAATGCACAGATCACTTTGGGCCTGATTACAACATTGGAGGACGGTGTTAATCCGTCCCAAATGTGACAGATTTCCTGCCCACCATATTACGAGTTCCATAGGATATAATGGACTCGTAATACGGTAGGTGGTATATCCGTAACATTTGGGACGGATTAACACCGTCCTCCAAAGTTGTAATCAGGCCCTTTATTTGGTACACCCCTTGTTGTGCTTTGCTGTGGTGTTAAATACTTGATGGTTAGGCAGCATTGCCATGTCATTCCTGAGGGACAATATATCATCTGTACTGTGATTCAGACTGCATGTGCAATTTGAGGGAGAGTGTTAGATTATCATCTGTACATGCATCACACAATGATGACACTAATGGTTGCCTGTCTCATTTTTTCAGCTGCCAACATGAATGCCGCGGAGATAAGGGATTTCCAGAGGCAGGCAGTGAGGAACAGGCACATCTTGGATGTGGAGTCTGGGTTCCGGATGATGGCAAGATGCTATCGGAGGGAGAGAGCCACAGTAGCATGGCGGGCTTTCAGCCAAGGGGGACCGGCATTGGCCACAACAGGTGGAGACACCACCAGGACTGCAGGCAGTAGCACAGCGGCCACCAGTCCATCAGCACCACCTACTGCAACCTCAACCTCAGAACCCACACACACAACACCTGCTGCACCTTCTGTTCCAACACCCACGACCACGGCAACTGCAGGACCAACTACATCAGCGACACAGACCACCACAGCAGCTGCTTTGGAAATGGCGGCAACAACACAGCTACAGAGGGACATGAGGAAAGTCCTAAAGAAGATTCACACTCTCCAGCGGGATGTGGACAGGAATAGCCAGAGGCTAAAGTCAAACAAAAAAACTCCTTCCTTACCTCACCCCTCATTCCTTACCCTCCCTCCTCTTTTAGTGGGTTTAGTGATAGGTTAGAGTAGCCTAGTAGTTTAGATAGGATAAGTAGGTTGGGGGCGGGAGGGTTCATATTATTACATGTTACTTTGTGGGTGGGTGGGTGTGGGTTAATGTTGGGTCTTTTGTGTATTCTAATAAAAAAAAATATATATATTTTTTTTAAATATAAAAATATATATATTTGTTTAGTATTAGTTAGTATCTGTTTAGGTTAGTATATGTTGTCCTACATGTGTCACGTCATATAAGGGGGGTGAGGGGTAAATGTTTAGAGTGTTTAGTTAAATGTGGTAAGTAAGTTTAGCAGAGGGTAGTTAGGGCCAGTTGTGGGTAATGTATAGTTAGGATAGGTTAGGTTATTATAGGTGTGTAACATACTTTTAAGTTCTCTTTTATACATAGTTATTAAAGTTTTAGGTACTCCTTTACGGCGTGTGTCATATGCTTGGGGATCTGGGTCTTTGCATGAGTGTACAGTGCCAATTTTCTGTTGGCCTGTGTATTCCGTCTTGCATCTACATCCCACTCCTGACAACTTCCAACTGAGCTGTCACATTAGCATCTACAACAAAGCTAAATCTCTTTGCCTCTGCCATCCACTGTACCCACCACTCAAGATTACTATGGTTTCCATGTATTGGACAGGTAGGTGTGATTTTAAAGCTGTCATCAACTCGGTCCTTTGTTGGAATCTTGGGCACTGTGGGGCATCTACCTGCAGCCTGATGTTCATCTGAACACTGCTAGATACCTTGGGCCTGAAATATACGATTATTACACTGCATTTGCCTAAGTTTTTAATGCAACAGCAGCACAAACTTACAAATTACAATTATATTTTGTAAGTTTGTGCTGCTTTTACTTCAGAAATGAGGCAGAGGCAGCACAGAAGATTTAGAAGTCCTGGCCCTTGTGCGTAAATATTTGCCCACATTATTTCTGCACTCTGGTATTGACACTCTGTGACATTTGACATGTTGCATGCATCACAAATCTCCTGCAAAGTCGATGTGTCACATTACACAGAGACAAAGTGGTTTTGTAGGTGCTGTTAATTTTGAAGTGCTGCAGTGCAATGTTTACATAGTCCAGGTTTGTGAGCCCATTAGTGTAAAGCATTCTATTGTGACACAACACAAGTGCAAGGTTAAGGGACACGTCATTGGACATGCTGAGATAAAGTGTCATTCAGTGAAGAGGAGCATGAATTGCTAATTGGGTAGTGAGAGACAATTGCAGTCCATTGTGGTAAGGTTAACAGTGTGTCAGTGAAGAGTGCATGTCGCCAACTGTAGCAACACTGGCATGTTGTCAAGCACAGGACAGAGGAAAAACAGTGCCCATGTGACATGGGCTGGTGCTACTGGGTACTCCTACGAGTGAAGATGATCTGTTCCACATCTTCATCCTCTGATGTGAGTCTCGTCTCTTCTGCCCTTGATGGTGGTGGTGGTGGGTTTGAGGGGGCAACACACACTTCAGTGGTTGAAGAAGTGGACTCTGAATTCCCGGCAGCTGCCATGTCTGGAACTAGATATGGCATAACTGCAGCAAGGAGGGGCTGCTGATTATTGAGTATGGCAGCAACATCCCTGTGGTGGGCAGCCATGTCTGCCCTAAGTGAGTCCAGCTTGTTGTCATGCATGCAACTGCAAGATTGGGAGGGCAGGTGTTGTTGCAACTCCCTCACATCAGTGGTGAGGTCCCTCACACTTTGTTGGACTCCTTGTAGTAGTGATTGGGTGACTTGTATGGCTTCTGACTGTTTTGCAGATGTCATCATGCACATCCCCGCAAGGCTGGCTACCATAGTTTGCGTCCCTACCTGCACCTCCTTGGCCAGCTCCCGCTGTACTCCCACAGCTGTCCTCTCAAAGGTGGTCCTGGTGTCATCAAAGTCCTCAGCTGTGTTTGAGCTGGCAGGTCGTACTCTGGGATGGCTGCTGCATGTGTGCTCCTCCTTGCGACTGGAGGTGGTGTCTAGAGGGTTCCCAGGACATCTTGGAGGGTTTCCTGGCTGATGGTTGTCTGCCGTTCGTCCATGTCATCAGGGTAGTACAGGACAGACAGATCCACAGGAGAGCCATCATCCTCTGCAATGAGATATTGTACAATTAGTGTATCTGTGTTGTGCCAGTTGTAATGTTATGTCCCTAACTTCCTATTGGTGGTACGTTGTAATCTAGGTTCCTATGCATTGTTACGGTCATTAATGTTTGCAGTCTCTCAGACCCATGCCCAACCTGCATATCACATGCAGTGTGGGCAGTTAGAGGATTTGTATGCATCACATCTTCTAGGTGTGGTTTCTGTCCAAATTATGGCTTGCTAACTTCTTGTCCTAATCAACCCTCCCTCTGCTACCATTAGCATGGTGAGGCCTTGCAATTCTTGTTGGTGTGCTGATGCCACATGCACCACACATAACAATTTGGCCCTGTCCCAGTCTATCATTTTTCACATACACCTATACCGTGCTGAGACCTAGCACCATACCACCTATCGCATTTCCATGAAACAATACAGGTGTCACCATTGGTAGATTCTCATGTTGATGTTTGCTTATGTGTGCTACATTGCATTGCACTGATAGGCCATAGCAGAGATCCATTTCCTCTTATGACTGTGCAGGTATGTTTTCCTAGCTACACACATATGTCCACCCCCCTCGATGCAGTTGTCTAAGCACTATGACACCTGAGATGTTGCATGATGGCATTGCAGCCAGGTTAGACCCTGGAATGGGCAGCATGGGTATGAGATTACTGCTGTGTACTTCACAATAGATGTAACAGTGCCTGAGGCTTATTGAGTCTATGGACGTGAGCAGTTGACAGGATTTACACTTGGATAGGGATTGATGGGGATTGATCACATAGTCATACTGATCCCTCATTTGGAGTGTGTTTTGCCATGGGCACCTAACTGCCATTTCCTATTTGACCAGCACACACAGCACAGTTAGTAGTGGCAAGTGTTGTCAGGGGTAAATGCTGTTTGAGCCAATGGCCTGAGACTGGGCATTGTCCTCTAGCTTACATTCTGACAATACCAGCTCTCCTGTGACAGCAGCCCAGTTGTACGTTCTTCCCTACCCTCCTGTTCTACTTCAGCATTTCCAGGAGCCTCGGCATGGTGGGGTACCCCCATGCAAAGGTTGTTGGTGTTGTGCTGTGCCCCTGGATGCCCCTGCACAGCCCATGCACCCGTGCCATTCCTCTATGCCCTTTCCACTCCCTGATTTTCAGGGCTGACATGCATTGTGTAGGTGGTATGTGCACCGCTTCTTTTACTTGACATTTCGGCATTTTTGCCCCCATGCTACTTAGCCGCATATATCTTGCTTCCTGGTAGTCTCTGCTGTCTTGCGATTCCTGTAATGATCTCCTCCGGGATGACGGCTGCAACAATCTCCTCCATCTTGACCAGGTCCTCTTGCTGTGCTGGACTCCCACCTCCAGTCTGCAGTGCTGCCTTCCTTGCCATTTTCTCCTTTGTCCTGCACTTGCAGTCATGCCAGCGTTTCTTACACTCGGTGACAGTTCTCTTGACCTCTGCCACACTGTTAATCTTGTCCACTGTTTGTTGCCAAATTGCCTTTCTCCTCCCAATTGGCAATTTAGAAGTGATGAATAATTGATGCTGGTGCTCCGTCACCTCTCTGACCAGTATTTCCTGCTACTCTGTGCTGAAGCAACACTTCCCCTTCTTCTGGTCTCTCCCTTGAGTCTTGTCTGTGTCCTCCTGGCTGGTTTCCGGTTGATTGATTTCTCCCTGAGGTCTCTCCTGGCTCCTGGGATCAATGTTGGGGCTCCTTAGCACTGTTCGCTGCGTTTGCGTCGCTTTTTGACGCTATTGTAGTGAAAAATGGCGCATATCCTTTCTGCAACATTTTTCCATGCCGCAAACCATATTGGAGTCATTTTTCCTGCGCTAACATCATTTTGCCTTACGACAAGGCGCAATGGTTAGCGTCAGAAAAAATTACTCTAACCTGTTCTTAGCGCTACCGTGCGTCAAAGTATAAATTTGGCTTGTACTTTACCCATAATTGAATGGACAGTCACAGGGTTAACGTCTGATGTGACTGCATGCAGTTGCGCTGGTGCAGCATGGGTTGGCTTGATATTTAATGTTTGCATTACAAACTATACTAATAGTATATATATTCTAACTAGCTCAATATATGTGCGGGAAACCTCGGCTACCGCCAAGACGCCTGTATTAGGACGTGGTGTGTATGTGGCTAACTGTGGCCAGGTAGGGCCTTCATTACTTAAATGACCAAGCTTAACATATAGTGGTGTATGGGGTAGGGCACGATCAGGCCAGTTATGGTGGTCTTGAAAAGATGGAGATATCTCTAAAGAAGCATATGCTTTGCTTTGCGCAGGTACATTAGCTATAGTGTAAATATGAAATGTGCTGCTGTTCCCATCTACTGCTGGAAAATTGACCCAAGAATCAAACATTTCTGTTCTGTAGGCTGGATGAGCCTCAATAACAAATATAACATCACCCCTAAGCCATGAAGCCATGTCGTAGTAAATGATTAAAAAGGGGGGGGGCTCATGTTTACTGCAATAACCACCCAGTTCGGGTTAGTCATATTCAGTGTATTTTTTTCAGAGATAAGGACACCAGATAGGGATTGATCCTTTTAAGGTTCAAGCTTGAACAACCTACAGCCTGAAATAGATCCCACCTATCTAGCTGTGTAGGAAATCCTCAACACCACAAACATCTCTGTACATCGTATTGAGGTGCCTTTAGCACGTAGTGAGACAGGGATAACCAGAAAGATCTGAAACTCAGTGCTTGACCAAAAGTTTGCGGCTCCATGTCATGTTGGTTTTCATTGTACCAATGAGGCTGCTGGATTTGAGCGGTAGCATCACCTGAATTGTGGGGAACTGAGTTCAATCCCACACCATGTGACAACGGTTGGCCCAATTCGTTTCAGGCCAGCTAGCAGCGCCTCCCCTACCCCCAAGAGCAAGGGTGATTCATGGCAACCAGGCGCATAATATTGTGACCTCTCAGAGAGCCATGGTGGGTCAGATCTTATTCCTTTCTCCCAGTTACATTCATCTCACACATGCAAAGATTAACAGAAGCAGAAAATGGTTCAATACGTTTTATTGAATCAGCTGCATTCTAGATAAAAAGAGCTGTACTGCAATAATTAGGATGATAAAAAATACTAAAAACAGAATGGTGCCAAGAAAAGTACTGTCACTGTGGAAGATGTATGATTCCTACCTATGCTACTAATGTTCTAAGTTACAGCACAGCAGGATAAGCCCTAATTCGCCCCTTCAGGACCCCAGGGGATGATATCACCCCCCCATACTTCAGTATGGCAGCACTGAAGAAGCCTGTTGTCTATTGAGATACCTTCCCCATATGGGCCAGGGAAACAGCAGTCTCAGCAAGCAGCTATAAGGAAGTCAAACAGCATGCGGACACAGCCATTTGGATGGCACCTCCCTCTAACATAGAGGGGGCAGAGAGATGTTTTATGATTAAACAGCCAGTATTCTGAGAAAAGTGTCTGAATGTAAAAATACGAATATTTTTGTGAAATGTTAGAGACACGATGTACCACTTTGTGCCGGGAACCCTTTCTTGTCACAGCCGTGAAGAAAGCACAGAGTGAAAGAATGTTGTGCTAAGAAATGTAAATGCTTTCCCAGGCGAAAGAACAGCAAGATAGGGCAAAATAAAATATCACCACAAATGTAAGTAGGCTTAAGGGTACCAGCAGCAGGCCTATTTGGTAAAAGAATGTGCCTAAAAACACAACTAAAATGGCTTCACTACAATGGAAAGGCTACTCCCTCAACAAACCCTCCTATGCACAGCCTTCCCTCTGTATAGAGGTCTTCATAGCGTGGCCAGTTCCTCACCAGACCCTATTACGCACAGCCATGAACCTGTACAGTGGTCCAAGCGGACAGGCCACATCCTCACAAATCCCTACGATGCACAGCCTTTGCCCTGCACAGACGTCTTTATGGAGAGACCAGTCCCTCACTAACCCCTCCTAAGTAAAGCCCCTGCCCTGTACTGAGGAGTGTGCATTCAGTCCATTCCATAACGGAACCCTATTACACACAGCCTTCACCCTTCAGACAGGTCTTTGCAGACAGGTCAGTCCCTCATCAAAGTCTACTATATAAGCCTTTGGCATGCAGAGAGGCCCTTGCGGGCAGGCCAGTCTTGCACTAATCCTACCACGCACATCCTTCCCCCTCCTCAGAGTCTTACACAAAAACCTTCTATGCACAACCTTTGTCCTGTACAGAGACCCTTGCAGACAGGCCAGTCTCTCACCAAACCCTACTATGTACACCTTTGACCTGGTAAAGAAGTCTTCACAAAGAGGCCAGTCCCTCATCAAATCTTACTATGGTCTTGCCTTTGCCCTATAAAGAAGCCTTCATGGAGAGGTAAGTCCCTCACCAAACCTTACTAAGCACAGCCTTTACTCTGTATAGAGGTCTTTGTGGCGCGGCTAGTTCATCACCAAACTGACTACACATAGCCTTCACTCTGTAGAGAGCCCTTCATGAAGAGGCCAGACCCTAATTAAACCTTACTATGCATAGCCTTCACTCTGTAGAGAGGTCTTCATGAAAAGGCAAGTCCCTCACCAATCCATATTATGCAGTGACTTCATTCTGTGCAGAGGTCTTTGTGGAGAGGCCAGTTCCTCATGAAACCCTACTACACACAGCCTTCATCCTGTACAGAGGTCTTCACAGAGTCGCAAACGGTGAGAATCGCAAAATTCGGCCATTTGTGAATGTAAAAACGCCTTTCAAGATGTATGAAAGGCATTAGCAATGTAATTTCAATGAATCGCTAAAATAGTGATTCCCTGAAATTGCATTTAGAGAATTTCAAATTGCGATTCTCTAAATAGGAAATCGCAAATAGGGAATTCCTATTTGCGATTTCCAAAGCACATGTATCAAGCATTTCCTAAATGCGAATTGGGCATTTAGGAAATGCAGTTACCACCAACTCCAAGTTGGTGGTAAGCATGTGCAATTTAAAAAAATGCATTATTAAATGCTTTTTTAAAAATGCCATGTAGTGCACACATGCCCCTAGGGCATGTGTGCGCGTCACTTGTCTCCAAATATTGTTTTGGGGTGCATCAGAGGGGGCTTTAGGTCCCCAGCACCCTGTGGTTTGCATAACTTAATTTGCACCACAGGCCCATAGGGATGAATAGAGTCCCGTTCCCTAATTGCGATTCGGTAATAGCGATTGCGAATTTTAACAAATTGCTATTACCGACTCGCAATTTTCATACTTCCCATTTTGCATTTCTTAAATAGTGATTTCTTAAAATTCACCATTTAAGAAATGCAAACAGGGAGCTTGATACATCTGGCCCTAACTTTCTACCACATTTGGTGTAATTCCGTTCAGTCATTATTCGCATATCACTTTCAAAAATTTCCCATGGAAAGTAGTTTTGGAAAATGACATTTTGGTAGACCCCCTTTTCTCGGCCCTTGCTAGTCAAATCACCTGGAACTTTCCAAGAAAGAACTGAAGTGGAGAACCTGTTTTTTGGAAATGAATGAACTCATCAAACGGCACCAAAATTATTAGCAAAACAAAATATGCTCTTCCTATGGAAACTGGCTTAATGTCTAACTCTACAGTGACTATTTCTTTTTCAATTAATTTTTGAGTTTTTGTCAATGTAAAGCAAGATCTTATTACCATACCTAGCTATAATGTCACTTTAACCTTTGAGTTTTTTCAATTAATTTCTAGGGTTTTTAAATGTAAAGTAAGATCTTATTACCATACCTAACTATAACACCACATTAATCTTGATCAAGTGTCCATCTCTTCTGCATAGATCTAGATATTGTGTTGGATGCTTGCTTTAGTTTCAACTCGTGCCCTAAAGTAACCAATACTCACACACTAGCATGCATTGTCTTGTTATCAATGATGTAATTTTAGATGGTATTGCGGATTTCATCAATGCAGTCACTGAACATTTCATGATTGATGATAAATGTGAACATTTTATGATTTATGCAATATTTAGAGGTATAAGCAGTACATGGTGAGGATGTGAAATAGAATTATTTTAAGGCGCGAGTTATAGTTACCTGAAATAACTATAACTCGTGAATTTCAGTGATTTTGTTAATTTAAAATAATATGTTGTAACTGACATTTTCGCCTAACTCTAACATCCCTCTAACCATTGTTTTTTTCAGTGAGTTTTTTTAATGTTAAGTTAGATATTATTACAATTTCTAAAGATAGCATTACTGTAACCTTTGTTTGCATCCTCGTCATGCACTGCTAATTATCTCACATATTACATCACTCATGACATGTTTTATGACATCATTGATAAAATCATAATGTCACTACACCTGAAATTACATTATTGATAACAACACTGTGCATAGTGGGGTTCAAGAGATAATAATGTAGTAATGCAATAATGCAGATGAGATATCCATCACATTTGTGCCAGTGTACATTTTCACCAGTCTCTAAAGCAGGCCTTAGGGCATAGAAAGAGTACTGTACTTCATTTATCTCTGGTGGCAAAAATTGTTACATCAAATGTTATCCTCAGTGTGTTAGAAACATAGGCCCACATTTACAAGAATCAGGCACATCAGTACTTATGTGCCAGATTTATTTTGCCACCCCCCAACGCCACCTCATGACACCATGGGTGCGCTGTATTTAAAATGCGGTGCACCATGGCACTCGGTAGGCCAATAGTGTCAAAATATTTGATGCTATTGTTGCGCTATACTGCACTAGTATGAACAAATTTGAGGAGGACTATTGATTTCAGTGTGTGCGTCTTTTTTTTGCTTTGAGCAGGAGTAAAAATGACGTCAAAAATTGCGCAATAAAATCTTGTAGATTTCATTGCGCCATTTTTGCAGGCCTCCTGATGCCAGAACGTCCCCCTTGCATACATTATGCCTTGCTCAGGCATAATGAGGCTCAAGGAGTCACAAAGTGGCGCTATGCATGTGAACATGACTATGGCGATTTTGGACTCATTGAGCCACATTAGCATTAAATACAATTACACAAATGGGGCATAAAATGGCCCTAGGGCATTGTAAATACGGCCCATGATTTGCATGTAAATGAAGAATTAAATACTTTCACAATCGTAGCATAATTATTGGTCACTGATGTGTGTAGCTACAAGTATTCAAAGAATTACTAATAACAATTGTGGTGGAATTATAATCTGGGGTTAGTGAGTTTAAATGTCCAAGCGGACATCAGTGATTTGTACTCATGGAATTAGACTCAGAACAAGTGGGCAATACATATGTAATGTCTCACCTCTGAATATGTTTCAGACAAATTTATAGTGCAAACAAAATATGAAATATAAAATCATTGTGAGGTCTGCCAATTTATACTGATATCAGGGGTTTATACATCAAGTCGCCCAAACAGCCACGAGCATTAGATGCTCAAAAAGTAGAATTCAGCAAAATGGAAATTATTTCCAGAACTCACGTCACAATGGTATTTTCCAAATCAGTAGTTTAAAATATCAACACAAGGTGAAATTTGAAAATTGATGCTAATATGTGAACTACGTTGAGTGAAACCATACTTCAATAATTCATCTCTTGGTATTCATAACAATTCATGTACAAAGCAGTTCGTTGTGGCATATCTCATTCCACAGCGGTAAACAACACATCACAATTGCAGCAATGAAAGTGAAAAAATAGATATGAAAAAACAAAATAATCACTGTAAATAGAACACGAGTTAGTAAGGAAGAAGGGGCTGTTATACTATCAGGTGCACATCCAAAAGAGACAGCTCACCTTCTTGGCATGGAGGCAGATCTCTGTGTAACGAATTAATTCACTTTACCTGTTCTCTTATTCCATTTTATTGAAATGTGCACATTGGCAAGCAGGGCCTGCAGAGGTATGGTTTATATATACGTTTAGCAAGCCCTCATGGTCGTCTTTTAGGGGTCGCCAGGGGTCGAAGCTATGGGCCCTGGCCTGACCTTTGCTACCCATGGCACTGCCTTTGCGACCCCTGCCTCAGAGGTGGCAAATTCAGTGCCTGGAACACAGAGGCAGCTGATCCTTATCGACGTCAGTTGGGTTTCCACTGTTCTTGTTTTCTGTCAATTGTGTATTAAACTAGCAGTGAATAATAATATATTATTCACTATTAGTGTAATACAAATGGAGTAGAATTAGCTGGAATATGTCCTTTCATGCAGCTGAGGTACGTAAAAAATGCTTTCAAATGTATGTTGTGTGCGTGCTTGAGGGTGAGAGTGTGTTTATGTGAGAAAGTGTGTGCAAGTGTGAATTTGTGTGTATGTGGAAGTATGTGTGTTGGAGTGAAAGTGGAGTTGAAAGGGCATGTCATGTCACTTCCGCTACCCCAGACATTTTGGTGAAATGACGTCCATGCAAGCCCTCCCCTGGGATAACTCTGGGTTTAGGCATGGACCCCCGTGACCAACCCTCTGAATTCTTTTTAGTGGCCATTCCACATTCCTTTGCATATTCAGTGGCAGTACTACAAGTGCCATGTTATTAGCATCAGCATTGGGGCAACCAGCAAACTAATATTTAGGGGCATATTTAAGACACTCTAACTCCACCTTCGCACCACCATAGCATCATTTTTTTGACGCAAAGGCAGCATTAAAGTTGCTTTTTCCATGCTACATATTTACAAAGTGGCGCAATGTTTGCATTGCACTACTTTCTAAACCCTTGCGCCACATTATGCCTGCACTAGGCATAATGTATGCGGGGGCGTCCGGGGCTAGGAGGCCCGCAAAAATGCAGAAGTGAAATTTAACATATTTCACCTCGCCATATTTGCTGTCATTTTTAATGCCTGCTTACAGCAGGTGTTAAAATGACTCACCCATAGAAACCTATGGGCCTCGGTGCTCTTTGCTACACTAGCGTCAACATTTGTGATACTATTGTAGAGCAGTATAAGTTAAAATGAGAAGACACAATGGCCAGCTTTCCATCATTCATGGCTTTAAGCAGTAGGTATAAGGGCTGGAACAGTTTGCATTGTTTATGGGTACAAACCAACGAGGTACCAACGAGATACACTGTTCCGAAGCAAGGGAGATTTATTGGACCCTAATACTAAACACAGTTCAACTAGACACTTCTATAATTAGAAGTGGGAGCCCTCACACACCCCAATGTTTTTTTTTCGTCATCATTGGGCCTGCTCTTCTTCAGGCCAGCGCTGCAATGCCGGATGGGCCTCTCAGAGGGGCTCTTTGCCGGATGCCCTAAAACATATGTGTTTATTAATCCCTACAGGGTCTATGTCAAGGTTAAAAACCTAAAGAGGGAGTGACAAAGGCAATAATGCTCCCACACTCACCAAAGGAGAAAAAGATGGAGAAAAAGGAAAAATAATCCTGTAACCCAGAATATTGCTCAACTTTTTTCACTCCTATGTTGTCACTAAAAGATCAGTTGACGTTTCTTCACGACCATAAGACAAACATAAATCCTAGACCTCACTTGAGAAACCCTAAGTTTATCAGCAATGTGTAGAAGCATTAAGGAAAATACTTACATATAAGTCTAGAAGCTCTAAATTTAGGTTGACCTAAAAAAAAGAGAATAAACAAGATAGAACAGCATAAAAAATATATATATCACAAAACATTATGGTGCCCAAGCACTCAGTGTTCACATGAACACACAGTGTGGGTGGATGCCAAGTTTCTGCCAGGAAGTCTCCTGCAGAAACATAGTGTAAGAGCCCATGTCATTGCACAAACAAAAATAGACATTGTTTCCTTACCGTCCTATATTAAGAAAAGGGCCCCTTGGGAACGCGCAAGCCATAGGACGACTGCAATACTATAATAAACAAAACTGAAGAATAAAATGCACATGCAGAACAATGGCAATTCTACTAGATATACACTTATCGTGATACAAAAAATGCACTTTGCCAAAACAATGAATCAGTAGGTAAATACATGAGTGGTCAATAGATTCAGTGCTTAAAGGCATGTGTGTGCACTCTGTCTGAGTCATAAGCAGTCGCTATCAACCTCTCCAACTTTATGAAAACTTGAACTGTCCACTGGCATCACACTGGGATATTGCAATGTTATAATACATGGACAGGTCTAAAATTACCCGGAAATCACAGTTACATCAAAGCTCTACACCGGTAAAAGTCAAAGCGAGGCTGGGTCATAAACCTATCCAAATATCTTGATGGACATGAGTAGGTAACCCCCACCAAGCCCCTCAAGTCATGGCATCCTGTTCCTAGTGGGTGGGAGGAGGTTGCACTAAGATGGGGCATGCAGGCGTCTCCCAATGAACCCTTCCTGGGGGACACAAGTGGCTGTCAGGCGTACATGCCGATAATATAATGGCAGAATCACCATAACACCTTGTGGTGGGTTTGTAATAAGTTATTAGAAATAGGTGGGTGTTTAACGACAGACCTCTCAACAAGTATTTAGAAATAGGTAGGCGTTTAACGAGAGACCTCTCAACAAGACTCTGTGGTAAACCTCAGGATGATTGACAACACGTGTGGTTAAATGTCAGTCAGATTAAGCTGGTGCAGGCGAGACCAGTAATTGTATTCAGCTCACACAGAGAGCCCCAGTACATTAATCAGTCCTCTCGATAATACATAGGTAGTGGTAGTAAATAGAAAAAAAAGGAAGAAGTGAAGGGCCAAAGGCACGTACTCACATTTTGCATGTATAGTCCGTTCCTCGTAAACTACCTAGCGTGCGCACACCCGGAATTGGATTTTGTGATGTGAACCTCCATATTTATGTCATGGCGTCCGTATTCTATTGGTCCTGGAATTCTAACCTCAGAGTCCAGCTAGACCACGTCCCATAACAGCACACATAGTTCCCTGTGCAGAAAGGCTAGCCTGTGTAATAATGCCTGGTTAGGGGTCATGATACTCCCAGAAGAAACTGGAAGCTGCTGTCTTGAATTAACTGCAGTTTCTGAAGAAGGACTTTTGATCAATCCACTAACAGTGCATTGTAGTAATCAATCCATGCTGAAATAATGATGTTTTGAACTTTATCCAATCAATCAATCAATCATTCATTTGTAGAGCATGCTACTCACCCGCGAGGGTCTCAATGCTCTGAGGGGGGTGGGGTGGGGGAGATGCTACTGCTCGAACAGCTAGGTCTTGAGGCGTTTCCTGAAGGTCAGCAGGTCCCGGGTCTGTCGTAGATGGATGAGGAGGGTGTTCCAGGTCTTGGCGGCGAGGTGGGAGAACGATCTGCCGCTGGCTGTAGTCCTGTGGATGCGAGGAACGGTAGCGAGGTTGAGGTTGGTAGAGCGGAGTTGAAGGTTGGGGATGTAGAATGTGAGACGTTCGTTGAGGTAAGCTGGGCCGGCGTTGTGGAGTGCTTTGTGGGTGTGGGTGAGCAGCTTGAAGATGATCCTCTTGTTGACGGGGAGCCAGTGTAGGTCTCTCAGGTGGGCTGAGATATGGTTGTGGCGTGGGATGTCCAGGATGAGGCGTGCGGAGGCGTCCTGTATATGTTGCGGTCTTTTCTGGAGTTTGGCTGTGGTTCCCGCGTAGAGAGCTTTGCCGTAGTCCAGTCTGCTGCTGGCAAGGGCCTGGGTGACCGTCCTTCTGGTTTCGGTGGGACTTCACCTGAAGATCTTGCAGAGCATGCGGAGGGTGTTGAAGCAGGATGATGAGACGGTGTTGTCTTGCAGGGTCATGGTGAGCGTGAGTCCAGGATGAATCCCAGGTTGCGTGCGTGATTGGTGGGTGTCGATGAGGTTCCTAGAGTGGCCGGCCACCAGGAGTCATCCAAGGTGGAGGGGGTGGAGCCGAGGATAAGGATCTCTGTCTTGTCCGAGTTCAGTTTCAGCCGAATGCTCTCCATCCAGTCGGCGATGGCCTTCATTCTGTCGTAGAGGTTACTTTTGGCGGTGGCGGAGTCCTTGGTGAGTGAGAGGATCAGCTGGGTATCACTGGTTTAAGAGACGATGTTGAGGTTGTGTGATCGGACGATGTTGGCGAGCGGTGCCATGTAGATGTTGAAAAGGGTCAGGCTGAGGGAGGATCCTTGGGGAACACTAAGGATGGTCTCAGTGGCTTCAGATCGGAAGGGAGGGAGGTGAATTCTCTGGGTTCTGCCGGTGAGGAAGGATGTAATCCAGTCCAGGGCTTTGTGGCGGATTCCTGCATTGTGGAAGTGTGTGCGTAGGGTGTGGTGGCAGACGGTGTCGAAGGCTTACGAGAGGTCTAGGAGGATGAGGACCGCAGTTTCGCCTCTGTCTAACATGGTCCTGATGTCATCAGTGGCGGTGATGAGAGCGGTCTCGGTGCTCTGGTTGCTGGGGAAACCGGATTGAGACATGTCCAGAGTCTTGTTGTCTTCAAGGAAGCAGGTCGGTTGACCGTTGACGATCTTCTCGACGACCTTCGCCAGGAATGGGAGGAGCGAGATGGGCCGGTAGTTCTTGAGATCACTTGGGTCTGCTTTGGGTTTCTTTAGCAGGGCGTTGACTTCTGCGTACTTCCAGCTTTCCGGGAAGGTGGCGGTCTCGAAGGAGCTATTGGCGATCATTCGGAGTTGGGGGGCGATGAGGGAGCTTGCTTTGTTGAAGACCTGGTGAAGGCAGGGGTTCAATGGTGAGCCAGAGTGAATGGTGCTCATGGTTTTGATGGTATCATTGTCATTGATGTGAGTCAAGGAGAGCAGGAGGTTGGTGTGGCTGGGGTCCGGTGAGTGGGGGTTTGTGGTGATAGCGACATCATCATCGTCATCGCCATCGTCTTCAAGGACTCCATCAACGTCACCACCTCCACGGAAGACACCCCCCTCACCGCCGAACACCTGCACTTCCAGATCCACACAAACCCCAGGACCACCCTCAGAGGAACTCTCATCTACCGAACCCCTGGACCGCGCGCCCTTTTCAGCGACTCTATCACCGACTTCATCTCCCCGCACGCCCTTGCCTCGCCGGACTACAACCTCCTCGGCGACCTCAACTTCCATCTGGAACAGAACAACGACCCCAACACCACCGCCCTGCTCGACAACCTCGCCAACCTCGGTCTCAAGCAACTGGTGAACACCCCCACCCACATCGCCGGACACACGCTCGACCCCATCTTCTCCGCCAGCAACCACGTATCCTTCAACCACTCCTCCGCTTTACACTGGACCGACCACAGATGTGTCCACTTCACCTTCCGTCGTGAGACTCACCACCTCCGCACACAACCATCCCACATCAACAGTGGAACAAAATCCCAGAAGAACAGCTTCTCTCCACTCTCATCGACAACCAACCCACCTTCTCCTCCGACCCCAACGACGCAGACCTCAGCCTCACGAATTGAATCACCAACTGCGCAGACAACCTCGCTCCCCTCAGACGCCTCCCAAGACAGACCAACACCAAAAAACCTCTCTGGTTCACTGACACCCTTAAGGAATAAAAAAAAAAGTGCTGCATTCTCGAGAAAGCCTGGCGTAAGGACCACACCGCAGATAACATGACTGCCCTCAAGAACGCTACCCGCGAACACCACCAACTGATCCGCGCCGCCAAAAGAAATTTCTTCACAGACAGACTGGCCAACAACAGCAGAGAACTCTTCAACATCGTCAAAGAGCTCTCCAACGCCAACGCCATCACGCCCTCACAAGGCCTTTGCAACTCCCTCGCCACCTTCTTCCATCTTAAGATCACCGACCTACACGACAGCTTCGGACACCAGACCCAGCCGACCACCACAGAACCCACAACCCCAGCCATCACCCTCAACGCCTGGACCCACATCAACACGGAAGAGACCAAAGCCACCATGAACTCCATCCACTCCGGTGCCCCCTCGGACCCCTGCCCACACTTCATCTTCAACAAAGCCGACAACATCATCGCCCCGCACCTCCAGACCATCATCAACAGCTCCTTTTCGTCTGCTACCTTCCCCGAGAGCTGGAAACACGCTGAAGTCAACGCCCTACTGAAGAAACCTACGGCGGACCCAAGAGGCCTGAAGAACTTCCACCCCATCTCGCTCCTCCCCTTCCCTGCCAAAGTCATAGAGAAGACCGTCAACAAGCAGCTTACCAACTTCCTTGAAGACAGCAACCTTCTCAACCCCTCTCAGTCCGGATTCCGAGCCAACCACAGCACAGAAACCGCCCTCATCTCAGTCACAGATGACATCAGAACCCTGATGGACAACGGAGAAACAGTCGCACTCATCCTCCGTGACATCTCGGCTGCCTTCGACACCGTCTGCCACCGCACCCTAATAACCCGCCCCCGCTCCACCGGGATCCAAGGACAGACCCTAGACTGGATCACCTCCTTCCTCTCCAACCGCTCCCAAAGAGTCACCTCCCACCTTTCCGCTCAGACCCCACCGAGATCATCTGCGGAGTCCCACAAGGCTCATCGCTCAGCCCGACTCTCTTCAATGTCTACATGAGCCCCCTCGCCGACATCGTACGCAAACACAGCATCATCATCACCTCCTACGCCGACGACACTCAGCTGATACTTTCCCACACCAAGGATCCCACCAGCGCCAAGACAAGCTGCAAGATGGAATGAAAGACGTCGCAGACTGGATGAAACTCAGCCGTCTGAAACTGAACTCAGACAAAACGGAAGTCCTCATCCTCGGAAACACCCCGACCTCCTGGGACGACTCCTGGTGGCCCACGGCCCTTGGCACCGCACCGACCCCCTCAGACCACGCACGCAACCTCGGTTTCATCCTGGACCCACTTCTCACCATGACCAAACAAGTCAACGCTGTATCATCCTCCTGCTTCCTCACCCTCCGCATGCTCCGAAAGATCTTCCCTTGGATCCCCGCCGACACCAGAAAGACCGTGACCCACGCCCTCGTCACGAGCCGCCTGGACTACGGCAACACCCTATACGCCGGAACCACAGCTAAACTCCAGAAACGTCTGCAACGAATTCAAAACGCCTCCGCCCGCCTCATCCTCAACATACCCCGCAACAGCCACATCTCCGCCCACTTGAGACACCTGCCTGGCTTCCCGTCAGCAAAAGGATCACCTTCCGACTCCTCACCCACGCACACAAAGCCCTCCACAACAAGGGACCCGAATACCTCAACCGCCGCCTCAGCTTCTACACTCCCACCCGTCTTCTTCGCTCCACCAGCCTCGCTCTCGCCGCCGTCCCTTGCATCCGCCGCTCCACAGCGGGTGGGAGGTCCTTCTCCTACCTGACGGCCAAGACTTGGAACTCCCTCCCCACCATCCTCAGGACCACCCAGGACCACTCCGCATTCCGGAGACTACTCAAGACCTGGCTTTTCGAGCAGCAGTAACCCCTACACCCTAGCGCCTTGAGACCCGCACGGGTGAGTAGCGCGCTTTATAAATGTTTATGATTTGATTTGATTTGATTCTCTGGCCTGTGAGGCTCATTGAGATTCTACCCTTGACTCTTTGGTCACAACACCCATTGACACTTGGGCGGGCCTGCAGAAGAGGATTAGGAAATAGATGTTGAAATAAGCAGTCCTGTTTCACACTGATCCTGTCCCTTGCAATAATTCACATGTTCATGTGTAACAAATGAGCTTCAAAGAAACTGATAATTTTGTATTCTATCAAGCTGACTTTACAACGGATGTGCCCAGTGCTTAATTTGTTATGGTGCTCTGGCCTGAAGCCTGCGGCCGGAGCTACAGGAGCGTAACAAAAGGCCCTGCAGCCCCCATGGTGCGAGGGGGCCGAGCTCTAGGGGGCACCCTCATCACAGTACTCAGTGCAAGGGCAGCAGGCCCTGACTCGATCCAGGGAGGAGGGGGCCACTTTCAGGATATTTGCAAGGAGGCCCCTCAAATTTAGGGGCGGCTCGTCTGCTATGGCGGAGGAGTGTCACCCCCCACGCCAGCTGCAGCACCTACAAAACTTTTACAGTAAAACTTTGCTTGTTATGTTTTTACTGTAAAATGGGGTGGGGCTACCGGCATGACAGAGACAGAGGGGGAGTGCACATGTAAGTTTGGCCATCTGGCCAAACATACATGGGGACTAGTCTCTCTCCAACTCAGCACCGCAGTGGCGGGTTGGAGAGAGCAGACAGAGGCTCCCACTCTGCCTCGGAGCACCCTGGCTGGGTGCTCCATCCAGTTCTAACACTGCTTTCATGATGCTGGCAGCATGAACGTAGCGGTAGGTTTGGATGCAGGGCAGGTAGGGAGCATGTGCCTGCACTGCAAGACCGAAGTGGAGCCGTACGGCACGGGAAAAGGGTACATTTTAAAAAATATATATTGTTTTTTTTGTCCTCCCCCCCCCACCACGCACCATACCGCCCCTTTTCCCTCCTGTGAGCCCCTAATGTTCAGGTTTCACTACGCCACTGCAGAGCCATCGAAGGCTGTGGTGCCCAATGCCAAGACTGAGTAGTCTTGATTCCACCGCATGCCTCTTAAATCCACTAGCAGACTCTCCCTGCCTCTTTATCTCAGTTTTCTAGTTTCTTTTTTTATTTTTGCTTTCTCCCTCTGTCACCGTTTGTCCACCCTTTTGTGCTTTTCTCTCTCTGGTTCTGGATTGGTCTGTTGAGGGGAAAAAAGTGCAAGTTACCAAAAGAGATTGCCAGTGGGCCCCACCTGCAAACTCCAGGATCAGTTTAATCACTGGGATGTGCCAAAGAATAGTATGTGTACAAATGAGGATTAAATTAAGCTAAATGGAGATCGAGATACTTTTCAGGTCTCTTTGTAGACAGTGTATTTGAGCATATGCATATGAGTAGCAAAGTGCTTTTCGTGGAAGGAGGTAATTTTGTGCGATCACTAAAAAGCAGATTCACCTACGAACACTGTGCACATATAGTAGCCAAGTGGTGTGACACCTTCAGCCAGTACCCGCCTTTTGCTTGACACAGCTTTGCATGCAGAAATTTTCAACCCTTAAAGGCGAGGTAAAATCTTGACCTACAAACCCAGGTAAGCAAGATGCTTTTGGATAAAAAGCAATGACTTGCTGATGGACCCACAATAATTTGATAATCTTGGCGGCCATGTAAATGTATGCTGCACACATAATGAGGATAACTGAGGAATGCCAAGGAGAATTGAGAATAAATTGCTACAGTAATAAATCAAATGACAGTGTACCAAAGTAACAAAGTGCCAAGAACAGTGTTTAACTGGAGAGCAGTAATGAAATGTGATTTAAAAATGAAGATGGGAAGAAGTGATGGCCTTGTTGGAATTAAGGTTCCGAACAACTCTTCTGCTCCATTATAATCTAAGTTATGATTGCACGTGTATTTCTGCTTCTCCTTTCTGCCTCATGCCTTTTCTTCATTCACAAGTAAAAGACCGAATAAATAGTTGTATCTAATCAACACCACACACAACAACATTTATAATTTACATTTATTGCATTTGTAAAATATATCATACATTTTTTCAGCATAGAAAGATAAAATCCTATAAGCTCAGTATAGCTTTAGATTCACAGCGTACTTCTGTCAAATACAAACATTTCGGGAGTGTGAATGAATATATTTTTTATTGGACAACATCATATATTCAACTTTAGAAGAAAGAAAAAATAAGTAAATGAGCAATGAGAGCAGACAGTTGCGTAATTTACTATCTCTTATCAGATGGATCTTTTGAGTTGAATGAGACATCAAGGGAATCAACAATATTAAATAATTTAGATTTCTGTGAAGCCCATTTGGCCACACATTGAGGACCAGAAATAAATAATTGAAGTTAAGTACTTTTCTTTCCAAAACAATAATCAATCCAATATATATGCTGAAAAGGTTAAAAGGATACAGATTTACAGCTGGCAAGCTGAAATATCTCAATTGGTTCAGTCTCATCAGATTAAGAGACAAGGAAATCACAACTAGAGCAATACAGAAAGTGAGAATCAGAAATAGGTGTTCTATAAAGAAACCCTTGCTTTCTCTACTAAACATGAAAAGATTCTAAAATCATCTAGTTAGGATGCCTAGGTAACAGATGGGTCGAATTAAAACTTTGGGAAATTCAGAAATGCAAGAAGGTGTTAGCATATTGAAGGCTTCAGTAGAAGTCTTCCAACAAAGAAATAAAGTCCTCATTAACAAGGAGCTTGCGCTGATGTTGCATCATTTTTTTTGACGCAGCAGCAGGGCAATCAGTGCTCCACACTGCTCCATATCTCCGAACTGACGCATTAGGCCAATGCGTCAGTTTGTAGAGGCCTGCGTCACAACATACTTCCCCAGGTATATTGGAAGCAGGGTAGACATTCCCACATCAAAAGCCACGCAGAACTTATGCAGTGAAATTTGCAACCTTTCACTGTGTCACTCTGTGACTCGACTATGTTAAAATTCTTATGCCTGCTCAGACCAGGAGTAAGGATTGACGCAGGACTTTTTACATAAGACTCTCCTGTGTGTTCTGATGAATTGCCGGAGTTTCGTCAGTTTAACCACTATGACCCTCATTGCAAGTTTGCTGGACCACCTCTGCCACCCGCCAAACCCATACCGCCGTCAGGCCTGTGCAGCCCTATTAGGAGTTCAATGCAGGGCCAGCGCCTTGCTGTGAACAGGGCCTTAACATTGACGCCGGGTTGAAATCAAGCCGGGGCCAATGCGGCGGTGCGGCGGGTGCAGCAGCACCTGTTTCACTTTCCACTGCCTGTAATTCAGGCAGTGGAAAGCGCAAGAGGGGTGTCCATGGGGGCCCCAGCACCCCCTTTCCGCCAGTCTTTGTATGGCAGGGATACCACCTTGTAAAGGCTGGCAGAAAGAGGACTCGTAATCTCCAGGGCAGAAGCGCTGCCCTGGCGGACTACAACTGCATGACCGCCAAGCGTCAACTGGCGGCAACCTGGCGGTGCCAGCGTTTCGACAGGCGCATTTGCCATGGTTGTAATGTTAATGTTACGGTCGGACCATCACGTTGGCGGTGGTCTGACCGCGACTGTGGGTTTGGAGGTCCTGTGACAATCAGGGTCATAATGAGGGCCTATATCATCAAAGAAAGTATATTTGTTTAGGAATAGATTTACTGTTTAATTCACTGAGATATTTTTGTAGTTCAATAGAGATTACTCAATAACAAAAACCCTCTAAATGATGCCCCCAAACCAAATAAATATCTCCATAACTCATCCCTGTACTCCACATATTATTCTTAGATATAATATGACACAGAAGGGGTCTACTGATCTGTAGTCAAGACATAAGATTAGACTTCAGAACTCAGATGTGTAATTATATCTAGAAATAATGTCCCTCATTATGACATTGGCGGTAAGTCCAGCTTACCGCCATGCTGACTGCCGCCAACATACCGCCGGGCAACGGTTTACCGCTACCCGTATTATGACCCACACATAGTAATTCGTCACTATACAGACACACAAAGTCCGCCAGCCGAAGGGTCAGTGATAAACTGGTGGTACCAAAACCCACACCGTTACGCCAAAAGAACTACACCCACAACATTATGACCCACAAATCACTGCGGCAGACATTCAAACGCGCTAAACCATTGGCAGTACATACCGCTGCGCTCAAAATAAACACACACATACAAAACAACACCACATTGGACAATTCAAACTACACACACCTGACACATATACACACACCACACCCACACCAATATAAAACACACACACACACTACCCACAACCCCTTAAGACTCAAAAATATTGCCAACTGAGGGAGACAGACCAACAGCACCCACAGAACCAGAGCCACAAAACACCATCACCCATACACCATTCACGTACCTTACAGCACACACCCCAACCCATCACCCCACACACCCTCACACACACCACACACACTAAACCCATGGCACCATAAAGACACCCCAGGTTCTCAGAGGAGGAGCTAAGGGTCACGGTGGAGGTAATAATCCGGGTAGAGTCACAGCTATTCGGATCACAGGTGCAGCAGACATCCATTGCCACAAATATGGAGCTATGGCGGAGGATCGTGGACAGGGTCAACGGCATGGGACAGCACCCAAGAACAAGGGATGACATCAGGAAGAGGTGGAATGACCTAAAGGGGAAGGTACATTCTGTGGTAGCAAGACACCAGATAGCAGTACAGAGGACTGGCAGTGGACCCCCACAACTAACAACATGGGAGGAGAAAGTCTTGGCAATACTGCATCCTGAGGGCCTGGCAGGAGTAGCAGGAGGACTGGACTCTGGTAAGTCAAATCTTTACTACTTTCACCCCCCACCTGCATGCCATCACCTTCACCCTCACTCTCATCGCTCCACCACCTCCCACACACCCCACCATTACAACCCACCCCTCCCACAACCAAGCCCTGCATGCAACACCAATGCCCAGACACCCATCACAGACCGGCATGGACACCCATCACCAAAGCATGCACACTTGAGACAATCACCTAGCCCACCAAATCACCACTCACCCAAGCCTAAGCTGCCAGGGCAATAACAACCATAGAGGGCCACCCACCCATGCACAAGATGGCACACGCAGAAACAATAACACTGCATTTACATCCTCACACGTCCCCCACATAACGTCACTGAAGAGGAGATCCTAGCAACATCCAGTCCCCCCAAGGAAGAGGCCCACAGTGATGACAGCAGCTCTGCACACCTGGATAAGGATGACCAACATGGCCCTCAGGGACCTCAGGACAGTTGGTTACCCAGGCACAGTCATAGACAACCACAGGGCCTCCCCTCAGGAAACATCAGCACAGCACCCACCCAGTGGACCCATACCACTGTTCCCAGGACACGTCAATCAGCAGTGTGGCCACCACTACAGGGACCCCAGGCCACCACACAAACACAGGATGATCAGGGACCTGGGGTTATTGGCAGTGGGCACACGGTCCAGGGCACAGAGGCAGAGGACAACAGGGAAGCTGGGAGGACTGCTGTGCAATGGGGAGGACAGGCCCAGGGAATCGACTCTCCACGAGGCCCTCACCAACATCCTGCGAGCATACCACAATTCCCAGGAGACGATGGGCCAGATATTGGACAAGTTGCAGGAGACCCAGTGGCTGCAGGAGGGACAGTACCTGGGGATCAGGGAGGACCTGAGGGACATCCACACCACCCTGGTCACCATTGCAGGGGTGCTGGCAGACATGGCCAACACCATGAGGGAGGCAGTGGCACACCAATGGGTCCCTGACAGTAGCCAAACTGATGAACAGCCTTCTACCTCCGCTGGCGCTAGTGGACAGGAGTCCCCGCCACAGGAACAGGCAATCAGCACCCCTTCCCCTGCAGAAGGAGAACCACCCTGTAAACGGTCCCTACGATCCAGGCAGAAGCCAGAGAATATTGCAAAGACCCCCGCCAGGAAATAAGACTCTCCTGAATGTCAACCTTGTGTCCCACTCTGTCACCCTGTCCACCTTGAACTGCCATTGCTCCACTTCCTATGCCCCCTTGGACAGTGCACCTGTGATACAAATAGACTGGAACTTTACCCTGGACTCTCCTCCACCGCCACCCCAGCCCATTGCAATACCCCCTCCACTTATTAGCACATAAATAAACACCCTTGTTAAAAATACAAGTATGGAGTCTGTCTATTGATTGAACTATGTATTTATTTAACAATCTGTAAACATTGCAATTCAACTGTACAGTAATATATACATAGGTATGACCTGTAGTTGGCTGCAGTCAACACATCAGGAGCCAGAGTGGGGCACAGATATCTGAAAATAGACATGCCAAAGGGTACAGTAAGTGGCCATAGTAGTGGGAGAATCAGCCTGCCAGTGACAATATCCAACACATAACTGTCAATGGAAAGTGAAGGTACAGTGTCTTACCTGTGTGTCACTGGAAGTACTGTTTTATGATTGATGTCCTGTTGTCCTCATCCTCATCCTCTGCCTCCTCTTCATCACTGTCCACAGTGTCCACTGCTGCCACACGCGCATCTCCAGCCTCATCCTCCTGCAGAAAAGCACCTGGCAACATAAGCCAAGGTTGTGCAACATACAACATGCCACGATGATCTGGCAGACCTTCTAGGGTGAGCAGCACAAGGAACCACCTGTTAGATGGAGGCACCAAAACCTGGCCTTCAGGAGGCCGAATGTCCTCTCTATAATCCTTCTTGTTCGCCCATGTGCCTCGTTGTAACGTTCCTCTGCCCTTGTTCTGGGATTCCTCACTGGGATCAGTAGCCATAAGAGGTTGGGGTAACATTCCTCTGCCTTGTTCTGGGATTCCTCACTCGGGTCCGTAGCCATGAGAGGTTGGGGTAACCAGAGTCACCTGCAAATATTGAGGGATACCTATTAGACACTCACTAACTCTTAGGGCCAACCCCATAAACCAACATATACTGGGTGGGAAGCATGGGCTCACCTATTAGCCACACACGGGACCTATGGAGTTGGGCCATCACGTATGGGATGCTGCTATTCCTCATGATATAGGCATCATGCACAGAGCTAGGATACATTACATAGACATGGGAGATGTACTGGTCCGCCATGCACACTATCTGAACATTCACAGAGTGAAAGCTCTTTCGATTTCTGAACACCTGTTCATTTCTCCGGGGGGGACACAAAGGCAATATGTGTACCATCAAATGCCCCAATAATGTTGGGGATATGGCCCATTGCATAGAAGTCAGCTTTCACTGTGACCAAATCATCCACCTGGAGGATAACAATGTAGCTACGCATGTGTTTCATCAGGGCAGACAACACTCTTGTTAGCACTATTGAGAACATTGGCTGTGACATTCCTGCTGCCAAGCCCTCTGTCACTTGGAAAGAACTAGTTGCCAAGAAATAGCACCTGCACAAGAGGGGGGATCCCAGTGGGGTGACAGATAGCAGATATCATCATTATGTGAGCTTTATTTCGGCAGTAACTACCATAAAAGCAATGCACACATAAAACCACATTTGTCAATACGACATATAAAAACGCAGGGATACCCTAGGATAAAAAAAATTGCGTTACCACGGACCTGGACATGCAAATCAGACACCAAATTACTCTATATGAAAATACATATGAGTTGATTTTCCTTAATCTTCATAAGCCTGTGGCAGAAATATTTAAACAAACTTCTGTTCTAGATCAGACAAATAACACAGTAAAAGCTGGAGCGAAAATATTAACATTCCTAAGACCTTATGAGTTTTTCCCTGTATTAAAAAGAGATCTAATATAATACAAATATATAATCAAATCTAAAAATAACTATTTAAAATCAGTTTAAAACACAGTCTCCACCCTTTAGCAGATGTTATCTCAATAAAAACTTGCTCTAATACCCCATGTGACTACTAAAAACTTCGCCACAGCACGCACAAACGGCCCATGGGTACTGGTACTGCAAATCCTAACAGCCGAATGGTGATCCCTCATTTCCATGGAGTTACAAAGAGGTCTTATCCAGCAGGCCCTTTGCACTGTTAGGGAGCCTAATCTAAATCTTACATAAAGTGCATGTGCCACAGGATGTAAAATGATATCAAAAAAGTGCTCAAACTCATAATGGCACTTGAATGATAAAAAATTGTCCGCCATGCTACCCGACAGAACAGCTGCTAGATTAGATGTTTGTACACTCACCCAATATGCATCTTTCACAATCTGTTGTGCGTTTTTGGGAGATGCAAAGATTCTGTCCAATAGGAGCCCAGCCCAAGTTTAAGGAAACCTCTTTTTACATACTGACACCATGGGATTTTCTACTCCTGGGAATCTCTTAGAAGTGCTCCTAATCATATCATATAAGGATCAAGCACTGCAGTGGACCAGATCCAAATCCAATATTGCAGCAGTCTCAAGGTAGCAATATCAGCGATAGAATACAAATTTAAATCCATTCGGATAGGCATGGTAGGAGAATTCGAGGGAACAGGGCCTTAATAAAGAGATTCTCTGCTCCTCCATATCCTCAAGTTTACTATGGCCTCACAGCTCAGCACCATACAAGGCGCCTGCTCTAGCTTGCACTTTATAGATATCCACTGCAGGTGTAATAGAAAAGGCGGGCGTTCTAGCAGCAAATCTCAAGAGGCCCCCTGACTTACAACAAACAAGGTGTCTTGGTACCACCCAATTTCGGAGCATCATTTAGGTCATCAAATAAATACCGAATACAGGCATTTATAAAAAGTAAGAAAAGAGTTGGGGCCAAAAAACACCCCTGCCTAACACCTTTCTGTATGGAAAACTCATCAGATAGCTCTCCACCCTTCCCCCACCTTACTCTAGCAAAACTCCCTGAGTACAGCTCCCTAATCAAATTTAGCAAGGGGCCTGGGACTCCAATTTTTGCAGGGGTCTCCCATAACTTAGGACGGGGTAGCAGATCAAAAGCAGATCTGAGATCAACAAAGGCGAGAAACAGGCTATCACCATCCAGGTCCACCAACTTCCATTTACTTGTAAGAAAGCGGAAGATCTGGTCCACCGTAGCTGTCCCTCGCCTGAAGCCCGCCTGCAAATGGCTTAAGGCCCTGTTCTCTTCCATCCAGGCTCTAAGCCTACCCAAAACCTGGAAGGAAAACAAAAAATCTGAAAATTATCTAACAGGCTAATCGGTCTATAATTTCTCGGAGCCAATTTGTCCACTTTTTTATAAATGGGGACAATTATTGCACTCCTCCACAATTGGGGAAAGGTGTTGCTCTCCAAAATAGCATTTGAGACTCTATTGATGTAAGGGCCCCATAATGTCAAATCAGACTTATACAGGTCAGATGGGATCCCGTCTAGCCCAGGAGCTTTCCCTGGTTTTTGGGCCATAATAGCTACCTCTTTTTCTTTCCTAGTAAATGGCGCAATGGCACCTACCCCATCAAACATATCCATATATGCCACCTCTATGTCAGCTGGAGGAATAGAGTCCTGGCTATAAAGTTGAGTAAAATAAGAGGTCCAAGTCTTTGCAGGGATGTGACAATCAGGCCTGGAGCTCAGGTTTCGTCCTTCTTGGGAAACCAGGGGCCAGAATCGCTTTGTATCTGAATCCTTGGCTGCTACCATCAAGTCTTGCCATATATCCTCCACCCACTGTGCCTTGCTCGACTTGGTTACAGCAGCATAGTCACGCCTTGCCATCATTAAAGCAGATCTATCCTGTTGTCTAACTGCTTCCATAAGGCTGCACTTGGCCCTCCTACAGGCCTTATTAAACCATGGATTTTGTTTAAGCACTCTACGTCTCCCGCTTTCCCTGTTTTTCCTAATAAAAAGGGCCTTCAGGGAAGTGAAGAGCTCAGCATGTTTAGCCATGATTTGGTCAGCGGGGTAGGGATTAGATACAAGGGCAACTGTATGCCTAGAAACCAAATCAGACATTTGAGCTACTAAAACTTCTTTCTTCGTGAAAGCTTCTCATCTTATTACACGCTGATTGCTAACCACCTCCAGGGAGGGCATAACTCTCTGATCTTGCTTATTTGGCCCAGAAAAATGAAACCACCTAACCCACTCTAAGAAAAGGGGGAAAAGATCACTATAGTGTTTATCTCCCACTTTAACGTCCTTAATTCTGTGCCAAATTCTAACATCAATAAGCAGATAATCAATCAGGCTGCTATAGGTCCCTCTAGAAAAGGTCGAATGTGCTGGGGATATCTGAAGGGAAACGCCCATTTCCTGGCCGTAGGCCATATAGCAGCATTAATTCAATAACCTGCAACACCCATTGACTAGATTCAGGCTGGCTTCTTGCCATGGAAAAGGATGGAATTCCCCCTGTTGCATCTTCTTCCTGAGTTAGCTCTGCAAATAAGTAGTTAGGCTCTAAGGAAGCGTTGAAGTCGCTGGTTATGATGACAAAATGCGAGGGAAATAAGTCAGCCACAAGTGTATTTAGCTGAGATATTGTTTCTGAAATTTTGCTAGAGGGACCTGGCCTATTGTATAAGTTAACATACAATAATGGTGGGCCCAATTTTGATTTAAATGAGACCGCCAAAATATCAGGTGAATTTACATAGATTTCCTTCACTTCCCATACCTCGGAAATCTTTACCCACGTAATAAGACCCCCTTCTACCGTCCCCGCAGGTGAAGGAATGGCCTCTTTGCAAAATTAAATATACCCTTGTCTGTGTATGTTAGTAGTAGACCAAGTTTCCTGGAAAAGACAAATACTACAAGAGTTAATAAGAGAGCCCCAGTCCGGATTGCCAATCTTGTTCCGTAAACCTGCTATATTCCAGGAAATTAAAGAAGAGTGGGGGGGCTTAGGTCTAGGATGGGTGGGATTACCACCCTTGTAGTGAGGAACTAAAGGCAGGGTTACTAAATCATCTACTGTCCCTGGGCTCCCATCCTGAGTGACACCCCCTAGAATGGACTCCTGGAAACTACCCTCCAAGTTCCTACATGAATTCCCATCCTCATGCAATGGAATAATATTCAGGGGGACTGCTGCTCCTTTCAGTCAATCAATGTCTGATAGATTAGAATTTGGCATATTGTTTGTAAAATTCAGCCGCTTGTCCCGGATCTCACACTCCCTCCAGGGAGTGTTCGCAAAAGGGACCTTTGAAATAGTAGAAGATGGCTCAACAAAACCCATAATGGCAGCCCTACTTTCCGGGGTAGCAGATAGTTCCTTAGCTGAGGTATCCCGGGCAGGACAGTCTGTTTGGAGAACAATGTTCGATCCATTGCTTGATGGGTTCCGGGCCTCCAGGGATATCAGGCCTTTAACCAATTCAGGAGTAGCTAGAACTAGCTCAACAGTATCCAAGTAGCCTTGTTTGCCTATGTGGCGCTTTGCAGAAATGATATATGAATGGATAATGGAGCCACATTCCCAGACATGCCTTATCCAATGGGTGGGCTTGTTCCTAACAACAGACTATCTTCGTGCATGTTTGCTGCTAATTTCGGGACATTGCACATATAGATTATATGGTCACTTTTATAGTTGTAGGTTTTCCCTGTAAATTTCCCGGTAATGGTGTTCCATGGCTCTCCTATACAGGAGCTAGACTGCGAAGAATGAATACTGTGGCTAGATACTCTGGGGGCTTTTGCAGTTCCCAATTGTTAGAAGTGACATGCCTTAGGGTGGTCACCCCTAACTTTTTGCCTGCCTGCCTCCACTTTTTGGGCCCTGTTTTGCTGGCTTTTAGACTCTGCGCATTTTACCACTGCTAACCAGTGCTAAATTGCATATGCTCTCTCCCTTTTAAAACATGGTAACTTTGGATCATATCTGATTGGACTACTTAATTTACTTATAAGTCCCTAGTAATGTGCACTATATGTGCCTAGGGCCTGTAGATTAAATTCTACTAGTGGGCCTGCAGCACTGGTAGTGCCACCCACTTAAGTAGCCCCCTTAACCTTGTCTCAGGCTTGCCATTGCAAGGCCTGTGTGTGCAGTTTCACTGCCACTTCGACTTGGCATTTAAAAGTACTTGCCAGGCCTAGAACTCCCCTTTTACTACATATAAGTCACCCCTAATGTGTGCCCTAGGTAACCCCTAGAGCAGGGTGCTGTGTGGGTAAAAGGCAGGACATGTACCTGTGTAGCAATATGTCCTGGTAGTGTAAAACTCCTAAATTCGTTTTTACACTACTGTGAGGCCTGCTCCCTTCATAGGCTAACATTGGGGCTGCCCTCATACATTGTTGAAGTGGCAGCTGCTGATCTGAAAGGAGCAGGAAGGTCATATTTAGTATGGCCAGAATGGTACTACAAAATCCTGCTGACTGGTGAAGTCGGATTTAATATTACTATTCTAGAAATGCCACTTTTAGAAAGTGAGCATTTCTTTGCACTTAAATCTTTCTGTGCCTTACAATCCACGTCTGGCTGGGCTTGGTTGACAGCTCCCTGTGCATTCACTCAGACACACCCCAAACACAGGGTACTCAGCCTCACTTGCATACATCTGCATTTTGAATGGGTCTTCCTGGGCTGGGAGGGTGGAGGGTCTGCTCTCACACAAAGGACTGCCACACCCTCTACTGGGACCCTGGCAGACAGGATTGAACTGAAAGGGGACCCGGTGCACTTCTTAGCCACTCTTTGAAGTCTCCCCCACTTCAAAGGCACATTTGGGTATAAAACAGGGCATCTGCCCTACCTCATCAGACACTTGCTGGAGAAGAAACCTGAACCAGAAACTACATCCTGCCAAGAAGAACTGCCTGGCTGCTCAAAGGACTCACCTCTCTGCTTTCTACAAAGGACTGCTGCCTTGCTGTTGGCCTGCTGCCTTGCTGAATTCTTGTCTGGCTGTGAAAGTGCTCTCCAAGGGCTTGGATAGAGCTTGCCTCCTGTTCCCTGAAGTCTTAGGGCCAAAAAGACCTCTTTTTCACTTGGACGCTCCGTGCGCTGAAATTTTCAACGCACAGCTTGTTCCGCGGCGAGAAAAACGCCGCACACCGACGCTGATCGACGTGACGCCTTCGGGACGACCGGAACTTCGACGCACGGCCTCGCAAGGACAACGCCGCCCGACCTCCAGAGGAGAAATCGACGCGACGCCTGCCGTGAGAGCGAAACTTTGACTCACAGCCCCGCAGAACGACGCGCAGCCAGAAAACAAGCAGGAGAATCCACGCACAGACCCGGGACATCTGGTAATCCCTGCGATCCACAAAAAGAGACTGTCCTCTGCCGGAAAACGACACACGACTTCCCCGCGTGAAAAATAACGACGCAAGTCCGTGTGTGCTGGGGAGAAATCGACGCACACACCATTTTTCCACATAGCTCTTCTTCTGCGGCCCTCTGCAGAGATTTTCCACTCCAAACCAGGTACTTTGTGCTTGAAAGAGACTTTGTTTGCTTTTTAAAGACTTAAGACACTTTTATCACTTTTCAGTGATATCTCTACAAATTCACATTGCAACTTTATTCATTTTGACCTACAATTATCCTGATAAATATTATATATTTTTCTAAACACTGTGTGGTGTATTTTTGTGGTGCTATATGGTGGCATTATATGATTTATTGCACAAATACTTTACACATTGCCTTCAAAGTTAAGCCTGACTGCTCGTGCCAAGCTACCAGAGGGTGGGCACAGGCTAATTTTGGATTGTGTGTGACTTACCCTGACTAGAGTGAGGGTTCTTGCTTGGACAGAGGGTAACTTGACTGCCAACGAAAAACCCCATTTCTAACACCAATGTTAGACCTGTTCTGATTAATCCTTTTCCAGGCCCCACACCGGATGCCTTGCTCCAATTTTTAGAAGGAGGTAGGGTGGATTTGAAACTTTTTCCAAACTGGGTCTCCCCAACCCTCTTCTTAACCTCCGGGCGAAGTAAGGTAAGAGCCTCGGACAATATCAGTTTTAGGTCCTTTACCTCTAGTTTTAAATCCATGATTAGGTTGACCACTTCCATCTGGAGATTCCCACCCATATCATGTCTGCTTAGCGTTTGCAAATTAGGATCCGCACAACCTTTCTCTGAGTTTTGATTGAGGCCTCCTAGTGCAGAAAAATGATTGGAGCAGGGTATGTCATGCACTATAATAATTCCATCAGCCGCACCCACATCTACCAATTGTGTGGGACTTTGTCTTTTGGCCCCTAGATCAGCTGCATCATCTGACCCCTCTGCAATTATCAAGTTTGGGGCAGGATCCATGCAGCTAGCTGGATTTGCCTTTTTAGATGATCTAGGCCTAAAAAAGGATGCAGGAGGGGCACTAGTTGGCCCTTTTACGACTCGAGTGTCCTTCCCATTCAGCATAGACTCCACCTCTTCAATTTAAGTGTCAATTTCGTTAGTAGCACAATTGGAGAAACTCATGAGTTTTTGTGGGATTTAGGAATTTTAGATAATGTAACTGCTGTCACAGGACTCCCTTGTGCTTTGCGCTTCCCCATTTTATACTTGATATCAAAATTGAGAAAGGGAAAAACGATGGATGTGAACAAAAACAAGTAGAATGTCAAGCCAAAAAAAGGACAAAAAAAATAATCTACCTTAAAACCAAGAGGTGTGGCCAGGCCCGGCCTCTTCTGGTCTCTGACGGGTGCTGATGGGCCTGCCCTTGGCCCAGGCGCGGCCTGTGCATTTCCCGCATTGCGTGGGTGCGCGACGCGCTTTAAAGCACTCGCGTTACAGGCTCTTCCCCTCTCCTGGCACTGGTTCCTGGGACACAGAATCCCCACCGACAACAAGGTAGCACAGTGAAGTTCTCACGTTGCGGGGGTGCACGACACGCTTTAAAGCACTTGCGTTCCAGGCTCCGCCCCCTCTCCTGGCACTGGTTTCTGGGACACAGAGTCCCCCCCGACAACAAGGCAGCACAGCGAAGAGGCCAATTAGAGTCCCAAATTCATATTTACAAACACGTGTCCCAGGCCAAAATCCACCTCCGCGTTTAGCAGACATCAGGTCTGGCTCAAATTGGGCACAGAGCTATTGGATTGTGGCCCTGTCAAGTCTGTAGGTGAGGATAACGTGCCTGTCCTCCATTGTTGCCAAGTCCACCAGGGGTCTGTACACAGGGGGATGTCTCCATCTCCTATTCATCCGCAGCAGTTGCAATCTAGGGGGCAAAACGATGAGCATCTGGTCAGTATTCCACATTTCCAAACTGCACACTGCATTGCATGTTGTGACTGAAACAGCATGTTGTTGGATAGGCCCAAATGGTGCCTATGTGTGCTATGATGCAGTTAGATGTCATGGCCTGCCCCCCCCACCCTCCCCCGGAAATGGCATCAGCCTGTCCTGTGAGGAAATGAGGTAATGCCGCTGGCGTTGTGCGCCATTGCGGGAGGCTGTTGAGTACCGCTGTGCAACTCTTCATTGGTTGTCTATGGGCCCTATGGGTTACAGTGGCCAATGGTGATGTACGCCAGTAGTGACAGTACGCACCGCCGCGGACGTGACCACCATTTTCTATCTGTTCTCTCACTTGCTACCTGACCTTCAACAGGAGAGGACCTACAATGCAAGTGCTGCTGTGACCTGTGTCTGGAACTGACCATGGCTCGAGTCACTGGGGAAAGAGTCCCTGCCTTCACCGCTGCAAAGCTAGAGAGACTGGTGGATGGGGTCTTACCCCAGTACCGAATGCTGTATGGGTCTTCAGACCAACAGGTGAGTACACTGTGAGCACGATGCATGGGGCATGAATGCATGGAGTGCTGTGCATGAGGTCCTAATGTAAGGGGGGGTGGAAGGGTCCTGGGCAGCTTGCAGCATGTATCGTGGGTAATGTCTGTGCATAAGGGGATGTGTGGGATATGGTGGGCCATGAGTGTAAGAGGCCGGACGGTATGGCTGACACTTTTTTCTATGTTTATGTTTCTGCAGGTCAGCGCCCATCAGAAAAAGGGTATATGGTGTGCCATCGCCAAGGGCATGCGGACCCTGGGGTCTACGGCAGCAGAGCACCTACTGTCGGAAATGGTGGAAGGACCTGAGACACTGGGCATGGAAGACGGTGAGGCCCTGCTGGGGATGGCCTCCCAACGAGGAAGGGGTGCCCGCCGAACCCTGATCCTCCTGATGCTGCTATTGGCCTTAGATATGCCTGTCCTAGGGCTGGTGAGTAGCATTGTGACTGGTAGTGCATAGCCTAGTGCATAGGGCTGTTCCCTGTGTGAGTGTGCTGTGTATGCCAACTGTGATGTTAGGGCAGCCATTGACCATTTGTATCATTTGTTTACCCCCCCCCTTTTTGTTTTGTCACCCTGTCCTTATGTGCATTAGCATCATCTGGTTGGGGAGCAGAGGCACCGGTGACGGAGGGAGCTGCATCCCACATGGCCGAGGAGGTGGAATCTACCAAAGGTGAGGCACCAGTGGGACGGAGGGCGAGGGGAGCACCATGGCGGAGACAGGAGGGGACAGTTCTTACAGTGATACCTCCTCCGATGGAAGCTCCCTGCTGGTGGCAGACACCTCTGTGCCCACCAAAACTACAGGTACAGCCACCATCCCTGTACCAGCACCGCCCTCCCAGCAGCCCCTTTATGAGTTTTCCGTGCCCGCTCACCAAGGAGGGTGGGCATCTCCTTCGCCCCAGGCACCTCAGGCCCTGCCCCAGTTAGCCCTGCTGCCCTGAGTGAGGAGGCTATTGACCTCCTGAGATCCATCTCTGTTGGGCAGTCAACCATAGTGAATGCCATCCAGGGGCTGGAAGGCCATTTGCAACAAACAAATGCATTCCTAGAGGGTATTCACTCTGGCATAGCGGCCCAACAGAGATCAATCCAAGCTCTGGCCTCCTCCCTAATGGCAGCCATTTTCCCTGTCTCTAGCCTCCCCCCTCCAACTTCCTCTACCCAGTCCCATTCCCCTGAACCCCAACCTATCCCAAGCACACATTCAGACAAGCATGCACTCAGGACAACACACAGGAGTGGCTCAGGCAAACACAAGCACCGCACATCTTCCCACAGGCACTCACACAAACACCATCCAGAATCAGACACACAAACATCCCCTGCCTCCACTGTGTCCCCCTCCTCCTCCTCGTCCACCACCCTTCCAGTAGCATCTCCACTCACACCTGCATGCACTACCTCCATCACCATCACGCCTATCACTACACAGGCCTCACTGGCAGTCACCACCCCCACATCCATGCACATGTCCCCTGTGTTCTCTCCCACTGTGTCTGTGCCTCTCCTCCCAAAGTACACAAACGCAAGCACTCAGACACCCAACAACCATCCACCTCACAACAGCATCCAGCACATGCACCTGCACCCAAACACAGCAGACTGACACCTCCTACAACCACTCCCTCTTTCTCCACTCCAGACCTTCACCCTCTTCCCACCCCAGTGTCCCTAAGAAGCTTTTCCTCTCTGCCATTGACCTCTTCCCTACCCCTCCCACCCCCATCCTTCACGTCAGGCCAGGGTGGTCAGAACCCAGCCTAGCAACTCAGCCACCCAGTCCACAGCCACAGTAGTGTTGGCAGCTAAGGCAGGTGGGAGAGGCTCCAGGGAACCAGCGATAGCCACTGAAAGTGTGCCTGCACCAGCTGCCAAAGGGAATGACAAGGAGGCACCACCAGCTGTGAAGGGCAAGGAGGCACCACCAGCTGTGAAGGGCAAGGAGGCACCACCAGCTGTGAAGGGCAAGGAGACACCACCAGCTGTGAAGGACAAGGAGGCACCACAAGCTGGGAATGGCATGGGGACTGCCCCTGCAGGCAGGAAGGTCAGGAGGCCTGGTGCAGGAACTGAATCAGAGCCCCCACCACCAACCATGGTGGTTCAGCCGTCCGAGGCTGCGGGGGACGGGCTGGAGCCTCCCCCCACCAAGGGCATTCCCGACACCAGCACCACCACCAGCATCACTGCCTGCAGCAGTGCCAGCAGCAGCAGCCCCAGTGGGCAGCCGTCCGGGGCTGCAGGGGATGGGCTGGAGCCTCCCCCCACCACAGGCATTCCTGCCACCAGCATCACTGCCTGCAGCAGTGCCAGCAGCAGTAGCCCCAGTGGGCAGCCATCTGAGGATGTAGGGGATGGGCTGGAGCCTCCCCCCAACATGGGCATGCACGCCACCAGCACCGCCAAGAGCACCGCCACCAGCATCACTGCCTGCAGCAGTGCCAGCAGCAGACCCAGTGGGCAGCCGTCCAAGGCTGCAGGGAACGTGCTGGAGCCTCCCCCACCACGGGCATTCTCGCCACCAGAATCGCCACCAGCATCACTGCCTGCAGCAGTGCCAGCAGCAGCAGCCCCAGTGGGCAGCCATCCGAGGCTGCAGGGGACTGGCTGAAGCATCCCCCCACCACTGGCATCACCGACACCAGCCCCGCCACTGCCACCACTGAGCAGCCATCACTGCCGGCGGGCAGTGTGTAGTCCTGCCTCCATGGACTGTAGTGCATCCTGGCCCATGCAAATCCTGTGGGTGTGACACCCAGGTGAGAGACTGTTATCTTGAACTCCCCATGTGCTGCATCACAGGGCACAAAGCCCCCTCCAGAACCATTGGAAGAAGCCATCCACTCACCCCATCCTTGCCAGGATGAAGCACACTGGGCACAAAGCCCCCCCCCCAGAACCAGTGGAAGAAGGCATCCACTCACCCCATCCTTGCCAGGATGATGCACACTGGGTACAAAGCCCCCTCCAGAACCAGTGGAAGAAGCCACCCACTCACCCCATCCTTGCAGGGATGATTCACACTGGGCACTATGCCCCCTCCAGAACCAGTGGAAAAGCCATCCACTTGAGAGACTGTGGGCTTGCACTCCCCAGGACCAAGCAGTGGGCAGACCACCCACTTGAGAGACTGCGGACTTGCACTCCCCAGGACCAAGCATTGGGCAGACCACCCACTTGAGAGACTGTGGCCTTGCACTCCCCAGGACCAAGCAGAGGGCAGTCCACCCACTTGAGAGACTGTGGCCTTGCATTCCCCAGGACCAAGCAGCTGGCAGACCACCCACTTGAGAGACTGTGGCCTTGCACTCCCCAGGACCAAGCAGTGGGCAGACCACCCACTTGAGAGACTGTGGCTTTGCTCTTCCCAGGACATCACACAAGGCATGTTGCCCCCTCCAAGACCAGTCCCCCTGACATGCTTGTGAATTTTCGACGTGATGCCCCTGCAGTGTTCTCTCCGTGTTAAGGCAGGATTCAAGTGGGGCCTTGGCCTATGTGATGTGGCCCATGGACATTGTGGACTGGGCAGTGTCCCTCCATTTGTATATGTGTATGCACTGTTTTGATTTTAAAGGACGTATTTCTAGTATTTTATCTTATTACACTCACTTTAATCAATTCCTTTTGTCCTTGCATTATTCCTGAGGGTTACGGGGTGGATATGTAATGTTACTGCATCTGTTTGTGTGTATGGTGTTGGGGGTGGGGGTGTTGCGTGTGTGTGCCACTCTCTTTTTCCTCCCACTTCCCATGTGTGCTAGGGAGCAGTACTCACCGTGGTCGTCTTTGCCGGCGTTGGTATTCATGGTGAAGGAGATAGATGAGCATGGGGAACTCCTGCAACTCGGGCTCCGTTGCGGCGTGGTTCTTCCTGAAGTCTCCAGGGGTGAGTCCTTCTTTGCACTATTTTCGCCATGCTTTTGATGTTGTTGGTACCACCCCGGAAAAGGTGGCGGACAGGCCTGTTGCAATATTGTGGGCGGTACATTGTCTTCCGCCTGGATGTTGGCAGTTACCGCAGTGGTGCTTCTTGCTATCGCCATGGCGGTCAGTGTGTTAAAGTGGCTGACTGTGTGAGCGGTTTCCGCCGTGGTCATAATTCCATTTTATTTGCAGCCGGCATGTTGGCGATATTACCTCCGCTTTATCACCGACAGCCAGGATTGTAATGAGGGCCAATATTTCTGATATGACCTTCAGGATTTAACACAATGGGGGTGATTCTAAGTCCGGCGGGCGGCGGAGGCCGCCCGCCAGACTTCCCCCACCAAAATACCGCTCCGCGGTCGTAAGACCACTGAGGGTATTTTGGGATTTGCCCTGGGCTGGCGGGCGACTGCCAAAAGGCCGCCCGCCAGCCCAGGGCAAATCAACCTTTCCACGAGGACGCCGGCTCAGAATTGAGCCGGCGTAGTGGGAAGGTGCGACGGGTGCAGTGGCACCCGTCGCGTATTTCAGTGTCTGCAATGCAGACACTGAAATACTTTGTGGGGCCCTCTTACGGGGGCCCCTGCAGTGGCCATGCCATTGGCATGGGCACTGCAGGGGCCCCCAGGGGCCCCGCGGCACCCCCTACCGCCATCCTGTTCCTGGCGGGAGACCCGCCAGGAACAGGATGGCGGTAGGGGGTGTCAGAATCCCATGGCGGCGGAGCGCGCTCCGCCGCCATGGGGGATTCACAAGGGCAGCGGAAAACCGGCGGGAGACCGCCGGTTTTCCGCATCTGACCACGGCCGAACCGCCGCGGTCAGAATGCCCTGCGGGGCACCGCCGGTCTGTCGGCGATGCTCCCGCCGACCCTGGCCCCGGCGGTCTGAGACTGCTTGGGTCAGAATGACCCCCAATTTGTCTAAAAACAGAAAACAAAACACTAGAGGCAGACAGCAGACCTAGTATAATAATTAGAGACGTCATCTAAGACTTGATGCAAAACATTAAAGGTGGCCACCAGAAGAAAAAAAGCCTCTTAGGCCCCTTAACACAGGATACAATATGATAGACATGGTCTTGAGAACTCAAGGAGAGGACTCCAGAACTGGCTATGCCCCTCCTTATTTGGCACCTGAAACTCAGCACCATATTTCAGGCATGGTCTCTAGAATGAGACACAAGAGAAGAAAGGTGGCCTCCAGAAATAGAAATGCAGATGTGATATCCTGAAGACCAAACACTGCAAAGGAGACTTCTAGAACTGAGCACAGTACTCTAATACCTGAAATATGGCCTTTAAAACATGGACGCCCGCACAGACACACTTTTCTAGACATGACATGCAATAATAGATATATTATTACAGGGTGATCTCTAGAAATGGTGAGAGCACTTCAGACAAGGCTTCTGGAACTGAACATAATAGGCCTGATTGCAACTTTGGAGGAAGGTGTTACTCCGTCCCAAATGTGACGGATATACCACCAGCCGTATTACGAGTCCATTATATCCTATGGAAATCGTAATACAGCTGGTGGTAAATCTGTCACATTTGGGACGGATTAACACCTCCTCCAAAGTTGTAATCAGGCCCAATATGCCTATTGTGGCATCCTAAAAAGGGCGCAATATAACCAAGTCTGTCTCCGTAACCATGTATAATACTCCTGATTTGTTCTTAAGCATTGAACAGTTTTTGAGTTGAACTGTGCAAAATGAATGCAACATTACAGATGTGACCTCTAGATGAGGGTGCCAAACCTCTACATACAGCAGGATCATAATGTAATGAGGTAAAGGCAGTGCCATGAGACAAGTGTTGATCTCAGCGGCCAGTGCCTATACTAGTCTCTTTTAGGTATATATAGAAACAACCCCGATACCAGAACAAACAGTTCAATCTGACCATTATTATGGTAAAAAAAAAACTCCCACATAATGGCATTTAAAACGTTTCTAAAAAAAATTAATCAGAGGTAGGGATCCTGTCTTAAGTCATAAATCTTAGTGACGCCCTGGGAGTGACAGCCAGAGAGGTGGCAATCTATCTATTTCAGTGAGTAATGTCATTCACAATATCTCTATTGTCATGCTACATATCTTAGTGTGCAATTGAGTGTACATTGGAGTCACTGGCAGCTTCTACTGTGTCACATAAAACTGCCCAGTTTTGGTCTAAACTGAAACCAGACCAGAGAATATCAAGTAAGACATCCGAGTTTGTCCTACTGTCAGGAGTTTACTTGATGGAGAAAGTTCCTTGTGCAGAAACCTAAGACATCCTAACATGGTTCAAGCATGTAGTCTAAATGGTTTAAACAAGGATGCTCTCTGCACACTCACAAATAGTCTGTTGTCCCTTTGTAGATGGAAGAAGACTGATTTGTAATCAACAAGTGTATCATACTGAAGAGGTAACTGTACCTGGCAACCACCATCTTAATTACTAGAACTATTCTCCATATTGAGAGCTTCACCGTGCATATTCATTTTACATTTATCAATGGATGATGGTCATCTTCCACAAATTTGCCCTATCCCTTGTAGCAAAGATTTGACACAGGGGGATGTTAGTGTGATCAGAAGCAGAATGATCATGATTGTTCAGAGCATGCTCGAGATGAACAGAGCTAGAATCAGAGATCACTCAGGGACTATCTAAAAGCAGAAGTTGGCAGAGGTGCTCTTCAGTAAATACTTATATTGTTGTAATTGATGCCTAGCACATGAACAAGATAAGCCATATCAAGCAAATGATGCACCTTCGGGTCACAGACAAGTTGTGACTAAGGGGGGAATAGGAAGGGATCCGAATCAGAGATGGTGTGAGATATAAAGTAACCTTTGACAGGGAGGCCTGAGATATAAAAGAGACATGAGGAAAGATTGGGTGGGGTGCAATCTATGAGAGGAATTCTATACAATAACAAGAATCCCACTACTGTGGATTGTGAGCTACAATCTATGGCAGTCAACTGCTGCTCCCAGGCCCTAAAAGACAAAGATCACTTAAGTGGAATGGCTATGCACAAACATGTGACTGTACCTCGTTAGTATCTGTAGGGAACTGACTAAAGATTCAAGAGTATGCATGTCATCAAATGACTTGCTGTATGAATTTTGAGAAACATCTGAAAATGCTAAAAAGGAAGATGGGTAACAGAGAAAAAGAGGATAAGCTCAGTTGATGGATGTCAGCATCAATGGGAACATAGCTGTGACTGAGTGCTTTTTTTCATTGCTTTGAGTTATTTGACAATGAGTGGCATCACTTCTCCCACAGCAGTAGAGGTGTAAGGGCTATATAAAAAGGAAGAAACTTCCCAAATGGTCTTTGACCAGTTTAAAAATGTGTGTGTATAAAACATGGAACCAGGCATCCCCTCCTCTGTGTCTGTAGCATAGGGGGTCAGGTTTCAAAGAGAAGCTACATTGTTTCTGCCTCCTCTCAGTACTATCTCAATTTAATCTACATAGAAACAGGTTTGTCTACAGAAGAGCGGTCAGTCTGTGTTTGTTTCAGGTCTTTGTCTCGGTCTTGGTTGCTATTTTCATCAATGTGAAGCCCAAAGTTCTCCAAATCATCTGGTACAAAACATTCAGTAGCTTTCCTATCCATTGATGATGATATTATGATGATGATCGCTGATTGCAACAGGCACTATGTCAGACCCCGTTAACGTAGGCAATGACAGAAGACCAAAGTAATAATTGGTGGAGCCAAACGGCCTGATATAGAGTGTGGCAGACAGACTTTACTCCACCCACCCTATGTACAGATGTCTGCCAGTTCAGCAGACATAATTTACATTGGCAGGAACTGTTGTCATGGTAGTTTCTGTCAATGCATTGAAAGTCTAACGTAAAGCTCTGTCTACATTAGAGAGCTGTCAACATTAGGGAGCCATCCTTTCAATGTATTTTTTATTTCCAAAAAGAAAATCCCAACTCAGGAGTTTCTTTGTGAAAATAAAAAAAGCCAACGGGCCTTCATCATGGCAGTTGTCTCCCAAGGTGTTGGAGTCATTTACATGTTTTCATTGCCCCTAGCTCCCAGGTTTTCCTTGACGGTAACAGGCCATGAAATCTGGCTTTTTGACCACCCACTCTGAACTGATCAGGTGATCAAATGGCCAAACCTCTGATATTTTTACTCCATCAGGCCATCAGAGGTGTATTTCAGTGGCAGAGATGAAGTAGTTTTTACCTTGTAGACTGAATGGTCCATCCGACTCCAAATGAGGGAGAAAGATACTCTGTCTGCTTTACACTATATTCTTAATCAGGCCCATCGCTGGAATGGCCTTTCAACAGAAATGGCCCGTCTTTTCTCCTAGGCAGCTCAGAACACTGATTTGGCAGGTTCATATTCTTGAAAACAAGCTAGAATAGGTTGGGGTCAAGGGCAGTTTTTGGTAATATGAAACCTTATTTGATTGTCTCTCCTAATTGCTAATGGTTCAGAGAAATTAATATTTAAAAGTCCAGGGAATTAATTCTACCAAAATAAAGACATTTGATCTTTCTCCCCCTTATCTAATGTCCACTAAATTAGATATTATCTCAGCCCGTGCAAACCTCTAGGTCAGTGAGGTTATAGCTGACATACCAAATGTCTTCACCTCTGTCAGGGTACATTTGGTCTGCCATCCATATCAGTTGGCATATACTTTGCAGTCCCCGGTTATTAAGGAAAGAGGCAACATCAATGTTGACTGATTTGACTTTGGTAGATCTTTCCCTGAATTTGGAGTGAACATTGGCCATTGTGATTCTGATAAATCCTCAGGCACATTTTAGGTGATGGGTGAAGTGACTGATTGTGTTCCCAAATTGCTTCCAAAAACAGCATTTTAAAAAGTCATAAAGAGTGATGCCAAACCAGGCTAGTCAGTACAAGAGAGACATTCAGAATAGAAGGCCCCAACAAAGCTAGTATGGAACCAAGAGACTTCCAGAAGACGATTGGACAGGTTCCTGGGAACTGTAACACAGACACAGATCACACCTCCCACCTAGACTAATGTGCGGTGACCAGCTTATGTCAATTGGGCAATTTTGATGCTTCTAAAAAGAGGAGTATTATGAATGGCAACAGAGGCACAGTAGAAAGCCCTGATCAATCAGGACAACTTTTTTTCAGTACCAGAGATTAGAAAAGATAATTGCCCCTTCAGGCCCCATTAATGACCCAATGCATCATAGTTGAGCTATTTATCATGTCAAGGAGAGACTCAGTTCTTCAAAATCTACAATGCACAGGTGATGGGAAAGTAATACATGTGAGCTCTGAGGAGTGTTTAAAGTGTCACCTCAGTAAGGTTCATGAAGACAGAAAAAGGTATCCTATATGAGTTGCAAACAAATGCATCTTCCAGTAAGTCTCAGATTTGTTTTGTCTTTTGGCTGTATGGTTTGTTAGATAAGGAGCCCTTCAGGCAAACAGGCTGTCTTCTCATCACAATGCAGTCCCATATCGAGGGTCGACAAGTTCCAGGACTTATACCCCCAAGTACACTTCCCACTATTCCTTAGTTCTGGCTGCCAGGCCGCCACAACTTTTAGCAGCCAAGTGACGAGTGCACACTTCTCCACCCGTAGTTTTTTGAATGTATACAATCTCCACTCTGGTGAGTGGTGATTCATCCTCCAGTGCTCCCAGGCTCCAACTACATGGTCAACCATGTATGTACTGTCTCGGCTCCATGTCAAAAAAGCTCAGCACATTCTGGGAGCTTATGACCCCAGATGTTGTTCTGCTCTGCAGAGGCACGGGGATGAGGGCTGCATTAAACAGCACTCATGATCCTTCAATGTTATTTTCAAAAGCCTAGTCATTACTTGTTACTTTACACACAGTTTCATTGGCTACGAACCCAGAATGACATGTAGAGGTCCTTCATCTCACATACTGTTCCAGATGTGACTTCCAGACCTGAAAACCATACAAACAACACAAATACCCTCCGATACAATGCACAAGTTCTCAGGTAAGGCATCAAAAAATTGAACACACTACTCTAGAATGAATCTTCTGATCAGGACGTGAGACTTCAGATGTGCACTTCAGGATGGGACAAAATCTTGCAAATGTGACCTCTATAATTGGTCATAATATTCCAGGTAAAGCCTCTAGAACTGAACCCAGTACTTCATAATAGGCCTTCAGAACTGTGCAGCATACTGGACGTGTCTTCCAGAACTTAACACAATACCATGGCTAATGCCTTGAGAACAGGATAGAGTATGTTAAATGTGATCTGCAGAATTTAATAAGTAGCCCACAAATGGCCTCTAAAATTCGACATAATATTCAATATGATGCCTTGCAGGTAATGTGTACATTGAACATTCCAATACAGCCTCATTTTTCACGTGATATTATCTCTAACTATCCACCCCAAATCCATGGGACCTTGCCCTACTAATGATCCACTTTATGGTTATCTGATGTGAGAACATCACGATAATCAATAATCCAGGCTCTCCCTGTTCTAAGTGCATGGGATGTTTGCACCAATATTGCTACCTATGCTGTATTTGAAATAAGCTTACATTTTGCCATTTATGCTCCATCTGTGCTTTATGTAAGTGAAGCTTAAGAAAATATTTTCTGTATAGGAAGGCCAAAACTATTGACTTTAATGTTTTTCTCTGTCTTCTTGTCATCTGCCTCATTATTATATTTTCTTCATTCTTACGCCTTCTTTAACTCTGTCTTTCTTTCAGTTTTTCTTTCTTCAATGTTATTTCTGCTTCATTTTGGCCAGACATTTGTGTCATGGAAGTTTTATTACCTAGAAAGAGGCCTACCCTGTCACAGGCAAATGCTAATTGACAGCTGGGCAAGCCCTTCCTTAATTCCCACAGTCTGGCATGCACCAATCCCACTGGAAGAGGATCTGCCCCCAGATTTGCCTATGGTGAACACAGAAGAGAAGTTTCTAATTTTCATTGCCACAAATCGAAGGGAAGTCCACAAGCTCTGCATAGGGGCAAGAGGGCTCTGCATCTTGCTTTTAGGTAGAAGGGACACTGTGGGATTGTTTGCAGTTGGGCAGATATGAAATTCTGCAAATCTGGATTGAGTAACCCCTGGGAGCATATACCATTGGTTATGAAGGAGCAATGAGTCCCCCCAACCGACAGGCTGGGATTGAGTATACACGTGGCACCAACATTACCCTCCTCAGAACACTATTGGACCTGTGGAAGTTCAGAAAAGGGCAAAACCTAATCTCTGAGACCTCGGAAGAGACTTGTACACTGAAACTGCACTCCCTTTTTTACTCAGAACACAGATATGGACTCCAAGGATCATAAAGCTGACCACCTATTCACAACTATAGCTGCAAGAAGCCTTTTCAGTAACTGCCCAACTGATCAATTTCATCTGGACCTTCCCTGGACCATGCTACTGGTCTCTGACAGAGTGAGCCTTGACACCCGAGTGCTGTCTCCAAGGTCCAGAGAACCTTGGCTGCATCAAAGTGTTCCTCCTAACATCTCCCCAAACCTGGTATTTATTTTGACTCTAGAGAACTCCAGAGGACCGGAACCAATCTGCCATAGCAATCTGACAAAGGTGCGTTGCGGCTCTCCTGAAGACTCAGGTTACACCCACTAGGAGCTTTTTCACAGTCACAAATCTGATGCAGCAAAATGCTGCAGGGAAGTTATCCAGCCTCGTGACACCTGTAGCCTTCCCCCACTGGAAGAATCTGAGCTCCAAAAAAAAGTGACTAAGGGCCTGATTACAACCTTAGTGGATAAGGTATTCTGTCACAAACGTGATGGATATCTCGTCCACGTATTACAAGTTCCAATATATCCTATGGAACTTGTAAAATAGCGGGTGGGATATCCGTCATATTCGTGACGGAGTATCCCATCCACCAAGGTCGTAATCAGGCCCTAAGTCTGTGTTTAGAAATCGTCACTGGGCGAAGGCGCAAAAAATTATGGACCTTCCTTGGACGCAAAAAATCTAATTTCTCCTCTAATGCCAAAGATCAGTGGCATCCCCGAGACCTCAACCATTGGCTAGCTGATGTTGCGCAGCCCTCTTCAAACACAGCTGTTGCCTTGCCCAGCAGAGGATTTTTTACTTTAATAATAGAAAATAAGGGTCTAATTTAGAGTTTGGCAGATGGGTTACTCTGTCACAAATGTGATGAATATCCCGTCCACTGTATTACAAGATCTGTAGGATATAATGAAATTGTAATACTGCAGATGGGATAACTGTCATATTTGTCACATAGTAACTTGCATCTACCAAATTCTAAATCATTCCCTAAGTCCGAAGGATGCACTTGCGATCAGGTCAAAACTGGTTTCTGAATCCAACGTGCGCTCCATTGCGGTGTCCTTAACTCATCCCTTATGTGCAACCAGATGGTGCTCAACTCTTTAAGCATGCTGTTTTCAACCTTGAACTTTATAAATTCATATCTCCAATTCTCCTTACGGGATCTTTGCCATTTTCCATGCCACTTCATTTATTCAAATTTACACACTTTTCTAAATTGTTTTTTCTGAATTTTCTTGTGTTGTGTGTTGACTTAACTGTTTTGCCATTGCATAAATACTTTATACTTTGCCTCTTAGCTAAGCCTGCCTATTATGTGCTGTAGCTGCCAGATGGTTAAGCTCAGGTTAATTTAGTGACATTAGTGATTCACCCCAAAACAGAGTATGATTATTATTTCAGCTGTCTTTTATTCTTTCACCATTCACATACAGACATTTTCTTGTCCGTATGTTTATTCCTTCAAATTTCATTTCCCTATTTTTTCTCTTTGCTCATCCTTTGTTTCCCGATTCCTCCCACTGTCTCCAAGTTATTATCTTTATTTTCATTCTTATCTATCAATTTCCATTTCAGTGTTTGACTTTTGCAGAACTCATTACGGGTCTGTTTTCTTCCCAAACTCTTAAAATTCTATGCCATACTAGGTCTATATCTCCCCTTATTATGTATGACCCTCTCCAGTGGCCTTATGTAGCTGAGGTGAAAGTTGAAATCAGATCAGTCGAAGAGTGTGATGCTGTGCTTCAGTGACATGCTCATTGTTGCTGATCTTGCTTTTTGGTCACTAACATAATCTTACCCGATGTGGTCAGAAGTATAACACTTGTAATAATAAATACTCGGAATGATTTTCATTGAACATAAATAGCTCCTATTAGAGAAAAGGTGGGAGACCCCGTTGACATAACCTGTTTATCCATGAAGCCAAACGAGTCCCAGACATGGGAATAGGTGTGTTTAATAGCACCCCGCTCGAACAAGCAATACACAAAGGCATCTTTTGCATATCACTCTATACAGCTCATGCACTTACTGGCCATATCGCTCAGAGTTATGTAGGTTTGTGCTTTTCAGGTGTAGCCTCACTAATTATTATGCCACCAGTCTGGTGTTCATGAGAACCAGATTTTATAAATCTACCTCCGCATAGTTGCCTCTGTCATTCTTCAACCAGACATCTAGCTCTTTTCGTAACCTGTTCCCTCCTGCTTCTCTCTGCTGTTCCTACCATTACTTTCCTAGCCCTGATCTTCCTGCCGTTGAGAAATGTATGAGTGGATACCCCCTTTCAGTGTTGAGTACGACCAGTGCAATTAGAAGCAGGCTGGTCAGAAGTCAAACTGACACGTCTGGGCCCAAAAACACCTCGGGCCCACTTGAAGCCACTTTCAAATTTGCCAGGTGCTGGAAGAACCTGCCTTTAAGAATTAACAGGATAATGTTTTCTATGAAAGGAGAAACATTGCCGTTTCGTGCAATCAAGATGTATGCCTTATTAACCTGTTAATTTATTTAATGTTACAATTGTCTAGGCAAGTGGTTCTTGAATGGTTTGATTTCTGTGAACTCCCTTAATCATGACTGGAACTCAAGGAACCCCACTGAATCATTATTGGAATCCAGGGACCTTCACAGAGTCATTACTAGAATCTGAGGACCCTGGCCTAAGTATTTTTGAAGATTTGAACTGTAAAACAGGAAGCAAAAAATGTAGAAATATAAAACAAATCTAAATTTTTATGGAAAATCTGAGTTTTTCTAAATTCAAGTGAGACAACTTATCATCCACACTATATTCTGCTTGATGCTCTCACAAATCAATCTAAGGATGCAAACTTTGGCCAATATATTTGCAAGAAGCTTGCACCATCCCTGCGTAATTTGTTTGGCGCAGCTAAGGTGCAGGCTGCTGAGCCATATCTACAAGGCCAATCAAAGTCTCTTTACATTGGTTTATATGGCCTTGTAGCTATGGAGTAGGGCAAAGCAGCGCAAGCCGCTATGTTGCCTTTCTTTGCGTCAGGGAGGCGTTTCCATGGGTGTTGCACAGGTGTTCCTACGCAACATCCATGGATTTTAATGAATGCCCAAATTTACAAGGTTTTGTAAATTTGGAAATGCAAATCATTCTGCAGCACACACAGAACGAAGAACGCGCCTCCATTGGTTATTTTTGTGCAGGAAGGTGTCTCTTCCTGCACAAAAACAATCATCCCCACAACGCAGTGCCTACCCTGGCGCATGGCAGAAATTTCTGCACCAGTGCAGAGGGAAAGGACTGAAATGTGCTGTATCTTGTACGTAGCATTTTACATTTTCTAAATAGAGATGTACAAGAAGTCGCTTTTTAGGAAATGCAAAATTGCATTTGAATACATCTGGCCCATAACCTCATTCCTGCTGTCCTCCCTTAAATGTGTCCCTGACTTCTGTTGTGGAATTGTATTTTGTAACTCATTAGGACATTCTCCATGACACGTTTTAGTTGCCATAGAAACAGAATCTAGATCGCGGATACTAGCACAGTGGATTTTTGCAGATTTCAGGTAACCACTTTTAAAACAGGGTGGTAGATTGGAGGGCAGTGCGCGTGTTGGGTAGAGAGCGAATGGTGGATTCACGTGACTGCCTCACTGAAGGGTCACCTAGAGTGTACGCACACCCCGAGGCTTTCTGCACACTGCTGCCTCCGATCTTTTTGAAGTCCTTTGAAGTTTTCACTACCTTATTATAGCGTGTCAAATCCTTGGTTCCAGATCAGCCTTATAGCGGGGGTGAGATAGAGTTCAGCGGAAGGATTTGGAATACATTTTAAACGGTTATATTTTTATTTTTTATTAATCTTTTATGTCCCCGGCCTATGTAAATCAGATAACTTTTTAATTAGATTCACCATCATCCGCTTCGCCCATTTAAACTGGAATGAACCAGCAGCCAGATATAACTGCTGAAGCATTTTTTTTTTTCATTTAATTTTGTATATCCAGTGGGCCATGGAACCTAAGAATTTCTGAACACGTACGTGTGGTCTGCTGATCAATCCATTGTCAACCCAGTAACTTCTTCGAATTAGCTAAATGCATAACGCAGGCCCTAGAAGCCCCTGCAGCTCAGGTGGGAGCAGTGGTTAATATGAGCCGGTGGTTGGTGGTAGGGCTCACCTTCACTACTTTTTGGAGCTCGACACGTATTCTTCCTTATCAGACATTGACCGAGTATAACTGAGGAAAACAAACACAAGGGAAAGGATTGAGAGAAAGACGGAAAAACTGACTCAAAGCGAGAAAGCAGGAACCTACAAATAGAGATGAAGAGCAGAGTGCGTCTTGTAGCGGACTGAAGAGTGATGAATTGGATTCAAGACTAGTATTCAGTGACCAGACATTGAATAGCAACGACCACGGGCTTCTAATCAGACCTTGTGCACCAGCACTCACTCTTTTACAAATTAAGCACCGAGGGGAGGTTCAATCCTTCAGAGTTTCATTCTTTCGAACGCAATATCTAGATTACGGAAGATTTAGAGGCGCCCCAGCCTGTGCTTTAATTTAAATATAATAAGTGCAGGCGACAAATCAAAAGTGCTGCAGATACACCCGTGGCGGGCGCTATAAAATGTCAGAGCGCGAACAATAAGGATTTCACTGCCAGACACTTCCTGTCCCGTTGGATGACTCTTACAAGTTTCTGCTTTCTGCTGTTGGTGACAGATTTTCTATATTTCTCTTTTTCATTCTGTTTGGTTTTCCCTTTGTTTGTTCTAGGGAATAGTCTGATGAGGAGAATTAAGTAAGGTCCTAAAAAATAATTGCAGGTGCCCCACACTGGCAACCACCAGCTCAAATTAAGAACTGCCCTCAGCACATTCTGCAGATGGGGCTGCAACATTTTTAGTTACACCACTAGATGTAGTTCTTCTACTTCATATCTAACATGACCAGAGAAAAGCAGCATGTTCCATATCATTTGTGCGCTATCAAAACTACACATAACATTGCTATGGTCAGTGTTTCCAAGAGACATATCGTTCTCAAACCCTTACTCATGCTTTAAAAAGCCTGCTTGGAAATTCAACCTTTATAACCCTGATTTTGAGTTTGTAAGATGAATATGTGCTTTTTCTCACACCTCATAACATAACTTATAGGATATGCTAATGGGGAAAAATGGGGATTTTGATGCTCAGCACACCAAAATCCACAATTGGTAAATACTGTGCACTTTCGACTGCTTAAATTCTGGCAGGTTTGACCTAGTGAAATTTAAGAATGGATGAGGTATTTAATATAATCACTAATTACCTGGAGCACTAAATCCCACCAAATCAGAATTCCCATCCACTTGGAAACTGAGGTTTGAGCAGGGATCAGAAAACCCACACCCAAATCGAAATCAAGGCCCAAGAAGTCAATGTCAAAAGTTTGACTTCACCTTACCTCAGTGCTTACTTTCACAGATTTCTCTTTCATTATGTCTGACAATCAGTGATGTCGCTGAACATGTCATGATTGATGTAATATGTGAGGTCATAAGCAGTGCATCACAAGGGCACAAGTCATAGTTAGCTCAGGTAACTAACTATAACTGCTGAATTTCACTGGATTTGTACGAGTGAAGTGTGAGCCTAACTATGAAGTCCCTGTAACCTTTGGATTTTATAGTGAATCTCAAAGGTTTTTAAATTATATTTCCTAACTATAACATCCCTGTAACCTTTTTTTCCAGTAAAAATCTGTTTAAAAAAAATTCTATTTCCTAGCTATAACACCCCTGTAACTTTTGATTTTTTAAGTGAATTTTAATTGTATTTTGTAACTATAATCTGTATGGTTTTAAAATGGGTGTGTGAGTGCTTGTATAGGTTGGTAAGTGGATGTATGAGTAGGTGTATGGGTCTCTCAGTGAGTGTGTGAGATGGTTTGTGGGTCTGTGAATGTGTGCATTAGTCTCTGCATGAGTCTATCAGTGGGTCTGTGAGTGGATGCATGAGCCTGACTTGTTGTGTGGCTGGGTGCATGAGTCTCTGAGTGGGTCTGTGGGTGGTGCGTCAGTGACTCAGTGGCTAAGTGAGCGGGTGTGTCTGTGTCTGAGGGGATCTGTCAGTGGGTGCATGAGGATTTGACTGGGTCTGTGAGTGGGTGCATGAGGATCTGAGTCATTCTGTGAGTGGGTGCAGAAGGGTCTGAGTGGGTCTGTGAGTGGGTTTGTCAATGTCTGAGTTGATCTGTGAGTGGGTGTGTGAGTGTCTCTATTGCTCTGTAAGTGGGTATGTGAATGTCTCAGTGTTTCTGTGAGTGGATGCATGAGGATCTGAGTGGGTGTGTGAGTGGGTGTGGGTGAGTGTATGAGGGTCTGAGTGGGTCTGTGAGTGGGTGCATCAGTGGCTGAGTGGGTCTTTGGGTGGGTGCACAAGTGACTTAGTGGGTCTGTGAGTGGATGCCTAAGGGTCTGAATGGGTCTGTGAGTGGATGCCTGAGGGTCTGAATAGGTCTGTGAGTGGGTGCATCAGGGAATGAGCGGGTCTCTGAGTGGGTGTGTCAAGTTCTGAGTGGGTCTGTTAGTGGGTGTTTGAGTGTCAGAGTCACTCTGTCAGTGAGTGTGTCAGAGTTTGAGTGGGTCTGTGAGTGGGTGCGTGAGCTCATAAGTGCATCTGTAAGTGGGTGTGTGAAGATCTGAGTGGTTCTGTGATTGGGTGTATGAGTTACATTTTGTTTCTGTGAATGGGTGAGTGAGAGTCCGAGTGGGTCTGTGAGTGGGTGTGTGAGGCTCTGAGTGGGTCTGTGAGTGGGTGCAGCAGTATATTAGTGGGTCTGTGAATAGGTGCCTGAATGACTGAGTGGGTCTGTGAATGGGTTTATAAGTGTCTGATTAGATCTGTGAGTGGGTGCATGAGTCACCGAGTGGGTCTGTGAGTGGCTGCATGAGTGTCTGAATGGTTTGTCAGTGGGTACATAAGTGTCTCAGTGAGTCTGTGAATGGATTCATGAGGGTCTGAATGGGTTTGTGAGTGGGTGAGTGAGGGTCTGAGTAGGTCTGGGAGTGGGTACGTGAGTGTCTCAGTGGGTCAGTGAGTGGGTGCACAAGTGTAGGAGGCTGGCCTGGATTGTAGTGGGTACCAAGGGTTCCTTACACTCTGTACCAGGTCCAGTTATCCCTTATTAGTGTAGAAGAGATGTTTCTAGCAGCTTAGACTGATAGAAGGTAACTATAGCAGAGCAGCTTAGGCTGAACTAGGAGACATGCAAAGCTCCTACTATACCATTGGTGTCATATGCACAATATCATAAGAAAACACAATACACAGATATGCTAAAAATAAAGGTACTTTATTTTTATGACAATATGCCAAAAGTATCTCAGTGAGTACCCTCAGTATGAGGATGCCATATATACACAAGATATATGTATACAATACCAAAAATATGCAGTAATAGCAAAAGGAAGTAATGCAAGCAATGTAAAGTTTTAGTAGATTGCAATAGGAGCACATAGGTATAGGGGAAACACAAACCATATACTCCAAAAGTGGAATGCGAACCACAAATGGACCCCAAACCTATGTGAGCTTGTAGAGGGTCGCTGGGGCTGTAAGAAAACAGTGAGGGTTAGAAAAATAGCCCACCCCAAGACCCTGAAAGGTAGGTGTAAAGTGCACCTATATTCCCCAGAGAGCACAGAAGTTGTGATAGGGGAATTCTGCAAGGAAGAGCAACACCAGCAAGGCAACCAAAGTGGATTTCTGGACGAGAGTACCTATGGAAAAAGGGGACCAAGTCCAAGAGTCGCGACAAAGTCGAGATTGGGCAGATGCCCAGGAAATGCCAGCTGAGGGTGCAAAGAAGCTGCCACCGGATGGTTGAATCTGAGGATTCTGCAAGAACGGAGAGGACTAGGAACTTGCCCTTTGGAGGATGGATGTCCCACGTCGTGAAGAAGCTTGCAGAGGTGTTTCCACGCAGAAATATTATTTTGCTACATCTGGCCCTAGTTCACTTAATTTATCTTCTCTGTGCTTTTGCACGCACTTAATCCACTAATTCATTTTACGACTGTACCACTTAGCAATCTCATAAAAAAGTAACGTGCAAGATAAAAACAGCAAATCTTGTTTCATCATATTGTGCTGGAAGCCCCCCCTATTAATTGGGGACCTCCCGGTATTATCTTCTATTGCCCTGCCCTGTGCAAAACACTGAGAAGCACTGCCTAAAGTGTAATATGCAGTTATGTGCAAATCGCAATCATATGCAATGTGCAATTACAATCACAAAGTGCAGTAGTGCAAGACGTACTCCAACCCAGGGCTTTGTGCATTTATCTACTTAATTAGTCTAGCTTGAGCTTTTGCACACATCTAGTCCAAGAATACATTGTACCACAGTAAAACTTAAATAATCTCACAATAAAATGTCATAAGAAAATCACTAACAGATTTAAGACAACAAATCTTGGTTCATCATATTGTGCTGAAAGCCCCCCTATTGACTGAGGAATTTCCAGAATTATGTTCTATTAGACTTCCCTGAGATGGAATACCTACTATTAAAGTCCATATTCTGTTCATGTCATGATAAACATTTACTGCATGCAACACTAAAGTGTAATATGCAATTACGTGCACATCGCAATAAAGTGCAATGTGCAAATATATGCAACTACATCCATAAAGTTCATTCCTTGGGCTCTATACATTTATCCATCTAATTAGGATGCCCTGAGCTTGTGCACACAACTTATAAAAAAATCCTTTATATAACAGTACCACATAAACAATCTCATTAAAAATCAATCACAAAGTATAGATCAACAAGTCTCACATATCTTCAGGTTAAATGCACATGGAGTTCAGCATCTGCATTCAGGCCCCAAGGCACCTCTATGTCTATCCTGATGATCCATCATGACACTGCTTTCCTTAATGGTAACACCTGATTACCTCCTCTGGGTGATTTCGAATTTTTCTGTATTCCATAATAACGCAGCTCGAACATATTTCCCTCATGACATTCCAAAATATGTCTGGCCACAGCATAGGCAAAATCCCTATTGGTAATCGCTCGCAGATGTTATAAAATACATAGTTTTACTTTATTGACAGTACTCCCTTTGTATTTTTTTCCACATTTGAACTCCAGGATATTAACCACAGATGTATTTTCACATGTTATCCTTTCTCTGATCTGCCCAGTGTTTCCATTGTGCAATGTGAAAGATGTTCTGTTTTGCCCATGGCAACAAGCCTTACACCTAGCAGCACCAAAAACGCTTCTGATTTTCTATCAGCCAATTTGAGCCTTCCTTTTCCTGGTTCTCCATGAAACTAATCGTTAGAAGATCACACAGGGACACAGTCTTTTTATATGTTATAGAGGGGTGTTTTGGCAAAATTTTATTCAAGTTTCATCCATGTTTAGAAGTTTCCCAGTTCTCCTTGATTAGTCTCTTAATTTCATAACTAGACGCATTAAAGTCCATAATATGCCTAATAGCTGTCTTCTCTTGGTCATTTTTGGTATGCTTAATTTTGAGGACCAATAGCTCTGTTCTTTTCCACTGCCCAGCCCTTTTTAACTCATCTTCCAGCACTGACGTAGTCTATCCTCTCCTTACAATGCATTGAAACATGGCCTCTGCTTCTTTGGCGAAGTCATGATCCTCCGAGCAATTTCGTATGGCTCTTAAGAATTTGCCAAATGGTACACTCCACTTCAATGCTTGTGGATGTCCACTACTGGCATGTAACAAACTATTAGTGCTGGTGGGCTTCCAGTAGAGCTTGGTACAGATTTTAGTTCGCTCAATATAAATGATCACATCGAGGAACGTTATTTCTGTAGCATGACTTTCATGGGTAAATTTCAATCTTAGGGGGTTATCATTAAATGATAAGATGAATGCAGTGAGCTCTTCTTCACTCCCATTCCAGATTAAAAATAAATCATCAACAAAACAAACCAATAAAATCACATGTTCGGGCTAGTACCCTTCTCTTCCATCCCGACTGTCTCTGCCTCCCACCATCCCATCGTTAAGTTTGTGAACGTAGAGCCGAAAGACGTGGCCTAGCTGTCCCTTTCTTTTGAAGATAAAAATTATTGTCAAAAAGAGATACATTATGTGAAAGATAAAATTCAAGCATCTCTTTGAGCATCTCTGCGTGTTCAAGCAGACTGACAGATCTGAGCCTTAAAAAATACCTGCAGGCTTGCACTCCACCTTTGTGTTCAATGGACGCATGGAGTCCATCATATATGAGGGTATGCAAAAAAATCCATGGAGTCCCTCATATAAGAGGGTAAGGTGGATACATATGGAAAGAAAAAGATATCAATGAACCTTGAAGCTTGCTCCAACAGTGAGTCAATTGAACTCACTATAGATCTTCCTGGTGGATTTAATAAGACCTTGTGCACTTTGGGCAAAATATTAACCGTTTGTCTCACTGGCTTGTCATTTCTCAGGTATTTGTATTCATCATCATCAAGAAGAAGCCTCTCATGCCAAACATTCAGCTTTTGATGATACATTCTCCTATGCTCATCAGTTGGATCATAAATATATATGAGTGTCACTGGTGTTGCAGGGTGCTCCTTATCGGAGCTGCTCTCCACCCAAAGTTGGGAACTACCAAGAGTTCTCTCTTATTTTTTATGTATATATATATATACACATATATATATATATGTATATATATATATATCTACCAAAAAAACAAAGGTTACAGTAACATTGTATTTAGGTGCAATAAGAATTTCTGTTTTCGCTCAAATAATACTTTAGAAATTCACTTTAAAAACCAATGGTTATAGTAACATTATAGGAAGTGAATTTCTCAATGACAACATTAACATTTTAAACAAAAAAAAAAAAACTGAAATTCACCAGTTATAGTTGGGAGCACTAACTATAACTTGCATTCCTACCATGCATTGCTTACGACCTTGTATGCAACATCACTCATTACATGTTCTCTGACATCATTTATGACTTCACTGACGAAATTGCAAATTACATCATTGATGACATCACTCCACATCCTCCAATGAGTTTCCTAGTTTGTTTTATAGTTTACATAGTGGCAGATGGCCTCAGTAATACATTTCTACCTAATTTTGTGCAGCCTAGGTTCAGAAAATGGCTGTTAGTGTGTATAAAATGCATGTGCACCTAATACACCATAGATGTGTAAAGGCACTGAACACATAGGGGGTTATTCCAACTTTGGAGGAGGTGGTAATCCGTCCCAAATGTGACGGATTTACCACCAGCCGTATTACGAGTTCCATAGGATATAATGGACTCGTAATACGGCTGGTGGTATATCCGTCACTTTACCGTCACTTTTGGGACGGATTACCACTTCCTCCAAAGTTGGAATAACCCCCATAAATCTTTGTAATAAAGAGTAACTCTGCGTGCAAGCATCAATTGAGTTGTATTCATTATGGTCATTTTGGTTCTACAGAAAAACGTTTAAACAGGAGAAAGAATCTGCATAGTGGAAACTAACTTTTGTGAGCATCCTTGAGTTATTTGAGAGAATTGTGTCAGCGTAATAATTTATACTTAACGTAGAAAAGTGTGTGAACCAGATACTAATCTATGTACGTTTGCTTTTTTTGCTTCCGAAGGCGAAGCTTTAATTATATATTATATAGATATTATTTTTAAAAAGTTTAACAAGTAGCGTCTTTTTTGACAACTTTTGCATAGAATGTACATTGTTCTTAGTAGATTCTTTTGAATACTCTGTGGTGTATTTCCCATGAGAGTTTCTCTGCTTGCCAACAGTGTGGTATACAACTCTGTTCATAGAGTAAACACTGTTATCACTACTCAGTTCTCTACTGATATCAACTTTATTTCTTAATGTAAGTTTGGTGTTTCTGAGGTTTGATACAAATAAAAGATGCCTCTAGTATGGCATTTGGTTTGTAATTGTAATTCACTATTTCAGCTTTCTTTAAACAGTTGAACACTGTGTGCAATGAGGGTTTCCTCCATATAACTGTTGTTGATTAATAATGTGAACTTTGCTTCATGTAAAATGTATGGTATAGTGTAAATGTTGCACATAATGTTTGCTTTCAATACCCAAAGGGGTTGTTTCTGTATTATTTATGCCTGCTTTTCTCCTGAGGTATTTTGTACTGACAGTCAGACCCCTAATGCTAACGTAATTTATACACATATTTACAGTGAAACGAAGTGTTGGATGATGCCAACAGTGATGTTATCAGTCATGTCATCAATGTCATTTGAGATGTCATCAGTGATGTAATCAGTGATGTTAACAATGATGTCATTTGATATGTCATCAGTGATATAAATGATGTCATAGAACATTTAATGGCTTATGTCATATGTGAGGTCATAAGCAGTGCATGGAGGTGGTGCACCTTAAAGTTAGCGCTGCAAACTATGACTGGTAAATTTCTCTGTTTTTTTGTTCAAAACATTAAAGTTGTCACTGAGAAATTCACCTAACTATAACATTACTTTAACCTTTGTTTTTTTTCCAGTGAATTTCTATTTTTTTTCAACAAAAACAGATATTTTTGTTACGCCTAACTATAACATTACTTTAACCTTTGACTTTTTCAGTGAATTTGTAGGGTTTAAAAAAAAAGTAAATAGAGTTATTTAATGCTAATCTAAAATATAGTGGTGATGGCTCTCACAAGACTCTCACGAGAGCCAGATACACAATCCCCGACATAGCCTCTGAGAAGCCTGTACTTCTGATTCGACTCTAGCACACCACTCACAATTTTGTACATTTAGAATTAAGTTAATTACAATGTTTAACTGTAATTGTGAACAAAATAGGACATTACACATGTTGTCTAAGATAGAAAAATGAATCGTGTACTGTTCTGAAGAAGATATAAATGAAATGTGTATACATAGACTGGCTTCTCCTTTAAGACCCCTCCCAGATGATGGGTATGTATAGTATGTTGTGTGTATCACCTGGTCTCTCCTTTCAGACCTCTCTCTCTCAGAAGACAGATGACTGTACTAGGGCTTGTGGATAGACATCGCTCTCCTTGCAGATCTCCATCTCAGATGACAAGTGTGCATAGTAGGTTGTGTGCTTTGACTGGCCTTTCCTTTGAGACCTCTCTCTCAGTAGATGAAAGCGCACAGTAGGGTGCATGGAAGGACTGGCCTCTCCTTGCAGACCTCTCTCTCAGATGACTGGTGTGTGTAGTAGGATTTGTGCATGACTGGCCTCTCCTGTCAGACCTCTCTCAGATGATGGGTGTGTGTAGTAGGGTGGGAAGGAGGACTGGCCTCTCCTGTCACACCTCTCTCTCAGATAACAGATTCATATTAGGATATGTATATGGACTGGCCTCATCTGTTAGATCTCTCACTCACATGATGAGTGTGCATAGTAGGGCATGCACATGGACTACCCTCTTCTTCCAGACTTCTATCTCGGATGATGGATGACTGTAGTAGGGTGTTGTTAGAAATTGGGTTTTTGGTTGGCAGTCAGGTTACCCCCTGTCCAAGCAAAAACCCTCACTCTAGTCAGGGTAAGTCACACACAATCCAAGATTATCCTGTGCCCACCCTCTGGTAGCTTGGCACGAGCAGTCAGGCTTAACTTAGAAGGCAATGTGTAAAGTATTTGTGCAATAAATCATACAATACCACCATATAGCACTACAAAAATAAACCACACAGTGTTTAGAAAAATATATAATTTTTATCAGGATAATTGTAGGTCAAAACGAATAAAGTTGCAATGTGAATTTGTAGAGATATCACTGAAAAGTGATATAAAGGGGGTCATTCTAATCCGCCCGCCCGCCAAGCGGGAACCGCCAGAATACCGCTGCGCGGTCAAAAGACCGCGGCGGTCATTCTGAGTTTCCCGCTGGGCTGGCGGGCGACCGCCAGAAGGCCGCCCGCCCACCCAGCGGGAAACCCCCTTCCACGAGGATGCCGGCTCCGAATGGAGCCGGCGGAGTGGAAAGGGTGCGACGGGTGCAGTTGCACCCGTCGCTATTTTCAGTGTCTGCTATGCAGACACTGAAAATCTTTGTGGGGCCCTGTTAGGGGGACCCTGCAGTGCCCATGCCATTGGCATGGGCACTGCAGGGGCCCCCAGGGGCCCCACGACACCCGTTCCCGCCAGCCAGGTTCTGGCGGTCAAAACCGCCAGAACCAGGCTGGCGGAAAGGGGGTCGGAATCCCCATGGCGGCGCTGCCTGCAGCGCCGCCATGGAGGATTCTTCAGGCCAGGGGAAAACCAGCGGGAAACCGCCGGTTTCCCTTTTCTGACCGCAGCTTTAAAGCCGCGGTCAGAATTGGCCTGGATGCACCGCCAGCCTGTTGGCGGTGCATCCGCGGTCCCCGGCCCTGGCGGTCTATGACCGCCAGGGTCGGAATGACCCCCAAAGTGTCTTAAGTCTTTAAAAAGCAAACTAAGGCGGTCATTCTGACCGTGGCGGGCGGCGGTCGCCGCCCGCCATGCGGTCACCGCCAAACGGCCGCTCCGCGGTCAGGAGACAGCGGATGCCATTCTGGCTTTCCAGCTGGGCCGGCGGGCGACCGCCAAAAGGCCACCCGCCGGCCCAGCGGGAAAGCCCCTGCAACATAGAAGCCGGCTCCGAATGGAGCCGGCGGTGTTGCAGGGGTGCGACGGGTGCAGTAGCACCCGCAGACAGTGAAAATCTTCATGGGGCCCTGTTAGGGGGCCCCTGCACTGCCCATGCCAGCGGCATGGGCAGTGCAGGGGCCCCCAGGGGCCCCACGACACCCGTTCCCGCCATCCTGGTTCTGGCGGTGTAAACCACCAGAAACAGGCTGGCGGGAAGGGGGTCAGAATCCCCATGGCGGCGCTGCAAGCAGCGCCACCATGGAGGATTCCCTGGGCCAGGGGAAAACCGGCGGGAAACCGCCGGTTCCCCTTTTCTGACCGCGGCTTTACCGCCGCAGTCAGAATGGCCCTGGAAGCACCGCCAGCCTGTTGGCGGTGCTTCCGTGGTCCCCGGCCCTGGCGCACAAAGTACCTGGTTTAGAGTGGAAAATCTCCTCAGAGGGCTACAGAAGAAGAGATACATGGAAAAATGGTGTGTGCGTCGATTTCTCCCCAGCACAGACGGACTTGCGTCATTACTTTTCACGCGGGGAAGTTGTGCGTCTCTTTCTGTGGATCGCGGGATTACCAGATGTCCCGGGTCTGTGTGTGGATTCTCCTGCTTGTTTTCCGGCAGCGCGTTGTTCTGCGGGGCTGTGCGTCGAAGTTTCACTCTCACGGCAGGCGTCGCGTCGATTTCTCCTCTGGAGGTCGGGCGACGTTGTCCTTGCGAGGCCGTGCGTCGAAGTTCCAGTCGCCCCGAAGGCGTCGTGTCGATCAGCGTCGGTGTGCAGCGTTTTTCTCACCGCGGAACAAGCTGTGCGTCGAAAATTTCGGCGCACGAAGCGTCCAAGCGAAAAAGAGCAGTCTTTTTGGTCCTGAGACTTCAGGGAACAGAAGGCAAGCTCTATCCAAGCCCTTGGAGAGCACTTTCACAGCCAGACAAGAGTTCAGCAAGGCAGCAGGCTAACAGCAAGGCAGCAGTCCTTAGTAGAAAGCAGACAGTTGAGTCCTTTGAGCAGCCAGGCAGTTCTTCTTGGCAGGATGTAGTTTCTGGTTCAGGTTTCTTCTCCAGCAAGTGTCTGATGAGGTAGGGCAGAGGCCCTGTTTTATACCCAAATGTGCCTTTGAAGTGGGGGAGACTTCAAAGAGTGGCTAAGAAGTGCACCAGGTCCCCTTTCAGTCCAATCCTGTCTGCCAGGGTCCCAGTAGGGGGTGTGGCAGTCCTTGTGTGAGAGCAGGCCCTCCTCCCTCCCAGCCCAGGAAGACCCATTCAAAATGCAGATGTATGCAAGTGAGGCTGAGTACCCTGTGTTTGGGGTGTGTCTGAGTGAATGCACAAGGAGCTGTCAACCAAGCCCAGCCAGATGTGGATTGTAAGGCACAGAAAGATTTAAGTGCAAAGAAATGCTCACTCTCTAAAAGTGGCATTTCTAAAATAGTAATATTAAATCCAACTTCACCAGTCAGCAGGATTTGGTATTACTATTCTGGCCATACTAAATATGACCTTCCTACTCCTTTCAGATCAGCAGCTACCACTTCAATACTGTATGAGGGCAGCCCCAATGTTAGTCTATGAAGGGAGCAGGCCTCACAGTAGTGCAAAACGAATTTAGGAGTTTTAGACTACCAGGACATGTAAACTACACAGGTATATGTCCGGCCTTTCCCCCACACAGCACCCTGCTCTAGGGGTCACCTAGGGCACACATTAGAGGTGACTTATATGTGGAGAAAGGGGAGGTTTAGGCTTGGCAAGTACTTTTAAATGCCAAGTCGAGGTGTCAGTGAAACTGCACACACAGGCCATGCAATGGCAGGCCTGAGACAAGGAAAAGGGGCTACTTAAGTGGGTGGCACAACCAGTGCTGCAGGCCCACTAGTAGCATTTAATCTACCGGCCCTAGGCACATATAGTGCACATTACTAGGGACTTATAAGTAAATTAAATAGTCCAATCAGGTATGATCCAAGATAACCATGTTTAAAGGGAGAGAGCATATGCACTTTAGCACTGGTTAGCAGTGGTAAAGCGTGCAGAGTCTAAAAGCCAGCAAAAACAGTGTCCAAAAAGTGGAGGGACGCAGGCAAAAAGTTAGGGATGACCACCCTAAGGCTGTCAGGTCTAACATGCGTCCCCCCCAGCTGAAAGTGGGAAGAGCTACCCGACCACCTGGGAGCTCTCATCGCTAAGGTGGAAGTATCTGGAGAGACCATCAGCATTGGTGTGGTCAACCCCTGGGCGATGCTCCACCGTAAAGTCCATCCAATGTAGGGAAATGGACCACCTCAAGAGTTTTGGATTCTCACCCCTCATCTGCATGAGCCATCTGAGGGGCCTGTGGTCTGTCTGAACCCGGAAGTGAGTCCCAAACAGTTAGGGTCTTAGCTTCTTCAGTGCCCAGACCACAGCAAAAGCTTCTCTCTCAATAGCACTCCACCCAGGTAGGCTGCACAGAAGGCATCCTTGCCAGCTAGGACCCCGTTAACCAACCGTTGGAAGGTAGCAGGGGCATTTTTCAACCCAAATGGCATCACCTGGAACTGGTAATGGCCATCAGGGGTTGAAAATGTGTATCTCTCTTTAGCCCCCTCAGTCAGGGCGATCTGCCAGTACCCTGATGTAAGATCAAACGTACTCAGGAACTTGGCAGCGCCCAGTCTGTCAATGAGCTCATCAGCTTGGGGGATGGGGTGAGCATCAGTCCGTGTGACTGAGTTGAGACCTCGGTAGTCCACACAGAACCGTAGTTCTGGCTTCGCACCTGGGGCAGTAGCCTTAGGGACCAACACCACCGGGCTGGCCCAGGGACTACTGGATTTCTCGATAACCCCTAAAGCTAACATCTTGGAGACCTCCTCCTTGATGCTGGCCTTCACCTTATCAGATAACCTGTAAATTTTGTTCTTCGCAGGGAGACTGTCACCTGTGTCAATGTCATGAACACAGAGGTGGCCCAGTCCAGGAGTAAGGGAGAACAGGGGGGAGAACCGCTCCAACAGCTCATAGCAGTCTCCTTTCTGGTTTAGAATCAGGGAGTCAGAGAGAATGACCCCTTTCACTGACCCATCACCTTCTTGGGCAGACAGGAGGTCGGGGAGAGGTTCACTCTCCTCTTCCATTCCTTCATCTGTGACCAGAAGCATGTTGACCTCAGATCTCTCAAAATCAGCCTTTAGTCGGTTGACATGGAGCACCCTTAGGGGGTTCCTAGGGGTTTGGAGGTCCACTAGGTAAGTGGCCTCCCCTTTCCGCTCCTTTACTTCAAATGGGCCAGACCAGCAGTCCTGGATAGCTCTAGGCTCTACTGGCTCCATTAACCACACTTTGTCTCCAGGTTGAAACTTTACCAGGGTGGCCTTCTGGTCATACCAGCGTTTCATTACCTCTTGACTGGCCTCAAGGTTACTTTGGGCCTCTTTCCAGAAGCGGTTCATCTGGTTGCGGAGGGCCAACATGTAGCTGACCACATCCTGAGGAGGCGCCTTTGGAGCTTTCTCCAACCCCTCCTTGACAATGCTTAAGTGTCCCCTGACAGGGCACCCATAGAGAAGCTCAAATGGACTGAACCCCACCCCTCTCTGGGGACCTCTCTGTAAGAAAAGAGAAGGCATGGTAAGAGGACGTCCCACTTATGCCTTATGGTGGCCACCAATCATGCCTTTCAAGGTCTTGTTGAATCTCTCCACAAGACCATTAGATTGGGGGTGATAGGGTGTGGTGAACTTGTAGGTTACACCACACGCATCCCATAGAGACTTCATGTATGCAGACATGAAGTTAGTGCCTCTGTCAGACACTATCTCCTTAGGGAATCTCACACGGGTAAATATCCCCATCAGAGTTCTGGTCACCACTGGTGCAGTTACGGTCCTCAGAGGGATTGCCTCTGGGTAACAGGTGGCATGGTCCACCAAAACCAGGTTGAACCTGTTGCCTAGGGCAGTATTGGGGTCCAATGGACCAACAATGTCGATGCCCACCCTTTCAAAGGGGGGTGCCAACGACAGGAAGTGGAATCAGGGGTGTTTTACCCTTTTTCCTGCTTTACCACTGGCCTGGCAGGTAGGACAAGATCTATAGAACTTATCTGAGTTTGTCCTCATTCTGGGCCAATAAATGTGGGTGGCAAGCCTGTCAAAGGTCTTGCATGGCCCCAAATGTCCTGCCAGGGGAATGTCGTGAGCCAGACCCAGTAGGAAGGTTCGGTAACACTGGGGGACCACCAGCGCACGTGCTGCCCCAATGGCCGGAACCTTAGGCTCGCTGTTGAGGAGATCATTGTCCTAATATATGTGGTGATCACCAGAGGCTTCACCTGCCGCCTGGCCTGATGCTTGCTTCCTCAGACCCACTAGAGTGGGACATTCTTTCTGCACCTTGCAGAATTCCTCCCTGGTGGGTCCACCTCAACTTGCCAGCCAGCAAGCTCAGGTAGGTTACCTAGGGTGGCAATGTCTTCCCCAGTTGGTTCGGGAGCCTCCTCCTCAGGAGCCCCGTCAACCACTGCGGGAACTTCTGGGGCCGGTTTCCAGCGCCCCTTGTCCCTCCTCTTGGCAGTTCTCTGGGCCATGGTTCCAGGCTCCAGACGCCCTTGACTTCCCTCTCGGTCAGCCATGGACCGTGTGGTCATGCAGACCCTCTTAGTTAACCCTAACATCTCCAGGTGAGATCTGAGCTCTACTTCTTTCCAAGCAGTATGCTCAAGATCATTGCCAAACAGACAATCTACAGGCATGGCAGGACTCACAGCTAATTTCAGAGTACCAGAGACCCCTTCCCCCCCACTCAAGGGAACCAGATCCACCGGTAGGTGACTCTCACGATTGTCAGCGACTATGACCTGGTGGAATGTATTAGGGACAATCTGCTCTGTTGACACCAGCTGACTCTTGATAGTAGTCATACTGGCTCCTGTGTAACGCAGAGCCTCCACCTTCTGCCCATCAATGGTGACCCACTGCCTGTACTTGGAAGTATTTTGGGGCATGTGGGCTTTGGGCACCATCTCTCCTTCTCCCAGGGACACTAGGGAAATCTCTACCTGTTCCCCAAAGCTATCTGGGTCCATCTCCGCCCCAGGCGCTACACTAGTCAACCCAGGTGTCTGTCCGGTAGTGGACGGTGCTCTCTTGGAGCACTGGGGGTCGCCTTTATAGTGACCATACTGATAACACTCCATGCATATGGGGTTGGATTTCCCTGACCTATCATATGTCCCTGGCTTTTTCCCAAATCTGGAAAAGGAATGGTTGCCACCCCCTCCCTGGGAATCATTTTGGGGGCCTTTGGAGAGTTCCTTATCTGTAAGTTTATCTCCCCCCTCTTTCTTCTGTTGGGAACCCTGACCACCTTTGTGGGTGTCCCCTCCAGGTACCTTCTTGGACACTCTGGTGCTAACCCAGAGGTCCGCCTCCTCAGCAAGCTTCCTGGGATCAGTCAGCTTACTATCCACTAAGTACTGGCGCAACTCTGTAAAAGTACTATTAAGCATATGCTCTCTCAGAATCAAGTCATATAACCCTTTATAATTATCTACTTTGTTTCCCCGCACCCATCCATTCAGTGCCTTACTGGAAAAGTCAAAGAAATCTACCCATGTTTGTTTGGTTTGTTTGGTGCTCTCCCTGAACCTCTGAAGGATATCTCTCAGGGGTAAGCCCAAACTTGGCAAGTAAAGTGGCTTTCTGAAGTGGGTATGTGTTTTGATCAGGTTGATCCAATGTGAGAAGTGTGTCCCTCCCCGATGGTGGCACATATCCCCACATAGCTACCCTCCATTGCCCTTCAGGAACCTCATGAGCCCTTAGTGCAACTTCATAAGCAGCTAACCATTTATCTATGTCATCTCCCACCACAAAACTGGGCACCACATTTTTGGGTATACAAACCTTCTTTTCTCCAGCAGGTCCTGTCAGTATGCTGCCACCATTATTGCTGGATTCAGACTGCTTTGCCTTGAGATCCAGCTCCTTGAGACTCAGTTCATGAGCCAATAACAGTTTCTTTTCAGCCAAGGCTCTCTCAGCTGCAGCTTCAGCTCTTTCAGCTTCGATCTGTTTGGCTGTTCTTTTAGCCTCAGCTTGCTTGGCTTCTCTCTCTGCCCTTCTTTCCTCCTGTTGAGCCTCAATTTTCAGTTTTGCCATTTGCAATTGGAACTCCCTTTCCTCTCTCCTTTCCTCTGCGGTCAGGCTTTGCACAGAGACACTGCTCCCTGGTCTGGAAGGGGGCACAATTGCAGTGGTACCACCATCCACAGATAGCAACAAATCCTCTTAGGGGCCATTTTCTGGCTCCTCTTCCTCATCATCCTCTTCTAAATGGGCTTCTGCCCAGGCCCTCAGCACCACTTGAAAGTCCTCCTTTTTGGAGGCCCCTTGGGTGGGTACCCTCATTGCCCTGCAGAACCCTTTTAGTTGTTTGACCGTATATGTATCCAACAGGACTAGGTCAAAGTCTCCGATCTGAGACCCAGTCAGAGACATGTTGAGTGAGGATTTAGTTTTTGAAAATTGTCAGGAAAAAAAAAGAATTTGCAAAAAGAGATAAAAAATCAAGTTGACCTTCAACTGTGTGTAGGTAGTGAAATACTTAGCTACTGTATGTTACTGCACAAATACAAGTCCTATCCTCACCGCTGATCACCAATGTTAGAAATGGGGTTTTTGGTTGGCAGTCAGGTTACCCCCTGTCCAAGCAAAAACCCTCACTCTAGTCAGGGTAAGTCACACACAATCCAAGATTATCCTGTGCCCACCCTCTGGTAGCTTGGCACGAGCAGTCAGGCTTAACTTAGAAGGCAATGTGTAAAGTATTTGTGCAATAAATCATACAATACCACCATATAGCACCACAAAAATACACCACACAGTGTTTAGAAAAATATATAATTTTTATCAGGATAATTGTAGGTCAAAACGAATAAAGTTGCAATGTAAATTTGTAGAGATATCACTGAAAAGTGATATAAAGGGTGTCATTCTAATCTTGGCGGGCGGCGGGAGCCGCCCGCCAAGCGGGAACCGCCAGAAGACCGGACTGCGGTCAAAAGACCGCGGCAGTCATTCTGAGTTTCCTGCTGGGCTGGCGGGCGACCGCCAGAAGGCCGCCCGCCCGCCCAGCGGGAAACCCCCTTCCACGAGGATGCCGGCTCCGAATGGAGCCGGCGGAGTGGAAAGGGTGCGATGGGTGCAGTTGCACCCGTCGCGATTTTCAGTGTCTGCTATGCAGACACTGAAAATCTTTGTGAGGCCCTGTTAGGGGGCCCCTGCAGTGCCCATGCCATTGGCATGGGCACTGCAGGGGCCCCCAGGGGCCCCACGACACCTGTTCCCGCCAGCCAGGTTCTGGCGGTCAAAACCGCCAGAACCAGGCTGGCGGGAAGGGGGTCGGAATCCCCATGGCGGCGCTGCCTGCAGCGCCGCCATGGAGGATTCTTCAGGCCAGGGGAAAACCGCCGGGAAACCGCCGGTTTCCCTTTTCTGACCGCGGCTTTACCGCCGCGGTCAGAATTGGCCTGGATGCACCGCCAGCCTGTTGGCAGTGCATCCGCGGTCCCCGGCCCTGGCGGTCTATGACCGCCAGGGTCGGAATGACCCCCAAAGTGTCTTAAGTCTTTAAAAAGCAAACAAAGTCTCTTTCAAGCACAAAGTACCTGGTTTGGAGTGGAAAATCTCCTCAGAGGGCCATAGAAGAACAGATACGTGGAAAAATGGTGTGTGCGTCGATTTCTCCCCAGCACAGACGGACTTGCGTTGTTATTTTTCACGCGGGGAAGTCGTGCGTCATTTTCCAGCTCGCGGACAGTCTCTATCTGTGGATCGCAGGGATTACCAGATGTCCCGGGTCTGTGCGTGGATTCTCCTGCTTGTTTTCCGGCTGCGCGTTGTTCTGCGGGGCTGGGCGTTGAAGTTTCGCTCTCACGGCAGGCATCGCGGCGATTTCTCCTCTGGAGGTCGGGCGGCGTTGTCCTTGTGAGGCCGTACGTCGAAGTTCCGGTCGTCCCGAAGGCGTTGCATCGATCAGCGTCGGTGTGCAGCGAACGAAGCGTCCAAGTGAAAAAGAGAAGTCTTTTTGGTCCTGAGACTTCAGGGAACAGGAGACAAGCTCTATCCAAGCCCTTGGAGAGCACTTTCACAGCCAGACAAGAGTTCAGCAAGGCAGCAGGCCAACAGCAAGGCAGCAGTCCTTAGTAGAAAGCAGACAGGTGAGTCCTTTGAGCAGCCAGGCAGTTCTTCTTGGCAGGATGTAGTTTCTGGTTCAGGTTTCTTCTCCAGCAAGTGTCTGATGAGGTAGGGCAGAGGCCCTGTTTTATACCCAAATGTGCCTTTGAAGTGGGGGAGACTTCAAAGAGTGTCTAAGAAGTGCACCAGGTCCCCTTTCAGTCCAATCCTGTCTGCCAGGGTCCCAGTAGGGTGTGTGGCAGTCCTTTGTGTGAGAGCAGGCCCTCCACCCTCCCAGCCCAGGAAGTCCCATTCAAAATGCAGATGTATGCAAGTGAGGCTGGGTACCCTGTGTTTGGGGTGTGTCTGAGTGAATGCACAAGGAGCTGTCAACCAAGCCCAGCCAGACGTGGATTGTAAGGCACAGAAAGATTTAAGTGCAAAGAAATGCTCACTTTCTAAAAGTGGCATTTCTAGAATAGTAATATTAAATCCGACTTCACCAGTCAGCTGGATTTGGTATTACTATTCTGGCCATACTAAATATGACCTTCCTACTCCTTTCAGATCAGCAGCTACCACTTCAATACTGTATGAGGGCAGCCCCAATGTTAGCCTTTGAAGGGAGCAGGCCTCACAGTAGTGCAAAACGAATTTAGGAGTTTTACACTACCAGGACATGTAAACTACACAGGTACATGTCCTACCTTTCCCCCACACAGCACCCTGCTCTAGGGGTTACCTAGGGCACACATTAGAGGTGACTTATATGTGGAGAAAGGGGAGGTTTAGGCTTGGCAAGTACTTTTAAATTCCAAGTCGAGGTGTCAGTGAAACTGCTCACACAGGCCATGCAATGGCAGGCCTTAGACAAGGAAAAGGGGCTACTTAAGTGGGTGGCACAACCAGTGCTGCAGGACCACTAGTAGCATTTAATCTACCAGCCCTAGGCACATATAGTGCACATTACTAGGGACTTTTAAGTAAATTAAATAGTCCAATCAGGTATGATTCAAGATAACCATGTTTAAAGGGAGAGAGCATATGCACTTTAGCACTGGTTAGCAGTGGTAAAGTGCGCAGAGTCTAAAAGCCAGCAAAAACAGTGTCCAAAAAGTGGAGGGAGGCAGGCAAAAAGTTAGGGGTGACCACCCTAAGGCTGTCAGGTCTAACAGGTGTATGGAGAGAGACTGGCCTCTGCACTAAGTCCTCCCTCTCAGATTGGTGTACATGTACTGGTCTTTTCTGTCAGACCTCTGTCTCAGATGACAGATTTGCATAGTAGGCCTTGCGGAGAGAGACCGGCCTCTTGGCTGTGACCTGTCTCTTGGATTATAGTTGTGCATATTATGCTCTGTCCAGCTACTGTCCTCTCTGCTAACACCCCTGTCACTGATAATGGGTGTGCATAGTAGGGTGTGGGAAGAGACTATACTTTACTTGTAACTGTTTCAAATCCGACGGTCCTAAATAGTAGACTCTGAGAAACACCATTGCATAATAGCACAAGCACATACCACATAGTATTCAAAGATCACCTGCTCCTTTCTGCTCTTCATGATCCTGTGTGAGCCGCATGAGATTGTAATTTTTTATGAAAATAAGAATTGAGCACCTACTCATCTCAGAAGGTACCTCTTACACACTTCTTCTCAAAAACAAGGACCACAATATGCATTCCTACTAATAGAGTGTATTGAGAAAACATCTACCCCTTTTTACTATTCGAAATCCTGCGCGAGTCCCTCAAGATCATAAAAAATTGTTTAGAACCAATATACATTTTTTTTAGTTATCCCTTAGACACCTCCTCTCTAAACTTAGAGGGACAACATGCTTTTCTGCTGCCTCCTTATTTAGCTTTTTTACTTAATTTCCGCAACACCTTCAATTTTTCACAATAAACTGTAACGGCACCATTTAATTTCTAACACTCCAACAGTCAGCGTATCAGAGGGCTTGCACTTGCCAGACTTGTGGGAGCCTCTCGCTCTTACGAGAGCTGGGAGGTTCATGGGAAAAATGGGCCTCTCAACCAATCACAGGGCTCCATTTTTGATTTTGTACTCTTGTGCAAGTCTCATGCGCCCTACTGTCAAAATATGCAATTATTTTTTACCATTAATTTCTCAAAAACTACTGAACGGATTTACACCAAATCACAAAAAGCACAACCTGCGGACCAAGATGTAGCTTCCTGCTGAATTTATTGTAATTTTGTTCAGCAGTTTTTGCTGTAGTCATGTCCAAACAAGTCTGTGGAAAATGCATGGGGACTTTACATTTTAGGACCCTCCTTTTTTCTCGGTCACCACTTGATGGATCACCCCAAAACTTTCTAGGAAAGAGTTGAGATGGATGAACATTTTTTTAGAAGGTTTTATGAAGATTCGTCAAACAGTGCCAAAGTTATTGGCAAACCAAAAAACGCTAGGAAAGGCAGGCCTGACTGTAACTACCTACTAGCGACCGCCAGAGGTAATGTTATTAAATCAGTAGTACATTAAGGGGGTCATTCCAACCCTGGCGGTCGGTGTTAAAGCGGCGGCTAACCCGCCAACAGGCTGGCAGTTAAACAAAATTGAATTCCGACCCTGGCGGAAACCGCCAACAGAGACCGCCACTTCAACACTCCAACCGCCACGGCGGGACAAGCAAACAGCTCGACGGTAACCGGCAACAGACAGGCGGGAGACAATGTACCGCCCACCCTATCACAACCCACCAATCCGCCACCTTTTGCGGGGCGGCAGCCCCGCCGATAAAAACACGGAGGAAACAGCCATTTTGAACGGGAAACGCTCACCTCCATACACCCCACGAGGAATCTGGACAGCATGGAACCCGAACTCCACATCCTCCCAGCTATTGTCTTCCTGCTCCTCTACCAGAAGCATGAACGCCGGCGCAGAAGACAACGGTGAGTACTGCACCTACGACACAGGGGAGGCAAAAAATTACGGGGACACACATGCGCGACACACCCACCCCCACCCTCACCCATTACAACACACACATCAATGCATAGCAATACATCACAGTTACACCCCCCAAACCCCCCGGAAGAATGCAAAGACAAAAGGAAATGATCATAAACAGTTGAATATATTGTATCACTGGCTTATAAATATATCACACATCTAAAACTATTATATACATAAATATTAAAAGTCCGATAATTTTTGCAGGCATTGTCCGTGGACCACAGGGCCCAAATTACATGGGCAAAGCCCACACAGGATACCTGACACCAACGGAGAGAACACTGCAGGGGCATCAGATAGCAAAACTACAGGCACCTCAGGGAGAAGGGAAGGGGGGGCACCTCAGCCAGATGAGTCCACGACGCCAGATCCACAAGGGGCCTCCATGGCCACTGTTCCATACTGGGGAGTGCAAAGCCACAGTCTCTCAAGTCTCTACAGTGGGTGGTTTGCCCACTTTACCATCCTGGGGAGTGCAAAGCCACAGTCTCTCAAGTCTCTACAGTGGGTGGCTTGCCCACTGTGCCATCCTGGGGAGTGCAAAGCCACAGTCTCACAAGTGGATGACAGTCTCCACTGGTTCTGGAGGGGGCTTGGTGCCCAGAGTGCTTCGTGCAGCCCTGCCCAACACAGATGAGGGCCTGCCCCATCTGCCAATGGGCCAGCGGTGCTTGAGACGGCGGTGCCCTGTTCAGCGGTGCTTGAGACGGCGGTGCCCTGTTCAGCGGTACTTGAGACGGCGGTGCCCTGTTCAACGGTTCTTGAGATGAAGGGCCCAGTTCAGTGGTGCTTGAGACGGCAGTGCCCTGTTCAGCGGTGCTTGAGATGAAGGGCCCAGTTCAGCGGTGCTTGAGACGACGGTGCCCTGTTCAGCGGTGCTTGAGACGGCGGTGCCCTGTTCAGCGGTGCTTGAGATGAAGGGCCCAGTTCAGCGGTGCTTGAGACTGCGGTGCCCTGTTCAGCGGTGCTTGAGACGGCGGTGCCCTGTTCAGCGGTTCTTGAGATGAAGGGCCCAGTTCAGCGGTGCTTGAGGCGGCGGTGCCCTGTTCAGCGGTTCTTGAGATGAAGGGCCCGGTTCAGCGGTGCTTGAGACGGCGGTTCCCTGTTCAGCGGTGCTTGAGACGGCGGTGCCCTGTTCAGCGGTGCTTGAGATGAAGGGCCCAGTTCAGCGTTGCTTGAGACGACGGTGCCCTGTTCAGCGGTGCTTGAGATGAAGGGCCCAGTTCAGCGGTGCTTGAGATGGCGGTGCCCTGTTCAGCTGTTCTTGAGATGAAGGGCCCAGTTCAGCGGTGCTTGAGATGAAGGGCCCAGTTCAGCGGTGCTTGAGACGGCGGTGCCCTGTTCAGCGGTGCTTGAGATGAAGGGCCCAGTTCAGCGGTGCTTGAGGCGGCAGTGCCCTGTTCAGCGGTGCTTGAGACGGCGGTGCCCTGTTCAGCGGTGCTTGAGACGGCAGTGCCCTGTTCAGCGGTGCTTGAGATGAGTGTCCAGGTCAGCGGATCCGGCCATGGCATGGATGTTACTCGCCACCTGACATGTGGCTGGCGGGGCCTTCCTGCCCATCTGTCTGGTGGCTTGCGGGGCCCTCCTGGGCTGCAGTACCGGGCTTGGGGGTGTCCTCCTGCACACCTGGGATGGGGCTGGTGGGGCCCTCCTGGCCAGCTGGCCTGCTGCCAGACTTGTCGGGCGTGCTGCCCTTCCCACCCTTCCCTGTTCGCCTGTGGCCCTTTCCCACCTTTGGCGGTGTGCCAGGTGGCACCCGACTTCCTGCCGGAGCCATGGTAGGGGTTTTGGTCCCTGGTGTCTTTGGCCTCTTGCGCTGGGCACTGGCAATCTTCGGATGCTTTTCCGGGGGTGGGCTGGCCGTGCCTTGGCTCCTAGCTGAACTGGCTGCCCTTGAGGGTGGGGGACTCCACAGTCCATGGCAAACAGTCTTTACAGGTCCCGGTTTTGTGGTGGCTGAGGTGCTGATTGGAGTCTTATGAGATGGACGGGGTGAGGGAGTTGATGGAAAGAGGTCAAGTTTGGAAAAGACAAGCAATTTCGAAAGAGTGGGACGGGTAAGTGTAGTGGGTATGGGAGTGGAGGAAGAGGATGTGGTTGTAGGAGTGTGAAGTCTGGTGTCTTTGGGTGCAGGTGCTTGGGCTGGAGGCTGTCGTGAGGTGGATGGCTGTTGGGTGGGTGGCTGCCTGCGTTTGTGTAGTTTGGAAGAGGGGGTGACAGACACACTGGGAGAGGACACAGGGGACGTGTAAATGGTAGTGGGGGTGGTGACTGCACGTGTGCGGAGTGTTCTGGTGGGTGTGCTGGTGATGGAAGTAGTGGCTGAAGATGTTGTGCATGCAAGTGGGAGTGGAGACGTGACAGGGAGGGAGGAGGGAGACAAGGAGGAGGGGGACACAGTGGAGGCAGTGGGTGTTGGTATGTCTGCATGTGGATGTTGCTTGTGTGAATGCTTGTGTGATGTGTGGTGCTTATGTCTGGATGAGCTTCCCTTGGGTGTTGAGGTGTGTGCAGGCTGGTCTGATGGTGTGTCTGGGATAGGCAGAGGTACAGGGGATTGGGTCTGGGTGGAGGAAGTTTGAGGGGGGAGGCTAGAGACAGGGACAATGGCTGCCGTCAGTGCTGAGGCCAGAGCGTTGAACGATCGCTGATGGGCAGCCTGACCAGAATGAATGCCCTCCAGGTATGCATTACTCTGGTGCACCTCCCTTTCTACACCCTGGATGGCATCCAAAGGGGTAGACTGCCCAACAATGATGGTCCTCAGGAGGTCAATGACCTCCTCACTGAGGGCAGCAGGGGTGACAGGGGCAGGGCCTGAGGTGCCTGGGGCGAAGGAGATGCCCACCTTCCTGGGTGAGCGGGCATGGGGCAAACGCTGAGGGGCTGCTGGGATGGCGGTGCTGGTGCGCTGGGTGGCGGCTGTACCTGTTGTTGCGGGGGGCACGGATGTTGCCGCCACCACAAGGGAGCTACCTTCAGAGGACGAGTTGCTGTCACTGACATCAGCACAAGTCCACGCTGTGGAGCTCCCCTCGCCCTCCGTCCCACTGGTGTATTCGGACTCCGTTGCATGGCCCTCCAGGGCTATGTGGGATGCAGCTCCCTCGTGTTCCGATGCCACTTCTCCTCCGCCTGATGATGCTAATGCACACATGAACAGGAAGACCACAAAAAAGGGTGGGGGGGAGAAATAAAGACATGTTGAGTGCATGCATTGGCGACACCGTTGGCGGAGAGGACAGACACAGAAGCCCCCTGCAATACGCTGTGCACTTGGGGTCCACTACGCAATCCGTGGTACATGGCCTACAAGCCTATGGACGACAACTGCACACATAGATGACACAGGGCCATGGATACCTGTACTTGGCACCCTACAGAGGTGGGGGGCGGGGGCACAGGGCCATGCCTTACGGAGGGGCCTAGCCTACAGAAATCGCCCTGGCCTAGGGATACCCACAGCCCTCCTCCCCCACCCAGACACCTCCACTGCGCGCAAAGTCAGCAGAATGTGTTTGTACTCACCCCCTTGTGTCTGCTGTGATGTCCTCACGCGCCCATCCAAATCGGGGTAGGCCACCGCCAGGATCCGGGACATCAGGGGGGTCAAAGTGCGACTGGCACCCCTCCTACGTTGGGAGGCCATCCCCAGCTGAGCCTCCTCCGTCTTCCTGCTCCAGCGTCGGATGTCTTCCCACCTCTTCCGGCAGTGGGTGCCCCGTCTGTTGTGGACCCCCAGGGTCTGGACGTCCTTGGCGATGGCACGCCAAATAGCGACTTTCTGGTGGGCGCTGACCTATGTGACATGTACAGGGAGAGAAAAATAGTCATCACCTTCTGCATGCTCGATGTGAGTGGCCCCCCATCCCCACCCTTGCCATGTGGCACATGCTCTCATCTGTCGTTTGATGCATGCCTCAATCGCTCCCCTCCCCACCATCTTTCATCCACCCCACTCAACCCAGGCATTGCCCACTAAGCATGGTCCCTGTCTACTTACCTGTTGGTCTGGAGGACCGTAGAGTAGCGCATACTGGGTGAGAACCCCATCCACAAGTTTCTCCAACTCCTCCGCAGTGAAGGCAGGGGCCCTTTCCCCAGTCGCATGAGCCATTGTCTCTTCCAGACCGAGGTCACAGCAGCACTTGCAGTGTAGGTCCTCTCCTGTGGAAGATCAGGTATCGAGTGATTAAGCAGATAGAAAATGGCAGTCACGCCCGCGGCAGTGCGTACCACGGCGGTGCGTACCGCGACCGCCGGCGCACATCGTCATTGGCTCCTGAAACCCATAGGGTTCAATGTTAACCAATGCGGCTTTGCGCTGCGGTCTTCGACCGCCTACCGCCACAGTGTGCCACGCCAGCGCATTGACCTCACATCCCACTGTCGCACTTCACAGGTCAGGCAGCCGCCATTTCAAGGGCCCACATGGCTTAATTTCTACTGCGTCACACATACCTAGGCCTTGCATCAACACTCATACAAACCTTTCAATGCATTGGGAATCGTGTTATGTGCAAGCTGTGGTTACGTACCTGTGGGTTGATTGACTCTGTGCTCGCTGTTGTCCTTCATAGGCACCGTCCGCTGGGACATGCGAGGAGATGGAGGAATCTTCCTGTGTACAGACCGCTGGTGAACCTGTCGACAATGGAGGAACGACATGTCATACTGACATACAGGCTTGACCGAGCCACTATACAGGAACTGTGTGCCCAGCTGGAGCCAGACCTGAAGTCACCCATCCGCCAACCCACAAGGATCCCCCCTCTAGTGCAGGTGCTGTCAGTACTCCATTTCTTAGCAAGTGGGTCTTTTCAAACAACAGTGGCCATATCATCAGGGATGTCCCAGCCCATGTTTTCCAAGGTGTTGTCCAGAGTGTTGTCTGCCCTGCTCAAACACATGCGGAGCTACATCATTTTCCCTGAGGTGGGGGATTTGGTTACAGTGAAGGGTGATTTCTATGCCCTTGGACATATTCCCAACATCATTGGTGCCATTGATGGGACACATGTTGCTTTGGTCCCCCCCAGCAGGCGTGAACAGGTGTACAGGAACCGGAAGAGTTATCATTCCATGAATGTACAGATTGTGTGTTTGGCTGACCAGTACACCTCCCATGTTAATGCCAAGTTCCCTGGGTCAGTGCATGACGCCTACATCCTGCGGAATAGCAGCATCCCGTATGTGATGGGTCAACTCCAGAGGCACCGGGTGTGGCTATTAGGGGACTCTGGTTACCCCAACCTGTCATGGCTACTGACCCCAGTGAGGAATCCCAGGACAAGGGCAGAGGAACGATACAATGAGGCCCATGTGCGGACTAGGAGGGTGATCGAGCGAACCTTTGGCCTCCTGAAGGCCAGGTTCAGGTGCCTCCATATGACAGGTGGATCCCTAATGTACTCACCAAAGAAGGTGTGCCAGATCATCGTGGCCTGCTGTATGCTTCACAACCTGGCTTTGCGACGCCAGGTACCTTTTCTGCAGGAGGATGGTCCAGATGGTGGTGTTGTAGCAGCTGTGGAGCCTGTGGAGAGTGAAGAGGAGGAAGCCGAAGAGGACGACATAGAGAACAGGAACACAGTAATACAGCAGTATTTTCACACAGACACACAGGTAAGAGTACACACCGGCATATTACATTTACTTAAAGACTCCTACCTCTCTACTGTCTGACTTTTTCCCCCAGTGTATGGTAACTGTGTTGTGACTTTCCCTTCCGTTTTCAGAGATGTGGACCCCACTGCGTGACATCTGCTTTGTTTCCCCATGGACTACAGCTGTGTGACAGCGGTTTGTTGGCATCACAATGTGAATGAACATTTTGGCACAGTCATGTCTAATACATTTGTTCAAAATCACAGCCAGACTCCAGATTGTTTTCTGCAATAAGTGTGTTTATTCAAGTGCTCTAAGTTGGATGGGTGGTTGCAAATCGGTGAGGGGTGATGGTGGAGGATTGTCCATGGCAGAGTCCAGACTATCAGTATCACAGGTGCATTGTCCAAATGCCTGTGGAAAGTGGAGCAGGGGCAGTTTAAGGTTGGACAGGGTGACAATGTGGGACAGTGGGATGACAATCAGGGCAGTATCCTTTGCTGGCGGGGTCTTGACATCTTACTCTGTCTTCTTCCTGGATCTCAGGGCCCGCTTGCGGGGTGATTCTCCTTCTGCAGGGGGTGGGGTTCTGGTGGCCTGTTGGTCTTGTGTCGGGGCCTCCTGTCCACTAGCGCCGGCGGAGGTGGTAGGCAGTTCTTGGTCCATGCTAGTGTCAGGGGTCCTTTGAGGTGCCACAGTGTCCCGCAATGTGGTGACTACCTGATTCAGGGCCACTACGATGGTACCCATGGCGGAACTGATGTTTCTTAGTTCCTCCCTGAACCCCATATACTGTTGCTCCTGCAGAAGCTGGATCTCCTGAAACCTGGCCAGGACCGTCGCCATCGTCTCCTGGGAGTGGTGGTATGCTCCCATGATGGAGGAGAGGGCCTCGTGGAGAGTGGGTTCCCTGGGCCTGCCCCCCCCCGTCGCACAGCAGCCCTCCCAGTTCCTCTGTTTCCCTGGGCCTCTGTCCCCTGGACCGTGTGCCCACTACCACTGCCCCCAGGTCCCTGTTGTTGTTGGGGTGTTGGGTTAGCCTGGGTTCCCTGTAGTGGTGGACACACCGCTGATTGACGTGTCCTGGGGACAGAGGTATGGGCCCGCTGGGTGGGTGCTGTGCTGGTGTTCCCAGAGGGGGAAGGTCTGCTGTGGCCTGTGGCTGTCTGAGGGGAACCGACTGTCCCGAGGTCCCCGATGGACCGGGCTGGTCATCTAGATCCAGGGAGACAGAGCTGCTGTCCTCACTGTGGGCCTCTTCTGGGGGAGGAGTGGACATTTGTGGACCCTCCTGCGCGGTGACCTGGCGTTCGGGTCCTGCAGGGGTATAAAAGTATGGTTATTGCTTCTGTGTGTGCCATAGCGTGCAATGGGTGGGTGCCGGTGTACCCCAGTGCTGGCATTCCTTTGTGGGGGCTGTTGTGACGGTGGTTTGGGGGGGGTTGTATGTGTGTGTGCAGTGGGCATGCTTTGGTGATGGGTGTCCATGCTTTGTGGACGCATGCAGGGCTAGGTGTTGGGATGGGTGGGTTGTGATGGTGAGACATTTGCAAGGAGTAGGTGTGATGGGGGTGGGGGTGAGGGTGGGGGTATGAGTTGGCATGCAGGTGGGGTGGGGGGGATGAAGTAGTGAAGATGAGACTTACCAGAGTCCATTCCTCCAGCTACTCCTGCGAGGCCCTCGGGATGCAGGATGTTCAAGACCTGCTCCTCCCATGTTGTAAATTCTGGGTGAGGAGGTGGGGGTCCGCCGCCAGTCCGCTGCACCGCGATGTTGTGCCTGGATACCATGGAACGCACCTTCCCCCGTAGATTGTCCCATCTCTTCCTGATGTCTTCCCTATTTCTTGGGTGCTGTCCCACAGCGTTGACCCTGTCCACTATTCTGCTCCATAGCTCCATCTTCCTGGCAATGGTGGTGTGCTGCACCTGTGCCCCGAACAGCTATGGCTCTACTCGTACAATTTCCTCCACCATGACCCTGAGTTCATCATCAGAGAACCTGGGGTGTCTTTGCGGTGCCATGGGGTGGTGTGGGTGATGTGTAGGGTGGATTGTGTGGTGCTAAGTGTGGTGATGTGTATTGTTGTGTTGTGTGAAGTGCGTGCAAATATTCGTGGGTGACAGTGAATTGGGCGTCTGGGTGCTCGGATGTCTTTTCTCGGTGCGTGTTCACAAATCTCTAGGAGTGGAGGTTTGTGGGTGATGTGGGTGTGTATTTTATATTGTATTGGGTGTGTGGGAGTGGTGTGTGTATGTGAATCAGGTGTGTGTATTTTGAAATGTCCAATGTGGTAGTGTTTTGTACAAGTGTGTGTATTTTGAGCGCAGCGGTGTGTACCGCCAATGGAATACCGCGGTTGAAAGACCGCCGCGTGAATTCGTGTGTCGTGATAGTGTGGGCGTATTTCTGTTGGCGTGACGGTGGAGGTTTGGTCATCGCCAATTTCTCGCTGGCCTTTGGTGTGGCGGACTTTCGTGGATGTCTGTATTTTGGCGGTTTGCCTGTTGTGGGTCAGATTGACCGTGGCGGTTTACCGCGGCTGCGGCGGTGTTATGGTGGTCTTCTGAACGGCGGTAAGCGCCTTTTACCGACGAGGTTGGAATGACCCCCTAAATCTCTAAAAAACACATGCATAGAAACATCCAATAAATCATGCAGTCATCCCTACAGTAGTACAAAGAAGTCCCCTAAATGTCATTAAAGACCTGAACTCAACTCTTGTTGTTAATTGAGACCATCTCCTCCAGACGCAGATCCATGGACAAATTTCTTTTAGTCATCCAGTTCTTCAACAATCATATATCCATCAGTAATCTTCATGAGAAACAGGATCACTCTCTACGTGGACAATTATGAGTAACTGGCAAAGATACAGGGGGTTATTACAACTTTGGAGGAGGTGTTAATCCGTACCAAAAGTGACGGTAAAGTGGTGGATATACCACCAGCTGTATTACGAATCCATTATATCCTATGGAACTCGTAATACGGCTGGTGGTATATCCGTCACTTTACCGTCACTTTTGGGACGCATTAACACCTCCTCCAAAGTTGTAATAACCCCCACAATCACTAAAGCAAATATTTCATTTGAATGCTTGATGACTCAGCTCAAAATTCTTCCTATTCGCTAACAATTTTAAAAAATACCCCTGTGCAGCATGGCGCTTTAGGACAAGAGCAGCACAGAGCATTATTAACTAATATGGCCTGCTGCTCCTCTCTTGCCATGGCCTGAAGCTCTTCAAGGTTGCCTAATGCCACACATACTTTTGCATCATAGTGCCAAGGTGTGTGCCTGCTGTCCAGAATAGGTTTTGAAACATAATAATACCCTTCCAGTATAGTCATGTTCGAGACTTTGTATAAAAAAATCACATTTCTACTGTGCTGTGCAGCACACATGCAATGTGGGAAATGCAAGGAGAAGTAAAAGCATTCCTCCAGCTTTACGCCTTCCTTGTGAAGATGTTGTTTTCTATGCAAAGACAGTTCTGACAAACTTTATACATCTGGCTTTTCATCAAAAATCATGTGTCGTAGCATTGGAATGTCTAGGTAGCACCTATTGAACACCCCCTTCAAGCAAAGGTCAAAACAGTGTATACCACTACTAGTGATTTTACATTTGAAAATAAATACTATTACCAAATCTTTGTTGTGCTTCATGTCTCTATGCAGGTTGAGGAATTACCTGCATGGGAAATCATTGACCCTGCAGTTCTTCAGCTACTGGAATGTCAGAGTACAATGATTGGGTTCACCTCTACTAATGTGAGGTCATCATGATGGATGTTTCCTGCCATCTTCCACCATTTAGGAAATAACAGATCCTGGGGTGTAACATAACTAATGAACTGAAGCACAGGGATACAACTCCACATGCATCAGGGCATTGCATTACAATTTTCATAACTCTGCTATAGGAGTTTATTTCCTAAGATGAAATTAAATGTTGATTGAGCGTCCAACTCAATTCTGAGCTATTACAAAAGTGCCCCCTCCAATGTGGCAGATCTTTAAATGTAGTGGGTAGACCTCCACCAGTATGGGCAGAAACCAGGGCCTCTAGTGATCTTGAGGGCTGGCAAGCCACCAGCAAGGATCTAAATGTTTCTTAAAATTAAAAACAATACTCTAATTCTTTCTCACAATAACCCTCAGAGCAAATGTTTCCTTAATCTTGTTTATCACTGATGGAGCACTGAGCCCTATCTATAAATCTGGAGTCCCATGAATCTTTCCTTCTCAGTTCTGAGGGTAGAGGGGAACCTGCGTCAACTTTATTCAGAGCAACTACAGTAAAACTCAGGGAGCCACACAGTAAGTCTCAGAAACCATCTTAAGTTTCAAAGGGCTTTATTACAGACTCAAAGTCAAACTTACATAATTGAGTCTCAAAACCATGACTAGATATATAAAATCGCCAAAGAAGAGTTAAAGCACCATATATTATTAAATTTCACAAGCACATAAAAGACATGTATCTCAAAAGCGATAATGCAGAAAATCAGAAACAAAGACTGATGCTTAAATTCTGAATTTGAGTTCTCCTGTCTGACCATTTAACCTAAGTTAAACTATTCTACTACTAAAGATTTCTGAGTAACTAGCCAGTAGGCAGAATCTTCAGTAGAATTTTCTGTTGAGAGAGGTGCAGCATCATGAAACCAGAGAGAACCTAAGTATAAGGAAAATCTCAGAAAGGTCCAGTCTCTGATAAGGACAAGAGGAATCTGAATCTTTAACTGAAAAGACCATACTTTTAAGTCCCCGTCCTTCAAAGCTTACATAATTTCAAAAGCATCTTCACTGAAAAACAGATGGACAAATTATTTTTAATTAGCAGGTTAACTTCAGAAACTCCTCCACTCTACTGTAGTGCAAGTGTGCCTGCATTGAAGGGAATGATTGTTATCAATAATGTTGATTTGCTAGTTCTATGTGTGCTGCAGCACACATATAAATAAATTGTCATTGTTTAATGATTGTTTATGTGCAGTAAGGTACACCTTACTGCACCTAAACAATCACAAATGGTGATTTGCTCCTTCTATGTGTGCAGCAGAATGCAGCACACTTAGAAAAAGTGAAAGCGAGGAAAAATAGAAGTATTTCTTCTGGTTGAGCCACTCTAATGCCATCCCTGAAGCATGAGGCCAGCCACTACCGGGCAAATGATTAGCAAATTCAAAGAAAAATGATACACTTTTATAAGTTTTAATTTGGCATAGACTAAATATGCCTTGTTAGATTCTACTTCCTTGTATGTTTGTCATGATGGGGAGTCCATGTAATTCAGAATCCCAAAGTTTTTTTGTTCAGCTCTTATATCAACTGTCTTCATTTGATCTTCCTTTTTTAGCACAGAAAATCTTCTTTTAGTACTTAAATCTAAGGATTAATGTTCAACATATTGTCAGGGCATGTACATTTGCAGCTAATTAACTCAAAGGATCAAGCTAAAGATTATGAGGGCCTGATTATGAGTGTACCGCAGAGCAGAGGATAAGGGGATGGCTCACATGGTGGAGTCTGCCTGCAATTATAATTTTAAGAAATACCCACCATGCATTATGTCATCTTACTGCCTTCAATGGAGCTTTCACAGTGGTGGCTCCATTGAAAGCTGTGAAGCTTTGCCACCTGGGCACCGTGTTTGAGGTGGTTGCTCTACAAAGATATTTGTTTTTCAAGAATAAACTCCCAAAGGGGGTTTATTTTTTTAAAACAGAAAAACAATAACCTCAAAATTCTGGCACTTGGGGGCCATTGTGCACGTAACCTTCCCAGGAACACATGCCTTGTATAGCAGCCCCAGGAAGGAAATCTGATGATGATTGCCCTGCCCTGTATAGGGAATGGTGACTATTACTCTGACTTGGCAGCCTTTCAGATCCATCTGAGTCTCCATCTTCAGAAAGTCAGTGCTGTCCCCAGCTCTAAAGAGAGGAGAGGGAACCGCAAGTCTGGGAAGACAGGAGCACTCACCGCTATTTACTGTGGTACTCCCAATTCAACAATCTATAAATTACTCGATTAGTCTTTGTCATTTGCTGTCTTTAGAACTGTTCCCAGGCCGGTTGGAGGTATGAGTGATGGAGGAACAAATTATTCCACATGGTTGCCTAAATTATATAGGCCCTCATTATGAACATGGCAGTCCGTTCTGCTCCGGCAGTGGTGGCGGTAGAAACCGCCAACAGAGGAGCAGGCTGGACCGCCAACTAATATACCAAACCAAACACACGCATCCCACGCACCACCCACCACCAGGAAAGGAGTCTCACTGATGATGGCAGAGTCCCCCCACAGGCCGTTGGAAAGGCCCAACCCACCCATCAAATTATGAACCACCATTCCGCTGCCAGTTCCACGGCGGGAACCACCGCCACACAAAGCCAGGCGGAAATTAAACAAATAGAAGGAAACACTCACCGGAGTTACACAGAATGTGCAGCTGCAGCCATGGACAGAAAGCTGCAGATCATGCCAGCCTTGCTCCTTGCCATATATCTACATGACTGAGACAGCGGACAAAGACGACGAAGGTAAGTACCGCAACCTACGACACAAGAGAGGAAAGGGTAAAGTTGCATATCCACCAACTCCACCCACGTGGCAACACCCCCCAACCCTTCCCAGCAGCACAAGTCAGATACCCCACACCACGAGGAACGTCCCCAACCGAAGGCCACTGCAACTTGGCCATAGTACATACAATAGCCCCATACACATAAATAATTTTTAAAAAACACCAGGGTGGAACTGCGTGCAGCCCAAACAGAGGCCACACCGAAACTTTAATATGTAGCTCAATGAGCAAAACTGTGCCAACAGGGCCAATGGCCAGTCCATATAAAGCCAATTGTCCTTGGCCACAACTGGCCAAACCTGACTCCCACATGTGCTGGGTACTCCACTGAACGGGGCACCATGTGGGGATCCAGGCACCTCACGGAAGGGGGTAGGGGGGGTGGGAGTGGGGATTTTTGAAAGGGGTGGGACTTAGACTTGCGTGAGGAGGTTGGAGGGGGGAGGGCTTCTCCTTTGAAGGGGGTGGGGGCTGTTTGGCTCAGGTGGAGCAGGATGCCTTAGGCTCTGAGCGGGCCTTCTTTTTCACCGGAGAAGGGGCACGGGAATGTGAAAGGCTGGACTGGGGTGGGCTGGGATGTGGAAGGAGGGGAAAGGGCAAGGAGGTGGGCACGTTTTGGGAGAAGACGGGGTGGGCCAGTGGGTTCGAACAGGTCTGCACGGGAGAGGAAAAGTTTTTTGGGAGCAATTGGGGTGGTCGTGGATGAGGGTGTGGGAGTGGAGGCAGAGGGAGTGGATGTATGGGGTGTAGGTGTGTGTGTAGTGGGTGCAGGTGACTGCTCAGTATGCTGTGGTGTGGTGGATGTCTGATGGGTGGGTATCTTGGTGCGTTTGAGTGTTTTGGGAGGTGGGGGTGGACACAGTGGGAGAAGACAGAAAGCTAGTGTGGATGCATGTTGGGTGGGTGTCTGCAAGTCGGGTGAGTGTGCTGCATGTGTCAACTACAGTGGAGGTGGTGAGTGTAGGTGTGGTGTATGGGGTGCATGTGTGGCTGTCTGCTATTGTGGTGAGTGCAGGAAGAGGAGCAGTAACAGTGAGTGAAGGTGCAGTGCATGAGGGTGTGGATGTAGAGGGGACAGACAGGCAGGCGGAAGAGGTGGGCACACTGGGGGAATTTGTTTTGAGGAACAGTAGTGTGCTACAGAAGATGGAACAACTACAAGAGGAAAGAGGGTGGTTCATCAGTATGTTTGCCTGTCACTAACTGACATATTGCAGAAAACCAGCCTCTCTGACTAAGGACATTCCAATGATTACTCTGTATTGACCCTTTCTCTAGGTGATTTTGGCTATCCAAACTTGCGTTGGTTCCTGACACCAGTGAGGAATCCCAGGACGGATGCAGAGAGGAAATACAATGAGGCCCAAGGACGTACTAGGAGGGTGATAGAGCGTAGTATAGGTCTCCTGAAGGCCAGATTCTGGTGCCTACATATCTCTGGGTGTTCCCTGGCCTATGGGCCTGATAAGGTGTGCAGAATAGTGGTGGTCTGCTGCATGCTTCACAACGCGGCAGTGAGACATTCAATCCCCCTTTTGGAGGTGGAGGGTGCTATAGGTCCTGATCAGTTACCTCAGAGAGGTGAGGAGAGTGATGGTGAGGATGAGGAAGGGGAAGATGTGAATTCCAGGAACCAACTGATACAACTCTACTACCAATAACTGTGTGGGACATAAGCCTGTAATTGTGGTTAGTGACTGATACTGTGAGTGTGACAAGGCATATAGGGGGAATTGGTCATGATGGGCGAGACATGGACATCTTCAGCATGGTACTGACAGACAATATATGCATTACCTCCTTGCATAATTTGAAACACACATTACCACCCCCAGGCACAAATTGACAATAAAGTTGTTCCCTGTCATTTGCATCCATACTCCACTTTGTTCAACATTGAAGACAGGGGACAGTGTTACAGCTGTGAAATGTAGTTTATTTGTCGAATACAGTGAAATGTGCTATGTACAGTGATGGAAGTCGTAAGGGTTGGTTGTCAATTGTTGGAGGGGGGATTTTTCTTAGCTGGGTTACCAGTGCCATATCTTGGCCAAAGACTACGTTTGGGCACCAGCTGTGGAGCTGCTTGGGGGGGCATGGTTGGCCCTTGTGATTCGTGGGAGGGTATTCACTGTGCTGTTTCTGCTGCTTGGGTCATCTGTTGCTGGTTTCCAGGGCAGTTGTGGGGGCCTCTTGTCCGGTGTGGGTGTCTGACTGTTTGTTGACCAACTGCAGCAGTGATCCAGCAATGGTGATTATTGTGGCATTGTGTTCTTTTCACTGCTCCATGGCCTGTTGGTGTTGTTCCAGCTGCATCCTCTGACTTTTCTCCAAGGTGGATACAATCTGTGCCAACCTGTCTTGGGTGTGTTGGTAGGCCCCCAAAACCTCTGAAATGACATCCTGGGCTGCTGCATTCATCCAGTGCCCTACCCCCTGACCCACTGGGGCACTTGACCTTGAAATGGTCCCCTGTGCCTGTGTCCCCTGAACAGATCTTGACGTGCCACTTGTACTGGGGCCCTCGCCTTCCTACATGTTGGGAGTGGGAGACTGTGGCCTCTGTAGCTGTGTTCCACCTGTCTGTGCCCTGGATTCACTGGTGTGGGTATGCCTCCCCTGGCCTGCTGGTCGTGACTGGGTATTAGGGGTGACAGTGTTTTCCTGGGTGGGGCTGCTGCATGGTGAGCATCCAGGGCTGTGTGAGGGGCCTGCCTGCTCATCAGTATCCAGCGGTCCTTCGCCAGGGTTTTGTGATGTGCCTCTGTCTCCCTGGAGTGCTGTGGCACTCCTTGTCCCCTCCATTAGGGTTGCATGGGTGGTGGTGCCTGTTGGGGGACATAGACATGTCTGTTACATATGCATGAGGGTTTGAGGTGTACAGAACTGTGCAATTTTGTGCTGGTGTGCCTTTCAGTGGCATTCCAGGGTGCCTTTGTGATGTGGTCATTGCATTTAGTGGCAGTGGTGGAGATTATTATTCCATTGTGGGTACGTGCAGGGGTGGGTGGCTGTGCACAGCTGTGGTGATGTGGGCCTGGTAGTGAGTTGTGGGTGATGCAGGGTGGTGGATGTGGTGGGTAATGGCTGGGTGGGGGTGGGTCTAGGTGGGTGTGGGTGGGGTGGGGTGGCGCATGCATTACAGGCATGGTGTACATGGGGTAATTGTAGGTGATTTACCCGAGTCCATTCCTCCAGTGAGTTTAGTGAGTCGCTCTAGGTGCAGGATGGCGAGTACCTTCTCTTCCCAGTCGGTGTATTCGGATGGTGTTGGTGGCGGTCCTCCCCCAGTCTTCTGCACTGCGATGTGGTTCCTGGATGCCATGGTCCTGACCTTCCGCCGCAGTTAGTTCTATCTCTTGCGGATGTTGTCCCTGGTGCGTGGATGGTATCCTACTGCATTCACCCTGTTGACAGTGGTCTGCCACAGCTCCATTTTCTACGCAATGGGTGTGTGCTGCACCTCGGACCCGAATATTTGTGGCTCCACTTTTAGGATCTCGTCCACCATGGTCCTTAGCTCCCTTTCGGTGAAGCGTGAATTTTTTGGGGGGCACATGGTGAGGGTGGATGGCGTTGGGACTGGGGACGGGGTTTGGGTGCTCCTGTGTGGGTCGCTATGCGTGTCCTATCTGCTGCCGTTCCCTGTCTGGCACTGGTGCTCCCTCTTGTGGTCCTGGTTTCGTTGCAAGGGATTGTGGGGTGTGTCTGGGGGTGTTTTATGGTGTTCTGGATGTGTGTCAGGTGTGTGGGTGCTAGGCCTAACCAATGTGTGCACTGGTTGCTGTTGGGCCCACTTGCCGCCTGTGGCGGTCACAGCTGGCAATGGTCATCCTGCCTCCACTGTCCGCAGAGGTAATGTATGCATCATTATTTGGAGGCCGGGATGTGGGTGTGCTTGGTGGTGGCGGGGTGGCGGGGTGGGGTGGGCCGGGATTCCCACCAACAGGGTCCTGGCGGGGAGTGGTGGTCTGGGAATTTTTGGCAGGGTTGGGTTTTTCTATCATTATGTGGCGGGTTTCCATTCGCCGCCGCTGGCGGGTTTCTGTTCACCACCGCCACGGCAGTCGGCGGTCTTTCCCGCCATGTTCATAATGACCACCATGATAACAAAAGGCAACTGTTGTGACATAACGCGACTCATTTTGTAGCAGTATTATTTTGCTATTCTTCCATTATAACACATATTTATTCTGTCTAGAAAACTGCACCTAATTAGTACATTTCTAAACAACTGAATACCTCAATTAGCAATTGAAAGGTGCACAGTTCACCTAAGGGCTTGTCATTGCGCAACACCAAGTGTGGAGCCTCTTTGAGTAACTTTTGATCCATTTCAGCTAGCAGCTTTCCATTATTAGATGGAAAATGCAGCTGCTGCAGAATTTCATATTTCTAATGGCCCTATATCATATACAATTTAGCGGTGGACGGAACTCGTGGAGTTATACTCCATGGAATTCCACGTAGCTAAGTGAAGACACAGAGAGATTCCATGGAGCTGGCGAAAACAGCACCACTATATGGAGTCGAGCTCAGGCAGCTGCTACCTCCGCTAGGGTGTAATGGGGCTGAGGACCAGCCTGACGGAAGCATGGAAGACACAACTGTTATGGAGGATGTGGGGGAAGCTGTTGAAGTTTGCAATGCAGGTATGGTCGAGCCAGTTGTCTCTCAGTGGCCGGTTACATTACCTGTAAAGGCTTTTGTTGATTCTGGGTAACAGCATCCCAAGACGACCCAGACACAACTGGAGGGGTGTTACTGTATGTGCAGATCTGACAGGAGAAGACATTGTTGAATGGGAAAGATAACAATGGGTAGATGAGGAAATTAGTATGTGAGTCAGAGAGTACACAGGAGCTGGGGTGTACTACAGATCCAATGGTGGGACCCAATCTCTCCCTGTGTGCCTTGTCTCAGTGTACTTGGCATCAGCTCAGCAGTCTTAGTCTCCCCTACACTCGTTGCAAAACTACTGTCAGCATCAGGAACTCACACAAGGACATCCAGGTTCTTCATCACGACCTTCAGAAGGGGCTGTGGGTATTGGCGATGCTGCTGAGGCTACTTCCCTTAGTACTGTCTCCCTCAACAGAGACCTTTTTCTACAGCTGTCTAGCAAAGGGGTCTCAAGGGGGAGGGAGGGTTTCAGCTCATGCTTCATGTCCTTCCTTACCTTTGGGCTCCTGCAGTCCATTGTGCATGGTTTCTGTGTCCTGGATCCTCCCTTTCTCCGTCCTGTGCACCGTGGGAAACAAGCGACGTTCTTGAAGTGTGCGTGAGTGCCTCACAGTCACTCGGGTGCCACAGCCATGATGGAAATAAAATGCAATCTGAACATACATGCATACGCCAGAACAGTCCCAGCACAGAACATTCACTGCGCAGCTATGCTGGGACTGTCTGGGGCGCACGTACTTTCACATAGCATTCCATTTCCATCATGGCCATGGAGCTCAAGTGACTGTGAGGCTCGCACGCAGACTGCAAGAACTTTACTTATCTAGAGGTAGGCACATTGCACGCCAATACATTCCACATGATGGCCTTAGCTGTGAGCATGGAGAATATGGCTAATGAGCATTTTATTAGGCCTGGTGTTGAGGTCCTAGAAGAAACATGGGCACACGCATGATGGACAATCACCAGTGACTGCGTGATTGTTGTCTGGTGTGAGGGGTGTTGGTCGCCGGGCACTTCTGCCACGTGGTGGTTGGCAAGGTTGTCGCCAAACATACGCTCCAAGAGGAGCACGCAGTGGGAAAACTTTGCTAACTTCATCGATGGTGCAGAGTCCCCTCCCCCCCCCCCCCCCTAATAATCACGTGGTTAGTTAGGCTCATTGTTTAATCACGTATGAGTTTTCTATGTGGTAAAATATGAACTCGTCTGAAAACGTCAAAGTGGCCTAAACATTATCTGCTTGCCCACTAACCACAATTGCCGCTTTGGCTCCACAGTTTCTACACCTGCAGTCAAAGTTAGTGAATGAGTGTGAACCAACATGAGAATGAGATTGACGGAATTAATTTCATTAATTTAGGGTGAAATTTACCTGTGGACGAAGATCCTATTCATCAGAAAAATAATTCCGAAATGAATGTTGCAGTAGCATTTTGTGCAAGTGATACTGCAACAGAAAGTATTAAGAGCCCTAAACTACTTTGGATAGACGTCCCGCGCGCCTCAACAGCCCACTTTCGCAAACGCTGCCTGGCTAGAATGACCTCCAGCTAGAAATAATAAAAATCTTCCCTACCGAAGAACAAAGGGCCGCATCTAATTTGTGGTTGGGCGGCTTAAAAATAAATCTCTCCGTCAACAGAAACAGCATGTTCGGCAGATGAACCAGGAACCGGTTTCCTTTAAAGTGGGGCAAGGCATGGCTTTAACTATAAAAAACCATAAAAACAAGGGATTACGGTTCCTGATGTAAAATGGGTCAGGGCCCTTCTTTCTTTCTTTTCATATGTTCAGCTAGTGGAGTATGTAACAGCTTCCTTCCTGAGAAGCAGAAAAGGATTAGTGTATCATTTGTAATTGATTTTTTTAAAAACCTGGATGCGAGGGAACGAAAACAGGAAACAAAACCATTTTGATAACTACCTTCTATTGCAGCTTTGGGTTCCCCCTTGCAGTACACATTTCCTTCCATCTTGTTTTTTCATATTTCTACATTTCTTTAACCTCATTACTACACCTCCCTACACCTCTCTTCCGTTTTCCTTTCTTATCTCGTCTTCTATTATTTCCAATCAATCATTTATTTAATGCACGCTTTACACTTCATTTTAGATCACGATTATCTCCATTTTTCACTCAATTCTTAAAAAACCCTTCTTCTGCTACCATTGTGTCTGCTTTCACACATCTTTCCTTGCGCCCATTCTTATTTCCTTTCTTCCTTTTGTCTTCCTCCGTTTTTTGTTCTTTACTTTTGTCTGCCTCTCAGGATTCTGGCTTCTTAGATCAATCAGATTTAGTTGGTCAAAAACACAAAAAGGTGATGCGAAGATTTCTTGCAACTAGTCTGAACACTGGCAATTGCTTGGTGTAGCATTTCAACCCATTGTTATTTTGTCCACTTTGCCACCTCAAATTAGGCACAGCCAATGCTGAAGAAGCCCGAGTAGGGTGAAACTGGTCTTTGGTTGCTTGTGGTCCAGCTCAGAGAGGATCAGGCTACGCAGTTTGAGCTGGACTGTTTCTACTGAAGCAGGACCAAGGCTCATTTTCATATGACTAGGTCTATTCTGAAATGGCATGGTGCACAAAAAACAGTGGGTTGGAATGCCACCCTGAGCAACTGTCAGTGGTTAAACTATTTGAAGCATTCCTTTAGTCCCCATAGGAATGCATGGGCTGAATCCTGTACTCACTGTGCCATGGAAATCAAGTTTTACCCAGTTCAAGAGGCTCAAATAAGCTGAAATAAATCTTTTGTTGTTTGTGTTCCAGTTCAGAGAGGAACTGGCTTCACAGTTTGGGCTGGGCTGTTTCTATTGGAGCAGAAGCAAGACTTCACTCATGGCTGTGTCTAAACTGAGGTGGCATGATGGGCAAACAAAGCAATGGGTTGGAATGCTTCCCAGCACGATTTTCAGTGGCTGGACTACTTCCAAGGATTTCTGCAATCACAATTTATGTGTCAGGTCTCGGTGAGGCTCACCGTTGTGTTGTATTTTCTACATTCTTCCTATTTTCTAAAACCCTACTGACTGAAGGGTTACTGCTTCCTTAGGGCTCTGTCTGTGGTGTTTTTTTTATTTGAGATTTTCCTGAGCACAAACCAATATTAGATTGCCTCCAAGCAATATAAAGATCACATATATATAACTATACATAAGAAAACATAACATAAGGTACAGTTAATGAAAATACTGGAATTGGCATTGTCTGATTCAAGTAGCACTAGATTACCCATTAAAACACAGAAGCACCAGAAAATTATATACAAAGCTTTAGTTGACAGACTCACAATTTCTAGGATCAGGTGAACCATTCAGAGTCTGTTCAAAGTCTATTCAAAGGAATGAAACATCATAAGGTAGTCAATTAAAATTTGCCTTTATTACAGAGTCCATTTAAACAAAAAGACTAGAAGGTTTTAATAGGCAGGTAGGGGGAAAGACAAACATTGAAGGCTCACATTTGGACCCATAAATCATAGCGCTTCAAACTGGTCTCATGGATGGAGTTAAAGGCAGAGACAATGTCTGATCAGGTGTCATTTAGACTCTGTTTTAAAAGTGTTCTGTGATGGGACCACTGAAACCAATGGAGTGATGAAAGTATAGAGTTCTAGATTTGGGTGACAAACATGAGAAACGTTGTGTCAAGGTCTGGTCTAATAATACAGGGATGTTTCCTAGCACAGTACGTACGTGGTGCACATGGAGTTTTAATTGCATGATGATGTGTGGAGGATTTGATGACTCAGGCAAGCTGATCTGTAAATGCATCTAGCTTTAATAGGTAGCCATTGGTGGGAATTGAGGACAGGTGTGATGTGATCCCAATGTGCATGTCCCAGAGGAGCTGCTGTATGGAGAATGCCACTAAGAGGTGTTAACCTCGTTTTTGAAAGCCTTTTAGGATAGTAGTTCAATGATCCAATGAGAATAGCACCAAGACTTTGCCATTTTTTATTCACTCATGAAGCTGAATCTTTAATGCATTTTGGAAGAGGGAATTGGTTAATAAGCATTTCTGACCATCATCAGGATATGGTGTTGTAAATATAGTTTGCATTCCAGTAACGAAACATGGAGATCCTCCACGGACTGCGACCCTTGCAATCTGGATTCCCCAGCAACCCCAACAGCAAGACAAACCTCATCACAGCTACCTACGACATCCAAGTGCTACTCAATCGATGAGGGACTGGGATGTGATCCTCCTATACCTGTTAGCATCCTTCGACATGGTCGCCCACCACATGCTCATCACAAGCCTGCACAACAAAGGTATCTAACGAGCCTCCTTCAAATGAATCGCTTCTTTCTTCACAGGAAGAATGCTTAAAGTCCACCTTCCCCCTTCACCTACATACCCAAGGAAATAATCTGTGGAGTACCCCAAGGATCCTCGCTCAGCCCCACCCTCTTCAACACTTATATAACACCGTTGGCCAGCATAGGTAAACCCAAAAAGCTTCCCAAGGGACACATCCTGGTGGCCCTCAGAACTCGGACCTACTTGTCCCCCCACTGACCACTCTAGGAACCAAGGCATAATTCTGGACAACAAACTAAACATGACAACTCAGGTCATCTCTGTCTCCTCCTCCTGCTTCTTCATCCTCCACATGCTTCATAAGATATTCAAATGGCTACATCAAAGCTCCAGACAGACCATCACTCAGGCCCTCATTTCCAGCCAACAGGACTACGGCAACGCTCTCTTCACAGGGATCACAGCCCATTTCCTCTGGTGACTACAGACCATACAGCAGCCAGACACATCCCGGGTCTTCCTAGACAAACCTACATCACCCCCTAGCTTAAAAAACTTCTCTGGCTTCCTGTACAGAAAAGATGCCAGTTAAATTACCTGACCCATGTATACATGGCCCTACACAAATGCAGATCTGCCAACTTGAACCACCACTTGAACTTCCAACAGTCTACCAGACACCTCCTCTCCACATCCCTTTCTCTAACCCTCACCCCTTATATCCAACATAGCAGATGCAGAGGTTGCTCCTTCTACCTAGCAGTGAAGACATGGAGTAAGCTACCCTTTTATTGACAAACCTCCCCATATCTTCTAGAGTTTCGAAAATCCCTAAAGGCCTGGCTATTCAGCTAATCAACTGGAGCCTGCCAGCACCTGGCTAAACATTTGCAATCTCGCTGTAAATGGCTGCCAGGGCAAGGATGGAGGCCTGCAAGGGACAGCAGACCTGTTCCTTAATTTGCTTTCCAAAATGGGAAACATTTTTTTAAAACAAGCTTGTGTCCATTAAATGCACAAGGGTTGTTTTTTTTCAAATGGGATATCTAGGGAGGCTGCTGAAATAATGCACTAAGTGGAAGGTCACCCGAGAGGAAGCCCTACTCTTTGTGAGTCAGTTACCACCACACTTGGGGGTCGGTAACTCACTAATGGTTTGTGACCACAGTTCCACTTACAAAAATGGATATGTTTCTTTCCAAATTGCAAATAGGAGGCACCCCTTTCACCTCCTTACCTATTTCTGATTTGGAAAGAAAAGCAAAAGCCCTTTAACAAGTTGAAAATAATTTTCTGACTCATAAATGGGCTTTTTTTTACATAAAAAAAAGTCATTTTGTACCCTAGATGTAGCACAGATTGGAGAAATGAGCAGTGATTATGTTTTACCTGGATTAAAACTAAGTTGATGCAGTTCCATACACGGTTGTATCATTTGCGATACTACTGGCGAGCACTAAAATGTCTGATTTTAAAGATATTTTTAGGTAAAGGTGAGTTTCATCTGCATACTGATAAAACACTACTCCAGATTATCAGAGAAGTTCACCTAATGGTCCCATAGTGGTAAAAAAATAATGGGCGCGAGGATGGAGTTTAGGGCTAAACCACTAGGCAATTGTGAGGGGACAGACAGTGAGTCCTCAGTCTTCATTTATCAGGAGGGACTCTCTTGGTTGGAAGAAATCTAGTAGATTACACTTAGGTCCAGACATTTTTCATCCATCCTTAGAAGTGTGTTGCAGTCCATAATATTGACAGACTGAGGAGAACCGGGAATCAACCACATTAACAACATGGAGAACATTATCAACCAATCTTACCATTGTAGTGTCTGTGCTGCAGCCAGCACTGAAACCCCTTTGGTAAAGATTGTTTTCAGAAAAGCATGATTTTAGATGGGTAGACATGCAGCTCTCAATAAAGTCGGGCAAGAAAGGCATTCAGGCCTTCAGTATCAAAATTAGCTTTTTTAAGATATTTGGGCCTCATCTACAAGGGCATTGTGCCACCGGAAAGTCACTTTTGCCGACATTCTGGTGGCGCAATGCCCTGCTCCATATTTACAAAGAGTAGTTAAGCCACTTTTTGTGGCTTAACGCCGCTTCGCAAATATGACCCCTTTACTTGCATCACTTTTGCGTAAAATGGGTGTGCAATGGGTGTTGCTGTGGGAGTTCCAGTGCAACACCCATTGCATTTTGACGTTGCTCCAGATGAATGTGAAATCGTAAACCTAAGGTAGCGCTAAAAATTAACGCTACCAGCTAAACAAGATATACCCCCTTTAAATTTTTCCCCAAATTCCAGTCTGCTATCAATATTCAGGTCCTGAGTTACAGCTACAGTTCAGAAAGAGTAGGATGCTTTGTACATGCTGTTCCCATGGAGATTCAAGAGATACTTTGGCAGTGGCTCACACTGGTATCTTAGTTTCATCGGAAAGGCTAACCTTCAGGGAGTATACTTACAGTATCAGGTGATACAAAGCAAAAATCAGAAATAGAATTCAAGAAGTTTCAATGTTCAACTCAATTTATAACGAATAGAATAAAGTGATGCAGTGGCAAAAAAAATGAAGTAACTCAGAGAAAATATTCAAAGGTTAATCAAGAAACAATGAAGTCCCCATAAGGAAAAAATAATAAAATATTCAGTCAAAGTCAAAGGGGAAATACTAAAAATGCTGTTAAAATGACCAATAACCTAGATTCTAGCTTGGGCTGAGGAACCAAAAAAGGCTGACCTGTTAGCCTTGAATTCATGGTGAGCTATTTCAGAATTTTACCTTCTGACATAGAATGCTTTGTGATGTTATATGTGACGTCATAAACAATGCATGATAGGGACGCAAGTAATGGTTAGCTTTCCAAACCATAACCAGTGAATTTCCATATTTGTAGGCTTTGTTTGTTTGTAATGCTAAGCTCACTTTAACTGTTTTTTGCTGCAACGTTCTAAGTAAAAAGAAATACATTAAAGTCTAATAATCAAAACTAACGAGAACTTCACTTTAACCTTCTTTAAGTGACTATATAAACATAGTGCCTAAAGGTATGTTTATGTCTGAGTTTCCATTGAAAATGTGAATATTGCTTTGCTTACAACTATTTTGTAATGTGACAAACCTGAACAAAGCTTTCCAAAAACAAAAATCTAGGTTACTTCTGGGCTGTCGAGTATCATGCAGGTTGTAAGAAAATGAGTTATTGATTGAGAAGGATGATAACCGTACTCAAGCAACAACCACAAGCCTTGTTGAGGGAACCAGAAATGTCACTAAATTAGCTTATACTGAATTCTCAGTAGGTTGACATAATAGCATTTCGGCTTAACTTAGAAACACTGGGTTAAGTATTTTTTCAGCACTCAAACAGTAATCAAATGAAAGCACAACAAAAGAAAATTCTTACACCAATTTAGAAAAAGTAAGTAAATTCTAATAAATACAATGACACCAAAACAAATTAAATCCTATCAGTAGAGCCTGAGTTATACATTTTAAAAAGGTTTAGTAAAAGCGGATGCCTAAAATATAAAAGTGCCAATCGTTGGTATCTGAATTATATATATGTTCGTGGTGAAATAGTAGGAAAAAATCATACAAAACATTTCAGACAATGAAACCTTAAATCAATCATTGGTATCATATTTAATTTCTCAGATTAATTATATTAATTTATTTGTAAACAAAAACGTCTGGGCAATTTTTTTTTTTTTACAACTCAATAGACATACACATACTTCCAAAAACATGTAGCAATACCCTAATCAACATATATAAACATAAATCACCGTGCATAAGGCGCTTCACAACTCTCACTTGTTCAAAATAATGTGGTTCTGTACTAATTGTCACATTAATCCACATTCCAGAGATGGTTACCTAATTTATTACATTTATAGTATTTTTATGTTCAATCATTCCTTTGACAGAGCTGATATCCACACTCAATTTTCTTTGCAACCTCTCAAAATGACATGTCGACGCGTTTCGGCCCCATCAGCTTATAGGCCTCCTCAGGACTACTGGAGAGGTACGTACCTTATCCATATCATCTGTTCGTGTCTCTTAAAGGTCATAATTTCCCTGTTTCGTTTGTTTGCAGGGGTTTCAAAAAGCTTTCCTCCGAGCTTGTGTCTGCCGTCCTAGAGGAATTGTTTAGATATAGCTTGTATATAAGATCAAGTCTTCAACTAATGAATATCACAACTCCGTACTGTTCAAATCCAATATATTAATGAATAGGATTCAGGAAGGTAAAAAAATGTACAACAAATACAATGAATGTCCATCCCATAGACAACAGCACTGTATATAACTCCCCTAGACCACACAATCGTATCCCAACAGAAGATCCAGGAAGAGTTTATAGCCCTCCTCTTGACATAGTCCTGCACAATAATTGCCTGTTTTTCAGTCCCAGGTCAAGCAATACTAGGGTCTTTCAATTCAGCTTGTCAAATCAGAAGGTAATGAGATTTCAAGTCAGGCGTAAGGGATACTCTTTGACTAATGTGCCAAATTCTATTTATATAGCTCATTCTTTCCCTGTAGTGCAGTGCATAGTTTTTCCTACCGTCTGCTGAGGGCAGATAGGATAAATAGATCCGCATTTTATACATGACATGTGTGACATATCTCATTTATTCATCAGCCTCTTTGGAGTCAAGGTAGAAACTAAGTGTAAGGCATTTGAGGAAGAGCAAAGCCATTGAAATTAAAGATAGATCATTGTCAACTGCAGATGCTCCAGCTGCAGACAGTAGCAAAGTACTTGAAGCGCTGGCTAGCATGACTCCATTAATTTGGCACAACAACTTGTACTCCATTGTGCTTAATGCTCATAAATGTGAAGTAATACATTTTTAAACGAAAAACATTAAAATCTAAAAATGTTTAATCTGGTGTTATTCTGCATTAGTTCATTTTCTGGACCGGATGGAGAGCCGGCTCACCGCGATCGAGCAGAGCCTGGACCAGCCACAGACCCATATGGACAGTGCCCTCTTCTGAGCCATTTGTTTGTTTTGGAGAGACTTACTGTGGGATGAGAGGGTGGGAAGATAAATTGGGACATGGTTTTCAAAAACTTTTCATATTGGACTTTTTGTTGGACTTTTTGGGTATTGGGCTATTTGTTTGCGGAGTGGGGTGGGTCTGATGTGGGTGGAAAGGGTGAGTGTTTCTATTTGTTAAAAATAAAAAAGGGGATCATTTATTTTACTTGATTTTTGCCTCAACTATATATTTTGGTGTTTTAGTTTGCAATGCTGTCTTTTATGGTAGCCTGTTTTTATAAATCTGCTAAAAAATGTGTCATTTACTTGTACCCTTGCTCTAGTGCCCTCTACAACTATTTTGGCCACTAGGGGATGCCTATTTTACCTACAAAAAACTAGATACACACAGACAACAACTTCTTCAGTAGGAGTTTAATAGTAACTAAGGTTCCCTCGCTTAGTCTAACTGATAGCTTTTTATCTTTGAAATGTCACTATGAATTTGAGCATTTTATGGACTTGATTGTATCTCCCTTAGCACGTGCACTTGACATTGGATTTAGGCTACGGACATTACCACTCTGCACTTTTACTTGTAAATGGACCAATTCAGTCACTGACAATGATTTATGACCCATGGGATGCAGAGTTGCTGAACACATAGCCCATGTTTTATTTCATTGCCCGCTTCTTCTAAGCAGAGGGCTTATATTACTCTGCAGATCCATGGGTTTTAGGAGCGGGATACTAGCGCTCAGATTTTTAAATTAAACGCCTATGGCAATGTGGTATGTTCCTTGGCAAAATTCTTGGAGGCAATTTGGTCCATTAGACGTAAATCTTTGGAGTGCCAATCATGATATAAAGCATTATTATTGTTATGAGTTAGCAATTGTAAATTGAAACCCAATATTTTAGCGAGGACCTATGAGAACTAGTTTCTAATTGAGAACATGAGATGTGCTGTAACATTGCAGTTATGATCCTAATACTGTTTTTTAACTTTTAAATGTGTTTTATTATATTGTATTGTATTCTTAAATTAGATTTTTCATGTGGCAGAATTGTTATATTTATTGCTTGCCACTATTAGCTAGAGGTTTTATGAGTTTTCTTTTTTTTTCTTTTTTTTTTCTGATGTATTTATGCATTTTGTCTATGTGCTTTGATGGTATTTTCTTTTATCAAAATAAAGCTAACTAACTAACTAGTAACTAAACAAGGTCACTTCAATCCATAGTCCTTCTCTCACATCAATAGATGAAGTTAGGGAGTCTTCTTAACACAGGGTTTTTCCCAAGGTGGCATCTTAAGCAGGTGGTAGGTAGTAGTAGCAGCAGGCTAGTGCACTGACAGGGAAGACAGAAGGTGCCACTTCCACCTATGCAAACTCCAACTGCAGGATTACTCAAAGGGTCATCCATCACTGACAACTAGACTGAAAGAAAGCAGAAAGTTAGTGGGTCATATTCTATTATACCTTTAGGAAGACTGAGATCAGACTATCACAGTGACAGTACTTGACACACAACAAAGAAGACCTAATATAATAATAAAAACTAGCAATATCAACTTCTTCTGAGCAATTGCGAGAAGCTAGTATTTAAAACATAAACTTATAAAATGAAATCATGGAGTCATGAGAAACGGTCTTAAAGTCAAGAGTGATTAGACAAGGTTTAGCGTTTATGCAACACACAACACAAGGCATGAATGATAATAGTGATGGGGCCAGTGTGGGATATTGCTCAGGTAGTTGAAGATCATGCAGTGAATTGGTGTCCCTTTCACCACATCCGCCCTAGCAAGTGTGTGATCCATTTATGGTGTAAAATTAAGTCACACCTCAATAAATCATATAGCCCTGGGGAAGAGGATTAGGGGCTCGGTGAATGGATGGGAAAGGGGATTTGGGGAAAGGTGTGACAAAGACAAACACTACACAAAATAAACCACAACAGTATTCATTGGGACACTGAGCAGCACACCATCATCAATCTGTTGTGGAAGGGAACAATGAAGGGATAAGTATGACACAGTTCAGTTAAATGCATTGTATCAGTTCTTCTGTCCCAAAGAGATCCAAGATGGTAGATCTCTAAATGTGGTGTCTTTTAGGTTTGAAAAATTCAAATAATGGAGTACTGAAGTTAACCCACCCAGTTCTAAACATTATGATTGTTAAAAGGGAAATGATGCTGTATTGCCATATTGGATAGTGCATCTCCATTGTTCATAGAATGTCCATCACTCTTGGGTGTCTGACTGAACCTGTCCAGTAGGTTAGCTGGAGCATTGAGCTTTCACCAAGTGTAAAGAAATGGCTCCCTGTTGCAGTTACCCCCCACTTTTTGCCTGATACTGATGCTAACTTGACTGAGAAGTGTACTGGGACCCTGCTAACCAGGCCCCAGCACCTGTGTTCTTTCACCTAAAATGTACCATTGTTTCCACAATTGGCACAACCCTGGCAGCTAGGTAAGTCCCTTGTAACTGGTACCCCTGGTACCAAGGGCCCTGATGCCAGGGAAGGTCTCTAAGGGCCACAGCATGTCTTATGCCACACTAGGGGCCCCTCACTCAGCACAGACACACTGCTTGCCAGCTTGTGTGTGCTGGTGGGGAGAAAATGACTAAGTCGACATGGCACTCCCCTCAGGGTGCCATGCCAACCTCACACTGCCTGTGGCATAGGTAAGTCACCCCTCTAGCAGGCCTCACAGCCCTAAGGCAGGGTGCCCTATACCACAGGTGAGGGCATAGGTGCATGAGCACTATGCCCCTACAGAGTCTAAGCAAAACCTTAGACATTGTAAGTGCAGGGTAGCCATAAGAGTATATGGTCTGGGAGTCTGTCAAAAACGAACTCCACAGCTCCATAATGGCTACACTGAATACTGGGAAGTTTAGTATCAAACTTCTCAGAATAATAAACCCACACTGATTCCAGTGTTGGATTTATTAAAAAATGCACACAGAGGGCATCTTAGAGATGCCCCCTGTATTTTACCTAATTGTTCAGTGCAGGACTGACTGGTCTGTGCTAGCCTGCTGCTGAGAGACCAGTTTCTGACCCCATGTGGTGAGGGCCTTTGTGCTCTCTGAGGACAGAAACAAAAGCCTGCTCTGGGTGGAGGTGCTTCACACCTCCCCCCTGCAGGAACTGTAACACCTAGCAGTGAGCCGCTAAGGCTCAGGCTTCGTGTTACAAGGCCCCAGGGCATTCCAGCTAGTGGAGATGCCCGCCCCCTGGACACAGCCCCCACTTTTGGCGGCAAGTCCAGGAGAGATAATGAGAAAAACAAGGAGAAGTCACCCACCAGTCAGGACAGCCCCTCAGGTGTCCTGAGCTGAGGTGACTCTGACTTTTAGAAATCCTCCATCTTGCAGATGGAGGATTCCCCCAATAGGAATAGGGATGTGCCCCCCTCCCCTCAGGGAGGAGGCACAAAGAGGGTGTAGCCACCCTAAAGGACAGTAGCCATTGGCTACTGCCCTCCCAGACATAAACACACCCCTAAATTCAGTATTTAGGGGCTCCCCAGAACCTAGGAACTCAGATTCCTGCAACCTAAGAAGAAGAGGACTGCTAAGCTGAAAAACCCTGCAGAGAAGACGGAGACACCAGCCTGTCTCCCCCCTTCTAAATACACTGCTCCTGCGACGCTTTCCCCAGGGACCAGCGACCTCTGAATCCTCAGAGGACTGCCCTGCTCTAGAAGGACCAAGAAACTCCCGAGGACAGCGGCTCTGTTCACCCAAGACTGCAACTTTGTTTCAAAGGAGCAACTTTAAAACAACTTGCGTTTCCCGACGGAAGCGTGAGACTTGCTACTCTGCACCCGACGCCCCCGGCTCGACTTGGGGAGACACAACACTTCAGGGAGGACTCCCCGGCGAGTGCGAGACCGTGAGTAGCCAGAGTTGCCCCCCCCGAGCCCCCACAGCGACGCCTGCAGAGGGAATCCTGAGGCTCCCCCTGACCGCGACTGCCTGCTTCCCAGATCCCGACGCCTGGTAAAGACTCTGCACCCGCAGCCCCCAGGACATGAAAGATCGGAACTCCAGTGCAGGAGTGACCCCCAGGAGGCCCTCTCCCTTGTCCAGGTGGTGGCTACCCCGAGGAGCCCCCCCTTGTCGGCCTGCATCGCTGAAGAGACCCCTTGGTCTCCCATTGATTTCAATTACAAACCCGACGCGTGTTTGCACACTGCACCCGGCTGCCCCCGTGCTGCTGGGGGTGTACTTTCTGTGTGGACTTGTGTGTCCCCCGGTGCCCTACAAAACCCCCCTGGTCTGCCCTCCGAAGACGCGGGTACTTACCTGCTGGCAGACTGGAACCAGGGCACCCCCTTCTCCATTGAAGCCTATGCGTTTTGGGCACCACTTTGACCTCTGCATCTGACCGGCCCTGAGCTGCTGGCGTGGTAACTTTGGGGTTGCTCTGAACCCCCAACGGTGGGCTACCTTGGACCCAAACTTGAACCCCGTAGGTGGTTTACTTACCTGCAAAAACTAACAAACTCTTACTCCCCCTAGGAACTGTTGAAAATTGCACTGTCTAGTTTTAAAATAGCTATATGTGATTTATGTGAAAAGTATATATGCTATTTTGATTATTTAAAGTTCCTAAAGTACCTACCTGCAATACCCTTCATTTGAAGTATTACATGTAAAATTGGAACCTGTGGTTCTTAAAATAAACTAAGAAAATATATTTTTCTATACAAAAACCTATTGGCCTGGAATTGTCTCTGAGTGTGTGTTCCTCATTTATTGATTGTGTATATACAACAAATGCTTAACACTACTCCTTTGATAAGCCTACTGCTCGATCACACTACCACAAAATAGAGCATTAGTATTATCTCTTTTTGCCACTATCTTACCTCTAAGGGGAACCCTTGGACTCTGTGCATACTATTCCTTACTTTGAAATAGTGCATACAGAGCCAACTTCCTACACCAAGTTTTGTCCATGGAGGAGAGGACTAGGAGAAGGCCGGCATATAAAAAAACAGAAACTGTATTATGGCGTAAAGGAGCAGGACAAAAGGAAGCAAGGCACCTTCATAAGGAGTCAGGAATGTACCAAGAAGACTCAGAGGAAGAGCAAGAACATAAGAAGAGTTTGAAGTTTGATCCAGCAATGCAGTAAACACACACTCAGCAGCATTTCCCTAATCAACACACCTCTCTCTCCAGTCCACAGAGCTCAGTGAGTACTAGGCCTCAGAGCCTTTGCCATCAAAATCATGGTTTCTCTTTGAAGCTGATAACTTTCTCCGTCTATCTGCTGAGGTAGTCCTGCCCTGAGTCCTTCCATTCTCCTCCTCCTGATTCTGAGCAACTACCTCCCAGTTCCAAACCAAGTGAGGTAGACCTGTGTAGTCCACTGCTGTTGAATAACAAATAGAGAAACAGAAATGGAGTCGACTTGTGTTTGGTAACTGAAGGTACTGGTCTGGTCTGAGGAACAAAAAAAAGGAGTGGACTCTCCAGGTAAATTTCACTAAGTTTGAAAGACCAATCACTTTCAGAAAAAATGATCACCCATCACCCACTAAACATTGCAGATCATCAGAATCAAGTTTACAAATTTGCTAAACTCCCTTCCTCACTGTCA